>NC_134982.1:50629472-50964722 GCF_965638725.1 Aptenodytes patagonicus | reverse complement strand
GCAGGGAGACCTTTTACCAACAACAGATCTTTGGTAAGCAAGCGGTATCACGCATAACGTTGTAGTATGGTAATTTTGATTTTGTCCTGGTAACTTTGATTGCATGCTGAATTGACGCTAATGAAACATTGCATATACAATCCCTTAGACGTAAACCGTTGACCAACTCTGAGACTAGGTTTGGACCTAGCCACACCTAGACTCCTCCCTGAGAAGGGGCTTAGAAAGCAAGGGGGTCCACTCTGAACCTCATGACTCAACGGGAGGGTCTTCCTCACCCTTTGTGTCTCCGGTCCCTCTGTGAATCATTCTAACTCGAGCGTAACTCAATTTTCCTTTGTATGTTTCTACCATGCAGTAATTAATAGAGTGAACCTTGCCATCAAACTTGTTAAGTTGCACTTTTACAATGTCATATTAAACCCACTTTTGCTAATGACTTTGGCGGTGATTCTTTAAGCTAAATCACTCGTTTCCGCAACAAATTGGTGTAGTCGGCAGGATGGCAAGTAGTATCACTGAGTACTTACGGAAGCATGGAATAAGTCCGTAATTCTCAGAAGAATGGGCTCATGACCACTGGCATGATTGGGAAGCTGTGGAAGAACAGCTAAAGGTGGCTGCGGGGCATATAAAGGATGCAAAAGGGAAAGGAATTATTTGCAACATGCTAGGAACCTCTTTAGAAGCTGCTTATCAGGATAGGAAGAATAACAATAAAAGGGAGCAGGACCTAAAAGAAGAAATAGAAGGCAGAAAGGCAGCTGAATTAATACCATCTTTGAAAATTGAGCAGCTGCAGAAACAGTTACAGGAAGAAAAGGAGAAAAAACAAAAGTTGGAAGAAAAGATCGAGATGATGCTCATGCGGGCCCCACACCCACCTAACCGCATGCAAATTAGGAAATTAATAGTGTCCCCAGAGGATTGAGATGGTGATATTTGGGGTGATCCTGATGACTATGACGAGGGAAATTATGACCCCTTGTTCCCCTCAGATTCCTCTGAATATGAGGCTAGACCCATCATCAAGGCAGAATATATTCTGATTCCAGTTGGTCCTCGACAACCATTGGTAAAATTCCTAATAGATAAGGGTGAACACATTTCAGTACTAACACAACAGGATGCTGAGAAGCTGGGTATGCGACCTGGAAGGCAGAGAGTTAAAGTCACCGGAGTAAACAGAGCAAGTGTTATTTGCTAAACCGCAAAAGTTAATTTATGGCTCCTGGGGGAGAAGTGCACATATACTCACTTTGCGATTAAAAAGCACAGTGAAAATATTTTGGGATGTCCTGACCAGACAAAACTGGCACCTGCCACATGGCAGGGTGTGGTCCTTCGGTACAAGTACAGACCCCAACCCCGGTACAAATTGGGAGGCTACAGTACGCACACTCTGCACTCCCTGACTCCAAGATTACTAATGCACCGCAATATCTGATTTCTGCTGTGGCACAAAATGGAATTTCTGAGATAACAGCAGACTTGGAAAAATGGCACATTATTTCCAGAACTCACTCCCCATATAATTCACCCATCTGGCCAGTCCAAAAGCTGGATAGGAGATGGCATCTGACAATTGATTATGGGCACTAAATGCCAACGCAGCCCCGCTAACAGCTGCAGTCCCTAGTATTTCAACTTTAACAGCCACACTACAAGCAGCCGCACACCCATGGATGGCAGTGCTAGACATGAAAGATATGTTCTTTATGGTCCCCTTACAGGAAGAAAATAAAAATAAATTTGCTTTTACTTGGGAAGGTATACAATACACCTTTAACAGACTCCCACAGGGGTGTAAACATTCACCCATGATTGCTCATGCTGCGCTTGCTGAACTCTTACAGACAGTCTCACTCCCTCAGATGTGAAACTGTACCAACATATAGATGATATCCTAATCAGAGGAACATCCCCTGAAAAAGTGGAAAAAGTGGCAGCAGCAGTGTGGCTAATACCTTTGATGGTGATTCTTTAAGCAACCTAAATCACTCATCTCGTGACAGGGACTGGAACTAGTCCTTGTTACTTCTCACTGGAGCTTGTGTTTTAGTGACCTTCAACTGCCTGACCTGCTCACATGTCATGGTGTTGGCCAGGACTCTTACTATCCACTAGCTGCAGTTCTACACATAGTTCTTCAATTTCCTTTAAAGCCCATTATGATACATTTTATGCTAGAAGGAAATAATCTGTT
Source organism: Aptenodytes patagonicus (assembly GCF_965638725.1). Lineage (NCBI taxonomy): Eukaryota > Metazoa > Chordata > Aves > Sphenisciformes > Spheniscidae > Aptenodytes > Aptenodytes patagonicus. The sequence continues at coordinate 50,962,516 of NC_134982.1, read as the reverse complement.
GCCCTGAACAGTCAGGTTCAACTCTGCAAGTGAAAGGGTATTAGTTTTCACAAATTCAGTCTTTATACGTTCCTTTCTAGTAGATGAGTTATGGATATTACATCTAGATTCAATAGTTAGCTTTGTTAATGCAATTAGAGTTCATGGATTTGAGTCAGAACTTCACTCTTAACTAAAACGAGGCACTCAGAAATGCCACTGTTGTACACAGCTATAGCACTGCTGAAATAAAATACACAAATTTAACTGCTGTTAAAGATCTTCTTTTTAAGGCCTGTTTGCTTCTTATTGAGTGACCTAGTTTTCTTTCTTTTTTTTTTTTAAAGTTGTATTTAAACGTGGCAAAGCAATAGAAATAAAAGATTAAAAGAAGAAGTGTTTACTTAAAATTCCCCAAAGATATTGGCTGCTGTAGAAGTCATTGAGATGAATTCTGTATAGTTATTTAAAGATATAGATTGGGTTCTGTCTTCCCCTTCATACTCTTTGACATAAAAACAAACTCCTTCATCCTGAAAAAGTATCAGCCCTGTTGGTAAATGTGCAAAGCACAGTGAGTGACTCAGCTCCATGTCAACATAGGGGTAGAGACATAGGGCAAGTGGTTCAACCATTCTTCACTGATCAGTTACACTGCTCCATAGGACCCATTTTTTAGAAGCAGACACTGTCTAGAAGCTTGCAAAAAGGAAAAACTATTTTTCCTTTCAATCCTCTTTTCCTTTTCATCTGTAACTCCAACTAATTAACAGCATGCAAAGCTCTCCTTGAAACAGCGAACTGCTCTGTGAACAAGGCCTAGTTTCCTATGAATTCATGCACTACAGCCTTCAAGCAACAAGCCAGGCTCCTCCTATTAGACTCGCACTTGCTCCATCTTCCAAAATTCTCACAAGCACCAACTCAAGTACCCTCAACTTCCTCCTCATCCATTAACTACTGGATAGCAGGGAAACACATGCTGCAGCTATGGATTTACTGTTTGCAAGCTTAGAAAAATGGGCACATGTGGAGCTCGTGCTTTCATGCAATGGAGGTACTGTGTTGGTGTGTTCTCCTCTGGGCACATTTATTTATTCCCATAAATGATTGATCAGACTATCCATGAGACCCTCTCCTCTGAGAAATTAGGCCAAAAGTAAAAAACTATCAGGGAGAGCCTGACAGGATGGTGACTGCATGAGCCAGTTTCTTTAGAAAACCAGGCAAAAATAGTTGAAATGTGGTCTAGCACTTCACAGCAAATTCAGAATTCTCTCAAGTACAAGAAATACCACAAAAGCCAAAGTAGACTCTGGCCTCCAGCAGGACAATGGCACAGACGGGCAGATAAAAACATTTTGAAGAAACAGTAGATATGGTGGAGTCTTGAGTGGTAAAAAGCAGGTGTCTGTGATAGGTCTGTATTTAGACATCTTGGATTCCTTATTGACACTATGACCTCTGTTAGCAGCAGTCATGGGCAATACACTCCACAACCTCCAGCTTGTGAAGAGACTTCATTCCAGCACAGATAATGACTTGGCTGCAGCATCTTGCATAGTTGCAGGACCAAATTGCCTACGATATCCCAGAATTTTCCAGAACGTTTGTTCAAAAAGTCATCATTCTTTGGTAAACTTCAGTCACAACAAAACATTAAAATACATCTCCTCTTTAAGGTGCTGGACGCTCTGAGCTTAGGGCATCATAAAAACTTCTAATTCTGAGATGAAGACTGTGGGCAATAATGCACTTTTGGCACAACAGATCCCTCTATTAGGAGATTAAAGTTTTCCTGATAGAAGCTTTGACCAACACATTGAATGAAAGAGCAGTAAAAAGGGCTGTTCCAGGTGCAAGATTGGTTTCTTTGACTTTGCTTATCATACCTACAAAATGACCTCCCAAGAGACAACAACAAACAAATATAATGATGGCCACCCCAGCTCCTAGAAGCCTATCAACATGTTCTACGTGCTTCTCACTTGGACCAAAATGTGAGAGAAAAAGTAACACTTCGTATGTTTAGTCATGCTGCCTATGCCCTAAATTAGAGTTATTCACATGTCGTCATAATGAGAACAATTTAAGTGCCATCTCTGGGTTCCTCCCTTCACCTGGCTGCTTTAGGCATCTATGTGACGGTACCCAAGAGGACAGAAACTCTCTTTCAGGCATGCTGCATGCCTATTTCCAAGACCTAGAGTACAGGCAAGCGTTCTATTGTCTTAAAAATAACCAGTAAGAGGCTTTTGTTTTATGATGATCTTGAGATACAGCGTTCACTAAAAAACTGCTCCATTTCACTGGCATTTGTTGAAGACTCATTTGGAGTTTGAGTTCATATAGGTCAGAAAGTCCATGAACACGAGCCAGCTCATACACAGGTGACTTAATTCTTCTACTCCCTACAAAAGTTAAACCAAAACCATACAGCCTTCCACAGAGCACAAATATTTATGTATAAAACTAAGTAGGCAACAAATATAGATAAAACTTCAAGTTCTTTCTTGAGTATTATCACTTCTCACAAAAAAGCAAGGTTACAGCCCACCAGTGACCTCCTTAATGAAAATATGCCATTATATGTCATATATAAAATTACCATATGCTACTCCTGTAAAATATCAACTAAAAATTCGTAATTAAATTATGAAAAATATCAAGGCAATATTTTGGAAGGAATAACTAGAAACTTCCACTGCCAACGCTCAATATTGTTCTACTCTAGCTGGGTAAGCACTGCATGGTTTCAGCTGCTGACGGTTCTCACTCTGCCACTTCAACTTAGAGTGTTACCTGGAACGGTACAAATTCAGTAGTCTGAATTTAAGAAAATTTGCTTCTATAGAAATCTGCATTTCACAGATCAGTCAGAACAACTCTCACATCTGATTTTATTTTCTCATAATCCCATGAGTTTTTAGTCAAGATGTTGGCTAAAGCTCAAGGGAAAAAAAAAAAATATTTTCTTCACTTTTTTAAAAGGATGTTTCTACACTACACCTAATGCCTTCCTGTGATGGGTACATTTAAAAATGTTGTTCCTTTTTAACAGTTTATAATTCCTAAAACAGAGAGGGGAAAAAAATCCACTGGTTGCAATTTATATGAAATGGCAGTGGCAGTGATGAGGGACTATCTCTTAATTCTTCAGAACGCAAAATGGAGAAGTTCAAAGCTCAAATAAATAAGAAGACCTCCTATAAAAAGTTTATAAAATATGGAGAAGATTTCTCAATTATCACTGAAAGAACAGCAGCAGGATCCTTATGATCTCTTAGATTTCACGAGCAATTTATTTATAACTGTTTCAGACAACAAAGGCCTGATTTACTTTTGCAAAACAGGTTAATGTTGATGGATTTCAGGCAAGGTTTCTCCACCATGTCTAAGATATGAAGAATATTCAGTGTGTAGCAATGTTAGGAAATGTTCGGACTGATGTAGTGTTTCATGGACATGCAAAGAGCCAAATATACACACAAACCACTAGATAATAGTTAAAAACTTCTTATCTATTTTGGAAGAATTTCTGAGTTTCAGATGGCTGTTCTCTTTGGTTGGACTTTCAAAATCTTGGCTTCCTTTTGGGAGTTTAATACCCTTCTAGGATCAGTAATAGAGTAGAAGAAAATATATTTGGATTCACACTTTTCTCCTCCTCTAAATTTCTCCAGGGAACAAATAATGCTGAGCTTGTCAAGTCAGCACAGTTATAAATGTGAGGCTGTAAAATGGAGATTAAGTCCCCAAAGGGCTAAATGTAAGGCTTTACCCTTGAGAGGGCTGAAGGAAGTGCAGCTGGTTACCTGAGAGATGCACTTGAGCATAACAGTAAAAGAAGGTCTAAAGTGCAACTGTCCCCACAGCCATTAAATTTGACTCTTAAGGAAGCTACAAATGCAAGCCAATACCATGGCTATCTTACAGGAAAGAAAAAAAAATATTATGCAAATACATAGGAAAATTAGGTACCCACTTCCCCTCAGATAGCTTCCTCATCGATGTTGCAGACAGTGGGTACTCCAGACATAGCACAAGAGTTTAGTATCTCACACATTTCATGCTTGCAGGGAAGCAGAACATTCTTATAAAACAGAGGAGCAAAACTCAGGAAAACTCACCTGGAAAGCATTAGAAAGAATCTGTGCTGACAATATTGCTACCCTTAGCTTGCTTCCCTTTCATCTCTCATATTTAGACAAGGATAAAGGTAGAATAATTGTTTTATTAAATGGTCTGCATAGCAGTGAGCATAGTATTACTGCGGCACTGATCTCCAGTCTAACATAAAAAATTATTAATAGGAGTATGAATCTTTCTACAAAGACCAAACAGGAACGTGGAAGGAGACTTAGGGGCAGTGGATTGATTAGTTTACTTGTCCAACTATTTAATGAGTAAAAGGACTCAAGTGTGACAAAAGATCAAAAGCCATGTAGTGGTGAAACAATGTTCCGAATAAGCTCTTTATTTGAACAGAGATATTTTTTCCCTTCCCTTGTTTTTCAAAGTAGTATTCTGTGGGCAATGCATGCAAGTAAAGAAGTAAAGTTTAGAGCAAGTATCTTTTGCATGCAAAAGACATAAGAAAGACTCACTAGACAGCACAGAATAATGAAAACACGCTAACTGAAACAATCTGTTCTAGCACAGGGTGATATTTTAAGCACCCAAATTCTAACTTCAACAGTTCTCTGGTCATACACAGAAAAAAAAGATATTAGAACAATGTAAATATGCATTTTTTTTCTAATATTCTTGTTTAATTAGGATCCTTGGAATCAAGATGTGTGCCTCTGTGAACAGCACTACAGTTTTTCATTCTAAGATTCTTTTCTACAGTTCCACCTTATGTAACACACCTAAAAGCTCAAAGGAATTAAGCATGCATAGAATTAGAAATACACATTTGATGGTGACTTCACGTAGTATATTAAATATTTTGGTACTTTCAGGGTTTAGTATAATCTTAATGGTATACTCCAAACTGATGTAAATTCTGAAATAATTACCATTAAGGTATTACAGATCCATTGTTATTGCCTCACATTTAAAGCAGATATTTACATTTTTATAGTATTTTAACAAATAAAATGGATTTAAACAATTGTTCTATTCTCATTTCTTCACCTTTAAAATCACCTTCCAGTCTGTCTAGGCAGCTGAATGGGTGGTCTTAATTTGATTCACCAGATTACCTTTAAATGTCTTCTTTACCTTCCTGCATAAACATGAAGATTTAATTTCTATCCAGACCTTAGGAGAGGAATTTTTAGGATAAAATTATGCAGAAATAAAGGAAGAACACATTACATGTTTAAAAGTAAGTCGTTAGACAAGGAAATGAAGCAGAATACCATTTTCTCAAGTCATTCAAACAAACTAGAGTTTGATCGGGACACTAGGGTGAACTTTCTGACCTATTGAAAAAGATATGAAATCTTACTTAATTCAACTGGTAACACTGATGATTTTCACAACTTTTGTAGACAGTGACATCTCCAAACAATATCCCATTCATTGGGGACATTGTGTGTAATACTGTTTCAAAGGGAAAAGTTGACATACGTGGGATCACCAACATGTTTCTTCCAGTATGCTGATCTTCCTCAGGCAAGTGCCCTGGCTGTGTACTGATGTCTAAGGCCGTATGTCTCAGCCTCCCCCTACTGCATCTCTAACCAGCTTACAGCCTACAGCAACCTTTCCATCACTCATGCTTGGGCCTCCTCTCCATGTGTTTTCTCCAGCTTCTCCATGAGAAGTCTTCCTCGTGCAATCAAATGCCCGTCTCTGATCTCTGCATCCTTTTACTGATGATCTAAGCATTATGCTGCACTGTTTTCTTCCCTGCACTTCAGACTCTAAAACATGCCTTCTTCCATCTCCAGAGGCTTTCCTGTTGTTATACACACACTCCTGGGCAATGCTGACAGATACACAAAGCGTATCTGTTAGTTTTGAAGCAAATTTCACTTTTACTATTTCTTCAACATTGGTCTCTCTCCTTAGCACTTTTATCAGACATACCTGTCTTGGGCGCCAAGTTCTGTATTTTACCCTGTAGCAGTTCACTTTCAGAAGCATTTTCCTTCTTTCAGATATTTCTGATTTCTCGCAATGTTTTTAGGATAACTACAATGTTCCTACTAGGGTTTTTAAACACTGAGATGTATTCTTTAACATAACTGTTGCTTAATTAAAGTCTGTATGGGAACAAATAGGGAATGTAGTAGCTTTGGGCCCAGAAGACTTTTTTCTGCTGGGGAGTTCACAGTCTGGATCTAATAACAACATCAGTGACCTGTGGGATTGTCCAATCTGTGGCAGGTTTTGTGTGTTCTCATGATTCTGAAAGTTAGTGGCCTTGCTAGCACCTTTCTCAGCTTAAAAGAAAACAATGTTTGCCCTTGTTCAGGTAAATCCTCAGCATTTTGGCCACATTAAAACAAAAAACTGCCTGCTGAACAGGTGGTATTGGTGCCTCATCTACTAGGTTTAGGGAAAACACCATTTACCTCCCCTCTTGTATCAAAGAGTTATTCATCAAAAGAACTGAAAAAAAAATCACAAACACACCTAAAGTTATTATTATCTTCAAAAAATTGTGATTTTAGAAATATTTTTCTTTGGATTTGCTTTTCAGAGTCATTCTTGTCTATACTGAAGACAGTTAGATAGGTGTTTTTATCTCCACTGAAACATACCAGAAATGCCCTCATTTATTCTAAATTGCATCTGACATTCTGATATAATCAGACTACTCCAGGCACTCTAGCTATTGAAATATTTCCTGAGGAAATACTACTTGGCTTGGCAACACTGTTACTGCCCTGTTACAAGGCAAACAGATGCTCAGAAAAAGCACCACAGCGTTTGTATGTTATTCAGGGGTTTCCTATATAAGCTTCTGTACTGAGGTCATGGAGGGGCATTGATCACTAAAAAACATTCTTCACTGATGCTAGGAATCTATTGTCTCTCTTCCACAACGCCTTCCTTTTGGGACTCTCCTGTATTTGGTAACATTTTCACATGTCATAGTTTTCCTCTAAAAAGATTTTTCTGCTTTGATCTTTTAAAAAGCTCAGAATGCTACTGGGAAAAAAAAAAAAAAAGAAGCCAGGCATTTATGGATTCTTTCCCTGGCAGTAGAAACCCTAAGATTTTCACATATATTTAAGAAAAACAGAAAAGAAAAAAAAAAGGGTAGGTTTTTTTTCTTCACTTTAGAAAAATAAAAAAAAACCCACCAACACAAAAATATTAACACTTCCTTCCACACTCTTGCCATGCTCTACTAGTCATTCCCTTGCCTCCTTTTCCAGGGAACTCGTACACTGTCACAAATGCAACCATTGCCTCTGGCTAGAAACGTCTCTTGTCAAAGCAAGCATTTCTGCCTTAAAACAGATGGCATCGTTTGTATGGCAGCCTGCTCCCTTTTGGGCAAAGTACTTTACTGTGATCGGTACCCATTAAACCACCATAAAAAAAGTGGAACCATTGGGGATGAGCTAACATCCACAGGAAAGCATTCAAGATACTCTAGGCAGACCCTTCTCTAATCTCCCATTTTCCCGCTGTGACAAGGTGTGAACAAACTTCTTTGGGAAAAGACAGACCTTCACCAACACCAGCTGTGGGCTCTGCAGTGACTACGGAAGAGTACAGGGATAACTGTTTCTTCCCAACGCTGACAAAGGAAAGCCTGGGTTGAGGTGCAGTTACAAAAGGCTTTCTCACGGAGCCCAAAACTACCTCTGAATACCTCAGGAACTACTGAGCTGAGTTACATAATACACAAAGTTCCTCTCTGGTTTTGTTTCAAGTTTAGTGCCTTTCCAGAAATACAGCAAAAAGTAAAACTCCTCTACATACCACAGAGGCTACTACGGCTGCACAGCGCAAGCTGTGAAATGAACTTATAAAGTCAGTGAAAACATGTGAAGAGCAAAACAAAAATATTTTCAGCCTACTTGCAAGGAGAATCACTAAAAATACACGGAACTGCCTACCCAATGACCTGGATATTTTCAGGTTCAAAGATACACTGGCATTAAGTATGTCAGCATAGCCCGTTTCCAGGTGGAATATATTCTTATTTTTACAGGAGACATTTACAGACACAGCTATGTCAAAACTGTTATGGACAAGATAGCACAGTAAAACCAAGACACATCAAACTATCACTAAACGTTCACAAAAATTTACTCCAAAATCTTTTTTTCAAGGTTCACTACTGTCAATTGTTTTTCACAATTCAGAAAGAAGTTGCCAGAAGAAGCAGATCTACCAGAATGTTGTACCAACAACAATGTTGAACCAAAATGTTCCTCATTTTCCAGGAAGGCAAAACCTGGAATATCTGCCAATTTCCAAACACACACAAAAAGAGAAAACTGCAGCCCTGAGCACAGAGCTGGTGATACTGTGGATTTTTATTACAATGAGAACTGAGAAAGACGGTCTTCATTCAGAAGGATCAGGCCCCAAGTGTGGATACATGCACAATCCGTAACTTTGTTTTTCATTCCCTGTGGTATTTTTAGCAAAATCTCTCATAAGCAAGACATCTCTCAGAACTAAAGCATCATCAGTTCTAGAAGGAAGTCACTACTATCAAACAGAAGATGGAAGAAAAGTAATACCTCCCTCTTGAAAATAAAAGATATCCCAGCAGAAATTGAACATTATTACAGCAGTCTTGAAGTTTGAAAGCCATCACAGGACTAAAACAAAATGCCACGTTTCATTCAAAATTTGGTATAAACACCACTCCGTTTTTACTAGTGGGCAGACCCAAAAGATATGTTTGCTTTTTGGTTCCGATAAGTATCTTCATTTAACTTTGTTTTAACTGGTTGTTTAGTTGTTGCAAGCTGACATTTCCAAAGACATTATGAGTGTATGAGCTCCCCTTCTTTGCGCAGCTTTGTCTGTCTCTACTTAGTTCCCGGTCTAGGGGCTACAAATGTAGGTAACGATCTCAGTTTCTCAGCCACGAATATTAGCAATCGCGTATTGTTAAGTGAACAACAAAGCAAGAACATCTGGATCCCGTTATACTTCATTCATTTCTCTGAAATTTATTGCTCTATCTCTAGGATCACTAAAACCTGTTGCTGAATGGATGCCTCAATGGACTGGCCTCATTGTGAGTCAGAGTGGCAAAATTAGGCAGGTTCCACTTTCAGACCAAGGTTATCTGTCATCTGAAACAGTCTGCAGTATCCTGCTTTATATAAAGTAGAGAAAATATTGCAGGAACAAAAATAACTTGCTTTTCAGACTCCTCAAATAGGCAAGTTTCTACAAATATGATCAAGACTTCTCAGTGCTACTTCCTAGAGTCCATAAAAACTGTGCCACGTTACTTTATTCTTTGAAAAGCTCCTGGTAGGAGGATATAGCAAGGTTAATGTTCTGCTATAGAGGCACTGTAACTGATAGTGGCTCATCTCCTGCTGGCAATTACACTCAGAAAGAGTTCATACCCACAGAGGTATGGAAGCAAGGAAAAGCATTTTTAATTTATTTTTTTGAAAGAGAGATGTGATACTAGCTCACACAGTCAGACTGCCAACATTAAGGACCAGTTTCTTAAAATCTATGTAATAGTTTTCTAATTAGGAGCCAGATCAAAGGAAGGCTTCTCTCCAAAAATAGTATCCTCCAGCAACGGAGCCAGCTCTTCCTGACTAGCTTTTTTGAGGACACGTACATCAGAAAGGCAGACTGCATAGCAAAAAAGCTCCTCATACCAATTAGTGCATCAGCAAATCAGCGGTCCAGAAAAGACTAAGTCTGCGTCGTCTCCCCATGCCACCCTGTATCCTCAGAACAAGCAGCACAGCTAAAGCTTACTTCTCATTGCTATAAAGAGTGGATCAAACAGTCTCTCAGCAGGCAGGAATTCCTTTTAGCCAGCAAACAACCACTTGGATTAACTGTAACCTTACCTCTCTTGTAAAACATGAGAACGTTCCAGAAAAGCTATGCAGAGAGAGGCACGAGCCTTCTCCTCCCCTCCCACGGAGGAAGCCTATTTGCAGCACCTGGACCAGTGAAATACCCTGACAAGGCCCGTTTATCACTCTGGGCAGAGAGAGGATGCACCTGGCCTCAGCACGTTCTGGGCCAACAGGCAGTTTTTCCCTAGCTCTTGCATGACAAACTGCCAGGCTGGAAAAAAATAGCTCATAGTCAGGCTTCTTTTCTCATATTGTGCCATTCTCTGCACAGCATCAATGGTTACACTGCTAAATAGTCCAGTGGTAATTGTCGCTACAGATAGTTGCTACAGCAGGATACCAAAAAGCTGCCTCCATTTGATGAAACTTGTCCCTTGGGAGTCAGAGGCAACTGGATTTCACGCTAGCAACATCACTCCTTCAACACACCACTGCTTCCAAGTGAACACAGCTCTGCAACCTTTGTAGGAAGCAGGCTCTGGTGGGTTTGAGTTCACTCTTTCCTTACTGGATTTTTTCCTGCACTTCCGTGCGTAGGAGTACCTGCAGACCAGATCTGTGTTACATCCACTGGATGAAGACAGTCACACAGTTGTTCAGCTCACCTGAGGCAGCATGAGATTTCTTACCAACTGCACATGACAACTGCGGACAGAATAGTCACTCAAAGCCTCCCTCGATGGCCACTTCAATTCTGCGGTGTCCTGCTGCGTGCATGACCGAACTGTTCAGAGCAGCGCTCCTCCTCTTGATGCTAATTTTAAATACATCATCATTCTCAGAAACGTGCAAGATGGTCCACTGATTCAAAAGATAGCTAATCCCATTAGCTGATTTACAAAAATAATCCTTGCTTAATCATCCTGCTTGCTTTACTAACTTTTGAGCAAAATACTGCGCAATTCATACGTATTCTTTGAAATACAGCAGTAAAATCTAACACTTTATGTCAAAGATGACTACATAAATACCTCTTCCTTTACTTACATTCCCCATATGTCACATATTGGAGATTTTCACCTTGCCAAAATCTTAGTTTTGTTTTTTGCATAGAGTGAACTTGTTTTCTTGATTCAAGTTATCAAACATGGGCTGAGTTTCCAGAGTAGGAACTTATCCATAAACGACTGCTTAGTACACTTACTAGCTTCCTTTTCTATGTTCTCTCCAAATAAAATGACAAAAAGGATTTTTCAGTTTAAGTTTTCCTGTAATGTATTTTAAAAGAGTTGCGGGGGGAGGGGGGAATTGTCTTTATAGCATGTTTCTAACCTCAGTTTTCCAATCTAGATTAAGAAATCAACTTTTGGGGCAACCCTACAAAAAATCAAGAAAACTAGTTTCTAAAAAAAATAAGACATTGTTTTAAACTGAGCTTAATTCCTCTGAAATTTGTACAGCCAATTTTGAAATCGGCACTAGAATTTTTAAAAGCAGAACTACACATTCAGTGGTCAGCAGCAGCACACATTTTAACATTTTAGCTCTAGCATCCCACAGATGCTCTCAGCTACACCGTCTTTAGCTAAGAGACAGTACACTGGCTTCTACATGTTCTAGAGTCTGAGTTCTCAAAAGTTGTGTGGTTTTTTTCTTTTCTCACTTACTTCATTATTTTATCCAAACAGGGAAAAAAATAAGAGAAAGACTATCCAAGAGGGTAGGGGTAGGCTGTGGCTGATGTATTTGATGATGACCCCTGGTCCTTTTACTCATTTTACTGAATCTGTTGCTTAAGATAAGGATTTTTAAGTGGGTTTTTTTTAAAAAAAAAAAGCTCTGGTTTTTTTTCTTTATGCTGTTAAAATATTTAGGCAATTGTATGCCCATTTCCTTGGTACATATTCTACTCTAACACTTCCTGACTGTGTTTTCTCCAGCTACCTCCAACCACAATTGTGATTCCTTCCAATTTCAACTCCATCCCCAGCCTAGGAGTTGCCTCATGGATTTACATGGCTAGATTTACGTACTACAGTGCCACAAGTCCTACTTCTTTACAAAAGCTTTTAGCATCTCACATCTTACCTCTACTGAGTGTCAGTGCTGAAAGAGTCCTTGTGTCAGTCACCTCCTTGCATTTTGAAAGGAAGAGAAGTTGTTGGACATATTGTCCATTCAGGACACCTGGCATCCCATATGTGTTCTGAAGAATGCTGTTCCAAAGCAAATTAGGATAAAGCTGGAGAAATTACAGGGTAGTCCTAGCTGGTCAAACTAATACATTCCAACATTAGCTAGTTACAAACTGAGAGATAGTGAAACCGCATAAACTGTCTATATCACACTCCTGTACGCTGGTTATTTAGGTTCTAATACTTGTTAATTTTTTATTAGTTGCTCTGTTACCTAGTACAAAGGGAAGGCTTGCGGCATTTTGCATATACTGAAGTCTCCTTAGAACATTAGGATCCCTGCGAGTTCAAAAATATTTTTCCTCTTTCTTTCCTTTTTACAATAACCACATTTAAAGAAGTGGCCATTTAGTCATTTTATGCATAGGGACAGGAAGTTATGACCTAATTTTAATTTTTGAATGTAAAGACAAACTACAAAATTTTATTTTATTTCTTTGAGGCAGGCGATATTTTGTGTCAAATGTTATGAATATTTATCAATTATCCTTTCCTACAGCAAATCCTGGAATCATTTCTTTTGATGCAGGAACATACAGGGCTCCTTCACACTTCTTGCACTGGCAATGCTGATATTTCCCCATCACCCTGACAAGCAATGCAGAAGTCACTGGCAAAAGGTTTTCTTCTGCTTAATTGTATGCCTCCACATTACCCTGTGTCATGAAATTAAAAGCTAAACAACATCAGCTACGTAACCTTGCTGCTGAAACCTTAAATTAAAGGAGGAAAATGCAAATACTAACCAACAACTTTGTGGTCAAATTATTTTCACTATGCTCAAAATAAATATTAATAATTGTGTACTGTACTATCCTCTACTGCATACAAGAATAGGGAATGATCCTGCAAAGCCCAGGGCTTCTTTTTCTCACAAGAGTGATCAAAGGGCTTAAATTAAACTGCAGAAATTAATAAAGTTTCTCTGTAAATGTGGTGCAAATATTAGCAATGTTTCTCTGTAAAAGCATTTCTAGAAATGCCAGCTGAGACATTGTGAGCTACCATCACCTCCTCCCCCAAGATTTTCTTCTTTTGCCAAATGCAAGCAAAGCTACTGTTAAATTGGATTACGAAACTGTTTCCCTGTAATAAAATGCTATTTTTTTCCTAAATTGGAAATTAAGAAGCTGATCCTGCAAATCCTTGCAAGGTGTTAAGTTTTCATTCATATGACTGAACGTTATGCTCACAAATGCCTGCAAGACCATCTTCAGCTTTTAAACAAGCACCTTGAATGGTACAAGTACTCTCCCGCCCCAGTGGAGTCACTCACTTAAGCACGTGTTTACCTTTAAGTAAAAAACTCATTTTAAATAGCTCATTGGAACGATCTTTCTGTAACTATTACTCACATTCGAAGATAAGTGTTGTATTCCTTGTAATTATGGCACAAAACCAGACAAGTTCCCCTTTTCAGCTGTGTTATTCCGGAACTAAACACATGCAACTGAAAGCAGATTCTGGCACAGCCTGTCTAATGTGCACACAACAGTTCTTGAGGCACTGATCCAAAAGTCTATAAAGCTGGAAAAAGGATTACACTACCTAGTATCTTCAGTGGATTCAGATGCAAACACAATTTCTTACAGTCACGATATTCAAACCATCAATGACAACAGACTCATTGCTTCCTGCTAAATACTGCATATCAGAAAAGCATTAGGAACGAAAAAAGAAGTGTAATTTGCAAAAAATAATTATGATTGTGAGACCATGACCTCTGAACACAACATACATTTTAGAAGTGACCTGCCACTTCCAATGCCTCTGGTGTAACAGATCCAAAAGAAAGGATGGGAGACTAAGGAAATGTCCCTACATCTTTTTTTTTTTTGGTCATCAGTATCTTCAAAGGTGCTTCAATCCAATTTATAATTTTACCATCAGTCTTCTAAACTGTTGTTTTGTGTTCAACATAACCCGCTAGCTGCTTCTAAAAATAAATTTCAGGTTTTGTCTTCCTGCGACTTCAGATCAAATTCTGCTCTTGTATCAGAATCACAACAACATGCAAATGGGAGAGCTGCACAGTTCACCTTTGCTTTCACAGAGTGTTAATATTTTTTAACAGAAGCGAAACGAGAACACTTCAACTTGGGATTTTGCAGTTATTTCAAGCGACTGTGAAAACTGAAGCAATTATTTACTTTTATCTATTTTAGCCATTTTTGAGCATCCTAACTGATTCCAAACCCTTCAGTTCAAATTATTTTGTCTTCACCACACTGTACTCTTTCTACCCCACAGGATAACTGCCAGAATATAAAGAACATTCAAACTTCCTTATTTGTCTATCACTCAATGCTCAACAGAGGGATGGAGGGGGGGGGGGGGGGGGGGAAGAAATAAAGAAGTCACAGTTCCTCTGAGTGGACTGCCTTAATGTACTCTACGCTGCTACAGTTTATGGCCTCCAAGCCTGTAAAAATACACAACTTCGCATGCTGATACTAGCTCTGTACCGGATGGCTGTGCCCATTGATTAGGCTGCAGATTCAACCCAAGGGCTCAGGAGATCTAAGCTTCTGTGGATAAAAAGAGCACGAAAGAAGCCTAACAGAAAAGAACATTAAAAAAACCCTAATTCCCTTAAAAGGAATAATTTTGTTTTAAAATGGAAGTACTCTACAATATATTATGAAATTTGGCCAGACTAGGATGCCACTTGCTGCTTTTCTACTTGAGTCCGTGGCACCTAACAAAAATATTGCTCATCTTTGTCCAAAATAACATCACTTCAAACCAATCTGGCCAAGTACAACACAAAGTTTATGCAGTACAGTGCTAAAGAAGAAAATTGAATAATGCTGGCAAAACACATGAAATGAAGGGCAATGACTCCGGCGTCAGGCTCGTAGTATTCAACTACTTTCAGCACTTCTAGTAACACACTATGGTTGTTTTCTTGGAAACAAAACAGGGAAGTTTGATATGAAGGAAATACATTTTTAAAGACATTTTGTCAGGCACCAAATCTTTGACATACTACGCACCATTCAGACAGAAGCCCTACACTTTGCTTTGTTTAAAACCTACCACCACAATAACATACCAAGATATAATTAAATCTATTTTTTTGTATTCGAGTTCTAGATTTAAGTTCCTCAAACGCTGGGCTAGTGGTATTTATTTTCAGAAACACTGTAATACTGGAAGGTTCCACGCTTCCTTTCAAGCTGGTGCGTTTTTAGCCGGCCGCTCCCTCCCCGACACGAGTGCCGCCGGTTTGCTGTCGCTCCTTACGACGCTCCCGCTTCCCAGCGCCGCTTCACCCTTCCCTCCGGTCAACGGCTGAGCGCTCTGGATGGCCAGTGACCCAGCGGGGCCGGCCGGCTCCTGTTTTTGCCGGTTCCCCCGCACGCCCCGACACCCGCGGACCCCACGGGAGCCGGCAGCAGCGCCGCCCGCCCCGCCCCGCCCCACCCGGCCCCGGCCCCGGCTCCGGCCCCGGCCCCGGCCCCGCCGCCGCCGCCCGGCGCACGGCGGCGGGCGAGCCGCCGGCGGGGCCCCGGTGCTGGCGGCCCAGCGCCGCTACTCACCGCTCCCCGCGGGTCTCTCGGCCCCGCGCCGCCGCCTCCTCCCGCCGCCCGGCGGCTCCCGCCGCTGCCGCTGCCGCCGGGAGAAAGCCGGCAGGGAGGCAGCCCTCGAGCGGGCGGCTCCGCCGAGCCGAGCCAAGCCGAGCCGGGCCGGGCAGTGCCGGGTCGGGGTACGACCGGGAGCGGGTCTGGACCCGCGCTAAGCGCCGCGGGTGCCGCCGCTTCCTCGTTTTCTCTCGCAGCCGCGGCCACTTCCTCAACGGGGTGTCGGCGCGCACTCCCTCCTCCTCAGCGGGCGCAGCCGCCGTGCCCCCGGCCCCCTCTTTCGGGCGGCAGTCCCGGCGGGAGGGCGCCCGGCCCCGGCGGCATGGCACGGCACGGCCCGACACGGCCCGCCCGGCCGGCTGCAGCCTCCCGGCCCCTCCGGCTGTGCTTCTCCCGGGGGCGAGGAAGCATCCGTGTCCTCCGGACGCCGCGGCATGGGTCTGCCCGGAACCCTGTGATGTGGGCCCTCTTGGTGCCGCGTGATGTGGCTGTCCTTGGGACCCCATGATGTGGGTCTCCTTGGTACCTTGCGATTTGGGTCCCCGTGGCAGCGGCATCGCCTCGCAGGTGGCTGGCTTTGTAAGGTGGACACGCTGCTGCTCAGCACCACGCATGGGACGGAGGATCAAAGTGTATCAAATGTGGGCTTTTCTTAAGGAGAAAAGGAATATGCATGCTCTTGGTGAATATTGAAGTTCTGTGTCTTTCGGTACTTGTGTGTACTTTGGTGAGAAAATGACTCTTACGAGGGTTTCCTTTTGGAGCAATACAGGGGCCTACCATAGCACAGTATCTCCCCTTTCTGTTATATTTCACTCAAAAAAATCCTGTATTTCAATCAAAAATACTTTTGTAGCAACTCCAGGTGTGGAGGAGACTCCAGTGTGCCCAGACACTGACCTGAAGGAAAGTCCCACTTCAAGGCCTCCTCAGCACCCTGTGTGACAGGGAATTAACTCCCTCTGCAGATGACCCCACACAGCCAAAAGGTGGCAACTATCCTTTGCCAGGGACTGTCCAGGGACGAACTGCTCCTGCTGTGGGTCATACAGGGCTGATGAGTGGAAGGCCCGAACGGGCAGGTCTCCTTCAGCTGTGACTCTGCTGCATGACACCGTGATGGGCAGTGCTAGTGGGAGGTAAAGTCCACTTCCTTCTTCCCCTTAATAAATCAGTGTTAACTCTAATGTGTTAACACTGGCTCTCTTTCCTCATTGCAAAATGGACCATACACCCCTTATAGTTAACAGAGCCACCAAAGTACAAAACTCTCATATATTCATACCAGCTAAAAAGGTCTCTGGTTTTGGCCCATTTCAATGAGGCTTTCGGTAATTGCTGTAGTGGTGATGTGTTTCTTATTGGCACTGCCTACATATTAGAAAAAAGGTAAGAACTTAGAAAACCTAATTCTTGGGCGTGTTTTGATGGCACAGTTCTTTTCCTATCAATACCCAAGTGCAAACAGAGCATAATCTGCAGGAAATAGCTTTTGGAAAATCATTCTTGGACTATGAACTGTTTTTTAATGAATAGTCTCATCTTAAATTGGTGAAAAAATCATCAATACTGCATGGCTTTAAATTATAAATGAGCAATTGTACTGGACCTGGCTGGGACAGAATTAAATTTCTTCATAGTAGCCAACATGGTGCTGGTTTTGGATTTTGGCTAAGACAATATTGATAACACACTAGTAATTTGGCTTTTCCTGGACACTGCACAACGTTGAGGCTTTCTCCGTTTGCCACTCTGCCCCTGTCCCCAGCATGTAAGCTCGAGGTGGACAAGAAGTTGGGAAAGGACAGAGCCAGGACAGCTGCCCCCAACTGACCAAAGGAATATCCGATACCATACTCAGCAATCAAAACTGGGGGTAGATGAAGAAGGGTGGAGGGGTGGGGGTGTCTTCCAAGGTGGCCACTGCTCAGAGACTTGCTGGGTGTCACTGTGCTTGTGGGATGTGGAGAGTGACCACCTATGCATCACGTGGGTTGGGTTTTTAGGGTTTTTTTTCCCTTTCCTTCACCTAATAAACTGTCTTTATCTTGACGGATGACTTTTCTTGCTTTTGATCTTCCTATTCTGTCCTCAGTCCTGGTGGGTAGGGGGAATTGAGCAATTGGCTGTGTGGGTGCTCAGCTGCTGGCCTGGGTCAGCCCATAGCAGCAGTAGAGGGGAAATTCAGTAAGGGAAATAAATATTTTTTAATGCCGTCCACAGTTTACTTTTTCTTTCATTTCATGTGAGATTTAATACAAATAATTGTGCTATGGAGTTCTGCTGTATGATTTTTGGTAAGGGACTCACAACAGTGGAATATATTATTTAATGTGTTACATGTAATGTTACGTATTATCATATCTTAACATATATGTTATCGTTCTGAAGCTTTTCTGTCATGTGTGGCTGACTCTATAGGAGGCCAATAATCGGTAAAGTGAAATAATTTCTCTTCTTGTCTGGCAAAATTTGATCAGAGTATATCTGGGCTTTCTAGAAAGTGTCAGTGAATTTGTGGAATCCCCTGCCCAGTATGAATACATACAGTAGAAACCAATAGTTTGTCCATAGCCTCCCACCAGTTGTGCTGTATAATAACTGCAATAATTAACTTTGTAATCCTCCATACTTTTTGGGAACATCTGAGGGAGTTTCAATGCTTTCATTATTGCAATACGATTTGAAAGACCTCTGCTTTCAGGAGGCATGACAGTTTGCACAAGGCCAGGGTACATCTCTTGTGGTGGGAGTCTTTACAACTACATGACCATGTGCCATGCCAATCAACGCTGGTAGAAGAGGAGAGAGGTGGAGCCTGGGTGAAATGCCATGTCTCTTTCTGGTCAAACTTCAACCCTGAAGTTGGACTTAACTTTTACTGTAGACAAAGTCCAGATTTCTCCCAATGTAAAAAACCTGAAAAATTTCTCACATACCATGACACTGTTACAGTCATCAGCTGCTCTGGTGGTTCCACATGTGATCTGCCAGTTTTTCTGCATAGTGAAAGCAATTTGGATGACCCCTTGAACTCACAGGACCTAATGCGTGGAAACAGAGGGGTATTGCTGTTGGTAATGATGAAATTTACACCACTGGTTTGTTTCAAATCTATTTTTTATCCTATTGTGAATCACGATAGAGTTGATTAAATGATTTAAAAGAATATTCCCAAATCTGATTTCTTTACCATACTGACTCTAGGATCAATATAATTTATAAAAAGTAATTACGTAACCGAGCCTCTTCAAACTTCAGAAATTTGGAGTTATGAAGTGTCTATTCTGTTGACTTCCCACTATCTGTCTTCACTGTTACAGGGAATAGATGGTTAACAGAAAATACAAGTAGGTAGGTTGAAATAGACCTTTCTTCAGCTAAGCTACCATATTGAAGCATTATTATTTATTTCATTCTCCCGAGGGAATTTTTGGGTTGGTTTGTGGCTTACAGGTGTAGTGGAATTTGCAGATGTAGTCTGCAGATGTAGTTTGCACTAGTGGAATTCTGCTCCAGCGCAAAGGGTACTACTGCAGCTTACTCTCAAGGTAATTACAGGCTGAAGCTGAGCATTTTTTCGAATTCCATCTCTGTTTCCATCTGGAATGCTGTAAGCTAAGCTGATGCTTTGTTGTCTGAGTGTTAAATTCTCTAAAATACATAGCAACAAAATATACACCACCACAGACAATCTCATCTGATGTTCAAATTCTTGATACTTGACCATACCTACAGCTAAAAGTCAAGGGTCTCTATCATAGAAGCAATTAGTGTCAGTAAGATGGGACTCAACATCTATACAAAGAGAAGAATGCGTGACTCATTTTGCCTAAGGAATATAAAATTTCTGCACAGTTCATTTAATTCAGTCATGGTTTGAACAAAAATACATGCTATTTGGGAGTTATTTATTATCTACTTCATTTTAATTTTCACGGAAGCAGTGATTCAGTGTTAGCACAATAGCAGTAAACAACATTTAGAGAAAATCAAAAGCCAATAGCCTGAAAGCAGTGTTGTGACACAAAAGCAAATGTCCTGTATTACAGTCAGAAAGAACTGAGCTGGATCAGAAGCTTCAAAAAGTAAGGACCATAATCTCATATCCTTTGGCCTCTTTCTGTTATCCAAAGAGCAGCAAAGACTCCTATTTTACCTAAGAACCAGGCCTGAAGATATTTCATACATTGTAAATGCCAGCCACTTGTGTTTCCGTAAGGATTTCACTTACTTATAGCTGAATTTAAGTGGAAAACAGAAATAAACTGGGAGAGAGATGCAGCAAATTAATTGGCCTGCCTGCTCATTGTGAGAATCTATAAATTATTACTATTTTGGTTATATACTAATTTACTGCTTTGACTAGAAATGTCAGTAGCAATATTCTTTGCTATATGAAGTTAAGAGTAACAATTAGAAAATTCAGGGCCATTAAGGTATTTTCTTTATCAAGTCACAATAAATGTAATGATATCCGCATTATTTTATGTGCGTATAGCCACAACAATTTAAATACCGTAATTTTGCATGCAATAGCCACATTTCTCACCTTTCCCCTCTATTTTTACCTTAAAACAAAAAATGGATCATGCTCATTATGTAAGTCTGTTATAAAACTGTTGATAGTTTTGCTCTGTAGTGATTAAGAGTGTAGTAGTAGTGTAGTGATTAAGTGTGCTCAGGATGTATTCATTACATGTGAAAGATCATGATGTGAGGAGTTATGATATCTACGTTTTTAAATTTATGTGGGACAATGCAGGCTGAGATTGTAGATTAGCTGAAAAAAGATGTTTTCTGAACTTACATGACTTTACAAAATGTGTAGTTACGTTAAAGATGTAGGCTTGGGCCAGTCCAGTCTTTATGACTTCATATACCACACGCCCATGGCTAGTTATTAGTTCTAGCTTTTGTTTTTATAGCAACAATGTCTCTGTTTAAACCAATATTAAAGAATGGTGCATTGTTTGAGAACAATGGCTGAAAGAAGCAAAAAGCATATACAATAGCAAGTTATGATAGGACAAAAAGCAGGGCTTTTTTTTAAAGTAAATTGTTCTTTAAAATAATTGCCTAATCGTAGTACAGAAAGTAACCAAGGCAGTGGGTAACAAGGAGCTGATATTCAGATTTTTAAGAAGTCTTGAGCAAAACCCTTAAGAAGAATTTCTTAGCAAAAGAATGGGTAAGCTCTGCTTTGGATGAAAACCAGCATAAAGGTAAAAATCTGGGAGCTGGCAGAGGAGCTCGCCAAGCCACTCTCCATCATTTATCAGCGGTCCTGGTTAACGGGGGAGGTCCCGGGCCACTGAAGGCTTGCCAATGTGACGCCCATCTACAAGAAGGGCCGGAAGGAGGATCCGGGGAACTACAGGCCTGTCAGCCTGACCTCGGTGCCAGGGAAGATTATGGAGCGGTTCATCTGGAGGGCGCTCACAAAGCATGTGCGGGACAACCAGGGGATCAGGCCCAGCCAGCACGGGTTCATGAGAGGCAGGTCCTGCTTGACCAACCAACCTGATCTCCTTCTATGACCAGGTGACCCGCCTAGTGGATGAGGGAAAGGCTGTGGACGTGGTCTACTTGGACTTCAGTAAAGCCTCTGACACCGTCTCCCACAGCATTCTCCTAGAGAAGCTGGCAGCTCACGGCTTAGACAGGTGTGGGTAAAAAAACTGGGTAAAAAACTGGCTGGATGGCCGGGCCCAGAGAGTTGTGGTGAATGGAGTTCAATCCAGTTGGCGGACGGTCACAAACAGTGTTCCCAGGGCTCAGTTTTGGGACCGGTCTTGTTCAATATCTTTATCAGTGATCTGGATGAGGGGATTGAGTGCACCCTCAGTAAGTCTGCAGACGACACCAAGTTGGGCGGGAGTGTTGATCTGCTCGAGGGTAGGAAGGCTCTGCAGAGGGACCTGGACAGACTGGATCAATGGGCCGAGGACAACTGTATGAGGTTCAACAAGGCCAAGTGCCGGGTCCCGCACTTCGGCCACAACAACCCCATGCAGTGCTACAGGCTTGGGGAAGAGTGGCTGGAAAGCTGCCTGGTGGAAAAGGACCTGGGGGTGCTGGTTGACAGCCAGCTAAATATGAGCCGGCAGTGTGCCCAGGCGGCCAAGAAGGCCAATGGCATCCTGGCCTGTATCAGAAATAGCGTGGCCAGCAGGAGTAGGGATGTGATTGTGCCTGTGGACTCAGCACTGGTGAGGCCGCACCTCGAATACTGTGTTCAGTTTTGGGCCCCTCACTACAAGAAGGACGTTGAGATGCTGGAGCGTGTCCAGAGAAGGGCAACGAGGCTGGTGAGGGGTCTGGAGAACAAGTCTTATGAGGAGCGGCTGAGGGAGCTGGGGTTGTTTAGCCTGGAGAAGAGGAGGCTGAGGGGAGACCTCATCGCTCTCTACAACTCCCTGAAAGGAGGTTGTAGTGAGGTGGGTGTCAGTCTCTTCTCCCAAGTAACTAGCGATAGGACGAGAGGAAATGGCCTCAAGTTGCACCAGGGGAGGTTTAGATTGGATGTGAGGAAAAATGTCTTTACTGAAAGAGTGGTTAAACATTGGAACAGGCTGCCCAGGGAAGTGGTTGAGTCCCCATCCCTGGAGGTATTTAAAAGACGTGTAGATGAGGCGCTTAGGGACATGGTTTAGTGGGCATGGTGGTGTTGGGTTGACGGTTGGACTCGATGATCTCAGAGGTCTTTTCCAACCTTAATGATTCTATGATTCTATGAAACAAAAAACCCAAAAAAACCCATAATCACCTTCTAACTGTCAGAAGATTGAGTAGCTATGGGGGAAGATTCTGTTTCAGCACCATTTCCAGAAGCATTTCAGTCTGTAAAATGCTGGATCTGTAGCCTTCTGAGAGCCATCTTGGACTGTCTCAATCAGCAAACAAGAACAGTGTTGGAAGCCAGTGTGCCAGAGCTGAGGAGTGCATTAGCATAAAGCCATAGCATCTGTGGAAGCCTTTTTTTCGTCGTTGGTTGTGTACTGACATGCTGGAGCATGGATAGCACATTTTCTTGGTCCTGTTCCGTTTGGGATTCCCTCTGGTTGGGGGATCAGTTAACGGATGGGGTAATACACCTTTCCACCTCTTGTATACTGTAATGATTAGTGCCTAGATAGGCACTAATAGTTAGGAATATAAGAGCAGAGCACTACTAGATGGAAGCATACTGTTAAGGGGGACTGCATTGGGTGAGACATGGGGTATTATTAGCTGTCATGCCTCCTGGTCATATGCATTGGTATTTAAGCATCTAAAATTACATTCTAAGACTATTATATATTCACGTGGATAATAAAAGCAGCCACACTGCTGCTGAACCTAGGGCATCAGTGAATAGAGATAAATAAATAAATAGATGTATCTATTATATATAGATATATAATTCTATATCCTTAAGAGTATATAGAAATGGAAATAGAATAAAATGTTCCCAGTGTAGGCACACAAAACTCCTAATTTTTTATTTTCAACTGAAACATGGTTGTATTTAGTATAACCTGCAAATAGTACAGAGTACTTAAATAGTATTATATATGTATTTATATACATACTTACAAATAGTGTGAAGCTAATTCAGTATAAGCCAAGCTTATGGGACTTTTCTACAGTATTTCTCCCAAATTCCATGCTCCAGAGAGACTTTTATTAGTTGGTTGTCTCATGTCATGTCTTTGTTAATGAGCCCTTCTCTAATCTCAAGGATTGAGGAGCAAACATGAGAGAGAGAGAGACTGCAAGAGTCAGCTTGGATCCAGCAGTAGTTTTATTCTGTCTGTAACATTTGTCAGCCATTTCCTACAGAGCCAGTCACTACCTTTGCCCTGTGGTCTAGGACCTCATATTTGCTTAGATGCAGTGCTGGCATCTTAATACTTAATCTATTAAACCCTTCTAGAAACTGAATTAGCTCTCATCCATAGTGCTCAGAGCTAATAATCTAAGCTGGACCCACATTACTTCCTGAGGAAGCAGAGTGTTCCCAATAGCAAGAAGTACTCCTCTTTGTGAGAACAGGTTGTGGAGATCCACAGTCTGTCTTTTCATGAAGCCAGTTTATAATTGTCACAGATTCTGATGCACAAAAAGCAGATGTACTATTTCTGGGTTAGTGCTAACCCTGGAAGAGGTGTGATGCACTTCCACATCACTGCACCTGAACTAACGAGCCCTGTCAGATCTGAGCTGACCTTGCATCCCAGTCATAGATATTCTTCCAACCAAACAGCATGGCACCTCTAACTCAGGATACACTGTAAATGAATCAGGCTATATAATATTATAAAATATTTTTTATAATGCAAAATATTAACCATCTGTTCTCATAACCTACTTTCCAGTCAGAATAAACACTTCCTTAATATCGGAGTCCTCATGTATAATTTAGTTTTAGTTTGTTTGCTGCTATAAAGTAGCTGGAGTCTTCATGCTGAAGCAGTATACCTGAGATGTTGTAACCCAAGGAATATCTTAAAGTTGCACAAGTAGTGCCTTCCTGTTTTCCATCATATTTTGTTTTCTGAGACTTGACTGAGCACTGACTTAACTTTTCCACAGTCTGTCTCTGAATAAAAACTACACTAAAGTTAAAAAAAAAAAATCTTAACTGTTCCGAATGCTTTGAACACCACTGTCTTTTCCGTGGTAGAATTGGTTTGGGAATCCCTCCCTCACTGGATTGCAAGAATGTTAACAAGCCTTCCAGTCTATGGGAGGAACAGCTGTTCAAATGAATATGCCGTTTATACTGGTACTCATTTCCTAATTTTGGACATACAATAGGATTTTACCAGAAAGAAATTGTCCTAACAGCTATAAAAATGCATGTCGTCACGAAGATAGATTTTCTGCCAAAAAGCAGAAGGCTTTCACAATCAGAGGTTACTAGCCCTGAAACTTTAGGCTGCTTTTTTCTTTTTCTTTAATCCATACTGTAAGAAAGATATAAAATAAACCGAAAATTTGGTAGGGTCTAATAACATGTTTTTCTCTGTATGTGTACACGTATACACACTCGTGCATATTTTAAATGTCTTTAAAACAATAATGTTCTATCTTGAACTAAATCTGTTTGAACTCAAACATGCCTTTAAAAACACACTTGCCTTTAGAATTATGCAAAGCCATGAGAAAGAATTAAATCAGCATGATAATAGGTTTTTTTGTCTCTGTGACACTACAGATAAGGTCCAGCTGGTCTGTGCAAGAGTGGAAGCAGCACATGGCCATAGAAAACCTTTAGACCTCTAGGGGACAACCCAGGAGCAACATCCAGTTTAAGTTAAAAATGGCGCTCCAGAAAGCAAAACAATTAAAAAATGTTTAGAATGAATCATGAATATGGGACAGTTGTAAGATCTCTTTTATCTTCCCTTCAGAATGTGAACATGGGAAAAATTTTCTCAACCAAGTTTCTGTCAAAGGCGACGCCAAGTGCACATATGAAAACATTTGTAACTTCTTGAGAACTGAAACTGTTGGGGATCTCATAGCTTTAAAACAGAAAGCAGAAGTTAGCTTGATTTTAATCTTATTTACATTTATTTTATACAACAATGACTTCTCTATGTCTAGTAGATGTCTTGATTAATGCTGTCAAAATCATCCTTTATGACTATAATGTATGTTGTTTCTAGCCACGTTCATAGTGAAACAGAACTCTGACAAAGCTGTACTGAGAAGCTGAATGAACGGACTTTATATGAAAGACGAATGTTTGTCTAGATTATTTTTAAAATGTAGACATGATGGTTGAGTCAAAAAGAAAAAACAGTAGTTAAAGAGTAGCACTGGGGGGTCTTAGTCAGACACTGTACTGCAGGCAGCTGTCGTTGGGGGTGGAAGTAGAAGCACTTAAGTATGTCCGGCAACCTTAGCCACACATGAATAATGTCCTTTCCGATGCGTCACGACCACAGCACTTCTAATAGCATGTGAGTGGTAAAGAACTAAGGCATGCTACATGCTAATTGTCGAAAGCTTGTTCTTTTGTTGTTAGTCTCTTTTTTTCTTTTCATTTCTAAATGCGTGATGCAGCAGGCATAAAAAATTAAAATCCAACAGTTTGAAATTTGGAGTTATTTAAAAGGACTGGGTTTCTTCAGCCTCTCCTGTGTAGCAAGATGGGGTGTTTTTGATGGGGTGTTGAGCAAAAAACACTCTTCTGTATTTAGCATTTTTCAAGCACAAATCTTGAAGGACCATGTGTGAATGCTGTACTTACTATCTTCGTGTTATAACAGGGGAAACCAAACTTTGAGACTGGAGACAGCTACGTAACAGAAAAATTTTGAAGGCAGATGCATTCAAAAGACTTCCAGTGGCTCCAGATACCCAAATAACACTCAGATCTGGGCTGGGGTGTTGGAGTCCCACTGAATCACCTGGAAAGCTGATGCTTGGTCCCTAGTCCCTAGTCTGATTCATCTCTTGCAAGCCATACAGCAATGCAGAGCCCAGTTTGCTAAAGCAAAGTCTGTATCTGACCTCTAAATGATGTGGTTACACGGGTGGAAGACATGGACCATGGAAACCAGAAATCACTGAATCCCACCAGGTTTTTATAAAACCACTATAAACAGATACCATTGCCCTAGGTTGTATTCAATTATTCTTCCATCTTGCAGTTTTTCAAAGAAATTAAAGGCAGCTCTGTGGTGGTTGCTCTTTTTATCTATCTCACCAGCCAGACAAGAAAAGGTTCATAAAGAGATGCTGACAGATGAAGGAGATCATGATTGCAAGATTACAGGTTAGAGAAATGTTTATGTTCTATCGGCTGTCCTTGGACTCTATTTTAAAGAGGCAGTATTTCCATTGCACTTGTGAGATGTACTGTATTCTCAGTGGGGACTCTACCTTATTCAAACTACATGTCCAGGCCTTTTGAAATCCAGCTAGAAGAACATTTTGGGTACTTTTTCCCTCACTTTTTTGGAAAATACCACTTTATTTTATCTTAATGAATTATTCTTCTCTCTACATGGGCTGCAGCAGTTACAGCCAAATGGCTATTGCTTTCCCAACTTAATTCATGCACCTTTTAAAGCTTGAAAAATGGATCAATAACAAACTGAGAGAGGTGCTCCTAGTTGGCCTGTGGAGCTAAGGAGCCACAGAGGTTGCTGAGACCACTAGTTGGCGACTGATCAGGAGAGACAATGGGACATCAGGATTTGAGACATCCCAAAGATACTTCCAGGTTTCTTCATAAAATGTGTTCAAAGAAACAGCAGACTTTTGTGGTGATTTTGATTGCATGGAGTCAGCATTTTTTATGACAGATTTCAGTGAACTTTGGGGCTAACCCTGTGTTAATATTTTTTAAAACTGCAGGTGCCTTAGTTTACGACACGTATATAGTTGTAATTGCCTTTTTCTAAGTTTCCATTAACTCATCTTGGCTCATTCATATTTAAACGCTTAGAAGTCTGTGACGAGCATTGTTTTGAACATACTAGGAGTTCATCTGTATGTATCCATATTGCTATAAAGCAGCGGTAGAGTCCCTGCCTCTGGGGATAGCTGATTTACTTTTTATGACTTCCTACATCCACACACGCACACGTGGACGTTTGGAGTTCCCAGCATTGTCGTCTTGCTTCTGCTCTCTCGCTCTATAGCCACATTATATATATGTTCTTTATTTGTCATATCTGTAACTCTTGTAAGACAAATAAATGGGCTTTAATCTTCTTCAGTAGAGTAAATGTCAGTGAAAGGACAGCATGGGTTTTTGAATAACTGTGCACTACATTAATATGTGCTGCAAGTGTTACTACTTTTGAACTTCTGTCTCCTTAGTAGCACTATGTGCTGCATTAAACCAACTAAGGAAAATAATTTATTTTGTATTGAATACAATAAAGTACAGAAAAATGTTATGACAGACCATCAAATCTATTTTTTATTGTACCAAATCAATAAACATCTCATTCAGAAGTTCTGCAAAACGTCGTAATACGAATGCACAAAATAAGCTTCTGATTTTTTTCTTTTTTTTTTTTTTATTATTATTATTTATATAACACCATAGCGGTGTATGACATTTCAGGGATTTAGAAGGCAAATCCCCAGCTCTGTGGGTGTAAAACCAAACACAACAAACAATAATGTGGAGGTGTGTGGATAGGAACAAGGTGAAAATAAAAACTAAAAAGAAAAAAGGCAAGAGACCTTACCTAAGGAAATAGTGTGTAAGAAAATGTAACTGGTATGCATTGACACACATATAACAATAATACAATAAAAGACCATTGAGGTCACAAAATTAAAAAATTGGAGTTAAGAAATGCTCGAATTTAAGGTCATGTACAAAGTTTTAAGTCATCCTGCTTGCCTGCACCTGTCTTCTGAAATTACATGGCCCATAAGACATCTTTTCCAGGAGCCCTGGCTCACGGTATGGACAGGGTAGGCTTGCTCTGGCAGTGAATCATGTTGGGTAGAGATGAATTCTGCCAATGGGATTCCTGTCATTTTTAGCTGGACTGGACATTATTTGATGAATGAGGGTTTGCCTATGAAGGAAGAGCAATACCTCATATTAAATAACTGCCAACCCCCCTTATGAACTGAATGAAGGAGGGGTCTTGTAGAAAATTAGTTTCTGTTTATACAATTAGCGATTGTGTACTCTACAGCATACACACAGTGGAGTATGTTACGGTTATACACGTGACTTCAGTCCTGACTTTTAAGTTTTGAGAGCCTAACTTTCAACTCTTATACAGAACTTTTAGCCAAACTAAGGCAAGAAAACAAATATCTTTCTCACAAAATACCCCATGCTATATATCAAATCCTTGTTTCACTGCACAGAGATACTAGAGTTCATCACTGAATGGCTTAAAATATTTTTAACATGGGCAAAAAATATCATTATTCTAGGATTTTGAGGGGAAAAAGCAAGCTGTTTCTGATAAAGTTTAAATGTGAAATTATGAAAGATTCATTTTTATGCAGACAATGGAGTGTGCAAAATATCACTCTTAGAGGTCATGGTCTGATGAAGTTATAAGCAACTGACGTCAGGCCTTCTGGAAAGGTCATGAACCTCAACTCTACATAGTGCTACAACTCCATCCACAGGGCTTGCCTTGTTCTATTTTTTGTTTATATTCCTGTTTCCTAAAGGCTAAAAATATTCAGCGATTATTTCAGGACTAGAAAGTGAGAAAGGGGAAAAGCTAAATAAGTGTTTAATATGATTTTCTTTTATTCAAATGTTCTTTCCTGTTTTAGAAATGTTCTTGGAAGCTCTTCTTGTCAATTTAAGGGTGTACAAGAAAACTTGTGAACCATGTGATCAGCTGAACTGTTTCATCCCAGGAGCTCAAACTGAAGAGAGGCAATGTATACATTGGGTAAATATGAGTAACACGAAATGGATGACTGATGACTGGTGGTTTATATAGAAGTCTTTGTTTACTTGAAAAAAATGAAATATCTGCATAAAGAAAATCATTACCCCCACAAAGGTATTTAACTGATAGCCCAGTTGGTAGTCTTGGAGAAAACAGAGAGTAATGGGCACTGGGATCTATGTACACTGGACACTGAAAGCAATTGAGATGAGTTTTACCTGAGGCACAGTATTTGAATAGTGTTACCAAGCTGAAACTATGCCTGTTCTGTAAATAAGTTAAAAAGCATCTTTCTTCTGGACTGCCAGTCCAGTACTAGTAATTACTGCTGTGTCCATCCACACTTCCTCTCCTTTTGATTTACTTTCTTAATGGATGACAGTGCTAGATTGCCTAATAGGCAGTTAGCTGTAGAATGCCAAAAATTAATGGATTTTGTGGATAGTGGATTAATTAGACCTTGGGGTCTAAAATTACTTTTTGAATCCACACTTCAGTCAATCTGAGATGGCAGTATATAATATTTAGTAATGCAAATATTTGTTAATTTAGAAAAAGCAAACATCAATGAAGAAAAGTCAGCTGCTGTGATGAGGAGGACTCCCCGCATGTCGTTCTGACCTCACCATAAGTGTTACTCACTCACAGTAACAGGCAATAACAGCAAACTGCCTTCTCACTGCACCACACATTCCTTAACTAAGCTCTGGTGTGAGAAAAAGATTGCCTTGAAAATGCCAGTGAGGCAGAAAGCCGTATGACACAACAGTGCAATTCACCGGAGTAAATCTCTGTCTGCTGCTGTTTTATCTTTAAAATGTGGCAGCTAAGATAAATAAGTAGTTTTCACAAAAAGGAACATAAAAAGCTATAGGATGGTCCAAACTTCCCTAACAGCAGTGGAAAAACTTCTACAGTCCTTACCTCATATGCTCAGAGAGGTGTGGTTGAGTATGTAGTCACACAGAGCTGCAGGCTTTTACTCAAATGACAAAGTACAACATGGATCTCATGGTATTGCCATTTTTCTGCGCAGAGTATTTATCCAGTTATGCCTGAATACAAAGTGTGCTTAATAAAATTGTGAGTGAAATGAAACTGGAAGGCATTGCAGGTTGGAAAGCAGTGTTAGAATTCAAAATGGAAAACAAATTGGAGAAATGTTCAGGAAAATTAACCCAAAATTTTACAGGAACAAATACAGGGAACTACATGTAGGAAGGAGTATCAATGGCACATATGGGGGAGAAGAGTCAGCTGGAGATAACAGTTCTTCTGAAAGTGATTCAGAGGTTACATTTTATAACAAGCTCGATGTGAATTAACAGTATCATGATACTACAAAACACCCCAACCATTGTACTGTAATTTATGAGGAGAAGAACAGCCAGTGAGGCATGAGAAATCCTCCTTCTGCTCTATTACTTCCACAGCATTACTAAAGCTGTGATTGGAGTGCTATCTTCAGTTGTGGGCACACGCATTTCCAGAAACAGGTAGGGAAACTGTCTAGAGCAGAGACATTCAGCGATAGTCCGGTCCAGTCCACAGAACTGGTGAGAGGTCCAGAAACCATGCCTCGTGGAGCTGTTAACATGAAGAAGAGAAGACTGAACAGAAGACATGATGGTGACCTGTATGTAACGAAAGGGCTATGGAAAAAGGAAAGAAATAATCTGTTCTCTCTGTCTCTGAAAAGTAGCTAGGACAAGAAATAATATGCTTAAGCTGCAACCAAAGATGTCCAGGATAGAAATGAGGAAAATCATTCTAGTAAGGAGGGCAGTGAGTAACTGGAATAAATAGTGTGGACAGGTTGTGTAATCACTGTCTCTGAAAGTCTTCCGAAACAAGTCACTGGCATACACCTCATACGATCCTGTGTTGGGAAAGAAGCCTGACATGGAAGTCCCCTCACTGTTCCTTCCAGGTCTAGTTTCATTCCCAGTCTGTACAAGGGAATGTATTAAATTTTACTTCTACGGTGAATTTGAGATTAACAGAGATCCATGTTAGTTTGCTTTATGTTTCCAGCAGGCAGCTTGTGACACTGTGGGAACTCCTAGCCCCAACCATAGGCAAATGTACACAGTGCTTAGTTGTTTCCTGATTGCACATGGAATAAGTTTTTGGCCTTCCTGGGTTCAGAAGTCCAAATCAAAATCTTGTTGCACTAAAAAGGTATAACCTAGAAAACGCTGTCAAAGAGATATCTTGGTAACTGTTATTCAGGAAGTTATAAATTGCATAAAATACTCTGGAAAGATCTCTACCACTATACAGTGGTAATGTCACTTTTTGCAGATTTCTTCCATTACCATCGTATCTTTTAGCAATAGTTGTTCTGATGTCCTTAGCTGAATCTCTGTAAAGAAAGGAGATTTGAAAGTTGAAGCTGTACTTGTACAGCTTCTCAATAGTTAAGCTATAGTCTGACATTATTCATAGTATCAGCTGATGCTTTCAGTTTGCCTTAGTTTATTCATTAGGATGTTTCATATAAAAAGAAATTAAAGGCCAAGGCTACAGTTAATGGACTTTGTTGGTCGATTTTCATTAAATGATACTATACTAGGATATTTTTAAAACTATAGAGAAAAAAGAGGGGGCTTAAGGGCCTGACTAATCAGTTTAAAGTAATTGTGGGAGAATCCACAGGTAAATTCACTGAGAAGGATATCAAGGGTAATGTTATGCTGTGTGGCTTTTTGGCTCTAGGACTCAGACTGTCTCTCGTGGGTTTGCCTTCCTCATCAAGCTAGCATGGCCTTTGCTGGCAGCTCTCATGGCCAGAATTTTTTACTCCCTGGTCACTGTGATATCACTGACGTTTTTTGCATCAGTTCCTTCCCAATTACTCAGTTTAGTAGTCCAAAGATAACAGTTTATGCATGGCTTGTTTGGCCAACATGGATTTAAATGTGAATTCTACCCAGAGTTTCAATAATA
This sequence comes from Aptenodytes patagonicus, assembly GCF_965638725.1. Lineage (NCBI taxonomy): Eukaryota > Metazoa > Chordata > Aves > Sphenisciformes > Spheniscidae > Aptenodytes > Aptenodytes patagonicus. The sequence goes on along the minus strand of NC_134982.1, from coordinate 50,930,501 downwards.
TGTTCAAGAGACTATATGAACCAGCTTACTTTAGAAAGGAACAGGGTTACTTTGTTACCTAACAACATTCATTTCTTGGCCGTTCTGGAGGCACCAGTGATGCCTGATGTGACAAAAAGTAAAACACTTAAGACACCTGCCCATTGACAGTCATACTGAAAACACCCCCTCATTTCACACATTGATAAGTCAGTAGAAGATAACAATTTGATGCTGAACGAGGTTGAAGTTTGCATGGTGATGCTCTGGTGACCCATTTGTTATGAATTCACGAGGCATTTAGTTTCCCCAAATTTCACCCACACTTCACATATTTACATTGTCTGTTATGTACAAGAGTGAATTCCATTGTCTGCAAAGTGCCTGAACTGAGATAATGCATGGCTCAATCTTTTGAAGTAAAATGCCTGGGTGAAAAGATGAATCTGTAGGGACACAATTCTGGGTGATAGAATGAGTGTGTCATGCTTGGAGGTATCCTACTTGAGGAAAATAGTTTGTGATGTGTTGGGATGCAAATTTACACTATACAGTTTATACCGTGCATGAAGACTCCATGTTAATCCGCAACACACAGAAATGGTGATAGCCATCCCATCTAATTTCAGACATCTTTCATCATCTAAATGGTATGTATATTTAGTATAGGTCAGTCATCTAGAATCCAACAAAGGAGAAAGTGCTGAAAAATTATTAATTATATAGCAAGATAAGTGTCTAATGTAAGTGGAACAACTCAGCTTCTGCATATCTCACTCTTTCTCTCTTTAGACTGTGGAGGCAGTTTAGGCTAGATGTCTAACTTCTGAATGGCTGAAGTTATGTGAGTGGGATGCCACCCGAGAGCTGTGATTCCTTCTTCACTGAAACTGGCTGAATGAAAGCCTAACTGAAGGTTTACGTGTGGAGCCATCTCAGTTATGGGGTTAGCAACTTGTACCCGTAGATCACACTGTTGGAAGAATACCAAGCTAAAGTTATTGGACATACATTTTGACGTGTGGGTTTCTGTTTCATAGGTTTCTAAAATCATGTCCTAACTTACTTAGATTTTTATATATAAATGGTTAATGAAAGAGACCAAAATAGAGGAACAAAAGATGCAAACTATTTTCTTGATGGTGGAATAACATACTGCAGATAAATATTTGCTCTAATAAAATAAGTGAAGTTCCTAACAATTCAGAAATTATTTTTTCACATAACCAAGAGATTTCTCCTTAACTACTGTTAGACTAGGACTGTGGTTAAGATGACAAGACTGTAGCTTACTTGAATTAATGAGCTCAACAGATGTTAGAATTTCTTTCAGTGAAGTGTGGGAACATCCACCAATAAATAAATAAATCTGAATGTTCTGTTGACTACATGCATTCTTATAAATGACTAAGGACATTTAGATATTTAGTTAAAGTTAAGGATTATCACACTATTGATTTATCTATAGAGTAAGCATAGATATTAAATATTGTACAATGTATTTTCCTTAATATTGGTGTAGTTGTGAAGACAAGCATGCAACCTCTTTTTCAAAAAAGAAACATTTATCTCTTCAACGCCCAAACTAGTTTGTATTGTCTAAAAACAAAAGACTAACTTCTGCTTTGGGCTATATTTTTTGCAATTCAACTGAAGGTCAATGGAATTATATGTAGAGTCAGATGGGTTTTACAGAGTTTATTTTGACACCGCATCTGCTGTCTTGATGTCTTAACTACAAGGTGTGTCAACAACAAATGTAGTTTCAGAAGATTTTGCAAGTATCAGCATGACAATTCTCTATTCTGTCTTCTTTTTTTTATTTGTTTATTTTTTAACATGAATAGGAAGATCAGTCAAGAATACTGTCTTCCAAAATATTTGGAGAGAAAGATATCAGTGTATTTTAATACCCTGTTAATTAGAACAATTCATAATGAGTTAAAACTCTGCTGTTAAACATCAGTAAGTGAACTACCACTGACCTCAAAAGACAGAAGAATTGACAAAGAGAAGGGAGAGGTACATCGGTGGCAAGCAAATGTGGATTTAAAGCTAGCTTTAGTCAAAACATCTGTGCAGAGATGCCTTAACTGCGTGTCCTGGTTTTGGCTGCTATAGAGTTAATTTTCTTCATAGTAGCTAGTATGGGATTGTGTTTTGGATTTGTGCTGGAAACGGTGTTGTTGGGGATGTTTTAGTTACTGCTGAGCAGTGCTTACACAGAGTCAAGGCCTCTTCTGCTCCTCACCCCACCCCACCAGTGAGTAGGCTGGGGGTGTGCAAGAAGTTGGGAGGGGACACAACTGTGACAGCTGACCCCAACTGACCAAAGGGATATTCCATACCATATGACATCATGCTCAGCAATAAAACTAGGAGGGAGGTTGGTGGGGAGGTTGCTGCTCGGGGACTGGCTGGTCATCAATCAGTTGGTGGTAAGCAATTGTTTTCATTTGCATCACTTGGTTCTTTCTTGGGTTTTATTTATCTCTTTTTGTTATTTTCCTTTTCATTACAATTTTTATTATTATTAATATTTTCATTATTATTTTATTTCAGTTATTAAACTGTTTTTATGTCAACCCACAAGTTTTCTCACTTTTACGCTTCTGATCCTCTTCTCTCATCCCGCTGGGGGGGCGAGTGAGCGAGCGGCTGTGTGGTGCTTAGCTGCTGGCTCACGACACTGAATATTGCTGTTTCTGGTTTATGGGGGAAGATTCCTATTCAGAGTATCATCATACACAGCACGGTAGCCAAGGCCATTTCAAATAATCAGCAGAGTGCCAGGTGAGTGGTAAGCTCTAAAGGAGCATTGTAAAGTGCTCCTGTAAGATCTCAGCGAGTTTGTAGCAAATACTTGCATATATTATGCATAAAAGAGAACTGGGTAAAAAGTCAAAATATCCTCGATTCTCAGTTCCCAAACCTGACCTCGCTTCCAGTTTCACCTCCTGATTTACAGCTCCTTTTATGATTCTCACTTCTGCAAGTTTATTTTTGTTCAGTTCATCCCTCTACTGTTATGTGCCACGGCTCCTACTGAGGTCATTACTCTTATTTTGGGAACCACTACTTTTGATGCAGTGTCCTAACTAGCATTTCACACTTTTTAGAAGTTAATATAATACCCAAACGGACACCTAGAAGGCAGCTTTTATGGATACAAGAAACAACAGTTGTTTCTTAGAGCTTGTATTAGTCCACTGCTACCTGTACTCCATAAATTATTTATCTCCTCTGTGAGCATAAAGCATGCTCTCTGTGTCCATTAGGACATAGCCTTTTATGTAACATCCCCTCAGGGAGATATGGTGATGGCTGCTATTCTGAAAAAGACCTGAAGCAAGGACTAAAAATTCACCAGTTCTAAGAGTTTGTTTTTTTTTTTTCTAGCTGGCTTGAAAGGTACTTCCACAATCAGATGTCTGTAACAGTTTCTTACATACCATAGCATTTTATAATGCTGTCATCACTGAAGTACCACTTAATGGACTTCATGGACTCTCCATCTTTCCTCACCGTCAGTGGGAAAGCACCTGCCTGAAGTAATTTTGTTTGGTTCCTTTGTATTTGCTTTAGGGGTAAGCATAAGCTAGTATTCAAGCAGGGAACATCATACTCAGATTTCTGTGGAAAAACTTAGATATATGACCCGCAGCATTTTTACCCAGTTACAGCATATTGTAATAACTTGTTATCAATATTGCTATAAAGTATGACCACTGCAAATACAGTCCATTTACTTAATCCATGTCTAACCACTCTAGGCTGGTCAAAAGGTAAATTAATTGGCTATCGAGAGCTGTATTCAGAGCTTCGTAACATAGGACATAATGTCCTAACAATGCTTCCTAGCACATCGTATTTCAATACTGAGCAAAACTTAGCAGGGTAGGCCCTTAGTAAGCTTTAGCAGGAGTAAGATGTCATATTGAATATCAATAAGGAAGTTCCCACTCACCTTAAAAGACACACAAGTCCGTTGAAAGCCCTCCCTTCCTTTTCCTCCTCCATCTGTCTGCACTTTTCTGAGCAGCATCACAGAGGCAGATTTTTCCTCTGTGTCCTGCGTATCCATTTGATGTCATTTAAATTATGTTAAATCCTTTGATTTTCAGGATGGTTACAGAATTCGTCACTGCATTTTAGCATCTTGCAGGAAAAGCATTTCCTCTGATGCGTTAGAAGAATTGTCAGAGATCTCAGTAAGGTGCTGTCTGCCTACATCCGTGGTGGAATTAGCGTTAGGTACCAGATTGTTTGGTCCCTTTCCTCCATTCTGCCAGGCCAGGTTCATGCACTGGGAGACAGCTCACATGCCAGGTTCACAGGGATATTGCCATCAGTGCCATTAAGTGGTGTTGGGGCTCAGTTCCACACTTAGCGCTAGATAAATACAGTGTTAAAGGAGAGACAAGTAGTTTGCAATCTCGCAAAGAGATTGCCTCAACAGAGAAAACTGGCAGTACTCCACACCTCACCGCCTCCAGATTGCTCCTGATGCTGTAGGGCTCAACAGCATTTTTTAAAGTTTCTATTCTTTCCTCTTCTCTTCCCAACTACGAGACTTCTGACATATTCTTCTCACCCCTCTTGCTTTTGGCTCTGCTGCTGACGACACACAGCATGGAAAGCTCAGCTTGACCCGGCTAAGTGTGTGTCTAGGGATTCCTTGATGGCACTGTCTCCTACCCTCCTGAAATCCTGCTTCATGGTGTACTGTGCAGCAACATTAGTTTGGGCTCTGTGAAATGTCCCAGCACACCAGTATTCCGTTGATAAGCCTATCAGTCTTTTTGTATACACAATAGCAGAAATCATGTTTGATAAACCAGGCTGCTAAGTAATCTATAAAAATTTAATTGCCCACATTACTCTGCAGTTGCTGAATCAGCACAGTAATTTTGGATTCAGTTCCTGCTTGTTTTTTAGGTTCTCTTCTTCAGCTACATGTCCAACAATACAAAGCCTTTCTCATCCATGTTTTTAGGTATATGATACGGGGTGTAGTCTGGTCTGAGCGCTAACACATAGGAGAAAATGAGGGTTTCCAACAACCTGGATGATAATACCTATGAATTAGTGCACCACAGTGGAGAACTACAATTTCATGTTGAATACAACTGAAAGGAAACATTTTGTTTCAGTTTTACAAACTGACAATTTTTTCCCTGAAAAAATAAAGAAAAGGGCATTTTTTGCACAATTAATTACTCATTCTAGACAGAAATTTTTATTTCATGCTCTCTATATAGTGTATTGTATAATTTATGTTCCACATCTGGTCTGTGATATAATTTTTGTAAGGCCCGTAGAGGAAGCTGTGCCTTACATTTCTCCTTGGGTACTTTGGATTCATTCACATTTTTTCTAGGCTTTTCTGTAGAATCTTTGTTTTGCATCTGTTTATATTGACCTCATCAAAATTATCTAAGGCATATTTGCACATAGATGCTTACATATGAGCACACGATCTACTTTTTAGTTACATTTCTTGATTTTCCTTTGCCAGGTGGAACACATCTTTGGAGATTTTGTTTTGTTCACGTCAGAAAGGATATTCACATGCCACATCAAGAGGGATTTTTTTAAGAAAATGATCTACGAACCAGAGATTCAGTCACAAAAGACGTTGTAAACAAGTAGTCTAGTATGACCATGAACTTCCATGTATTTGAAGGAAAAATTGTAAGTCACATTTCTTCTGCCATAAATGGAAGGAAAATATTGTTCAGTGCCTGTTGAGTGCAAATGCATGGTGTGAGTAGGGTGTGTGTGCGGGGAAAGACATTATATCCTAAATCGGTTGCCCAGGTGTAATGGTGATGGGCACCATGCAAAAACTAGAAGAAATGTCCTGTTTGTTATATTCCATAGCTGGAGTTCAGGGAGATCTCTGGCTAAAAATTCATAACGTAAAGTAGAAAGAGACATGAAAAGTGGATTGTAAGGCAAATTTATTATGATATTTTCTCTCATATTTAGGTAGGTCAGGTAGAGGGGCAAGCACAGACCTTATGATTCTGTTTATGCATTACTATATCACTTAAGGGGAAAAAAGCTTTGGCTGAGAATAGTCTTGTGTCATATGATTGTTGTAGAAAAACCTTCTATATTGCCACTTTACTCTTTTATGCCGGGTCCTTACCTTTGCATTGAATTTGTAGTTTAAATCCAGCTGTTTACACTATGATAGCTGCTGCAGTAAGGAGTTCTATTTTGAAGGCAATAATAAAGATAGGAAAAAACTAAACCTTTTCAACCTAGGAAACAGTCAAGCAGAGAAGATTTGACAGAGGTCTACAAAAGAATAAGTTGCATAGAGTGACTTGGTGAGGGCACCAATTAAAACTGAGAGGACAGGTTCAAAACAAATTAAGGGCATAGTTCTTTACCCAGTGTCTAGTTAAGCTGTAGGAGGCCTTGCTACATGTTGCTGTAGACTTCAAAGGGTTGGCACTAGATTAAGAGGCAAATGGCCATGCTTATAAAAGAGAAATCCTCTGAAGGGTTTTCAATACAAAGATCTTTCTATTCGAAGATACCGTGTCCGGATCAGGAGGTCCCTCAGACTCAAGTAGTTGACAGTCAGGAAAATACTCAGCAGGTTTGCCCTTTTCGTGAAGTCTTCCCTCATAATTTGCTTTTGGCCACTGTTGGAAACAGGATTTTGAGCTAGTTTCTGTGTGGTCTTGTATATTCTTATTTTTAAAAAATATAAACTGCCATCTAAAATATTATTTTTAATAAAAGAGGGAAGCCTAACTGTCCCTGAATAATTTTCTGCTAGGAGCAGAGCCTGTGAATGAATAAGAGAGCTTGTGAGTGAATATAGGCAGCCTGAGACTCTTGAAAAAGAGCACAAATACTGCTTTTACATACCTACAAAACAGTTTTTCTTAAAGAAAGGGTTAGACATAGACAGTTCTACTTCAGATACATCTGGCTAGCTCACTTAAGCTGGTCTGGCACAGGCATGTGTATTACTTTGAGTAGGATGGGAGCATGAAACCTTATGTGCTCTGAAACCAGCTGCCACTGGTGTCCTAATTGAAAATGTAACTACAAAGTTCAGGAGGCGTCTTCAAACTCAGTAAGGGATGGAAACAATGAATAAATGATGGTCATTGCCACTGATACGAAGGAATGACCTTGCTTTCTTAGACACACATAAAACATTTTTAAAAGCTGAGTTAGGTTAAAGGCTCTTTGCAGCTTGCTCTCAGAAGTCTTCATTTGCAACAGTAGACACAAAGTGCATTTGTATTTTGGAAAACACATTCATAAACCATCTTTCAGTAAATGAATTGCCTATGCAACATGTTCGCTGTGACAGAAAATGTGGTATAACATCCTGTCAATATTTACATTTATAACTTCCCTTCATAAACTATGTGTTCTCTCAAGCCTTGCAAGCGTTAGCATTTTAGTTTTAGGACTTTACCTTTTGACCGTCCTGCTGATCGCCATAATTTCCTTTAGTGCCCTGAGACTTGCTAGGTACTTCCTAAAACAACAGTTGACAGCAAAAATCTTACAAAATGTGTAGCATAATGTAACAAAAGGGTTAAAAGACAATATGCACAGGGTATGAAAGGAGAATAATGTAAGAAAAAACTGTCATGGCACTCTCAGTAAAACATACCTGGAAGTTACACAGAGGGAATGGGTTTGTTTCACTTTTTGGGGCATTGGGATTTTTTACTGAAGGCCTATTTTATATTGCTGTCATTGTGGAAGGGGTTGCAAGGAATGAAGGAGACTTGAGCTTGCCTCTGCAGTGTTTCTTGCACACAGCCTGTCACAGAAAGGTAATAATGTAAACAGGAAAAGCTAATGAACTATGCATCAAGGAGAACATAGGAACAGGAGGAAAATTTGAGAAGAAAGCATGTCAGCCAAGAGAAAGACTCGACCAAGACTCTGGGGCTCCCTCTCTGAGTTGTTTCTGTGTACAGTTCCTTTCCAGTGGGGACTCATGCAAGACAGTTAAATAATGAGGAGAGGTGGAAGCACATCATGTAATGTTTTGAAACTGATGTTAACCTTTGATGTGGTGAAGCGGGGTATAAAAACATAGTGATGACCAGATTTTATATGATAGAGTATATTCACACACAGTGTGAAAACTTGAGTTCCTAATTCTTTATAGGTCATAAATTAAATGTATTTGCTTGTTTCTTCCTAGGATATTTTTGTTTCAGTTTTGGCTTTTGATTTTGTTTTGTCTTTTTGTGAGTTTTGTCCACATTGCATGCTCCTCTAACAATGCACCACCACGGATTTTCAGCTCAGGAATCTCAAACCGTGAATAGGGGAGGTGTCACGTGTAGCTTTAAGTAGTTGTGGTAGGGGTAGGTTGGGACTTTTCGTACATCAGTTTACAGTCTTTGGCTGAAATCAATATTTTTAGTATCCTGAAGCCCAAAGTCTCATGTAATATCTACAAGATAGAAGAAAATGCTCATTTGAGTTATAATACAAAAAGAAAACAAAATATAAAAGTTTTACATTAAGGAAGTCTATCAATAAATTTTGTTATTGCTTTACCAGCTGCACAGACTTTTTCCCCTGCCAACATTCACTGGAAACTCCTGATTTCACTCTTGTTTATTGGCTGTTTCATTCACTGTAATTTGATTGTGGAGCCTTTATATCATATCTTCCCTTGACACTCATATAATTTTGTTAGAGTCTGGATGTTATAAAACAAAGGACTATTTGTCTTTTTTTCCTACACTTCCAGTTTAAAATTGCTATTTTATCCTCTTATACTCTACCAATAGTGTCCAAGCTGTGTTCACATCCTACTCGTAGTCTGTGAGGCAGTTTGGAAGTAGTCTTCAGCTGGTCCCCAGACTAGATTAAACTGCGAAACCTACAGAGTAGTTTTTTATGGCACGCTGGGATGGCAGTGCAGCAGAAATTTTGCACCTTAACATTGGTACATAGCACTACATACTCAGAAATCACAGCGCATATAGTCATTAAATAACGCGTTGTAAAGAAGTAAAAGGTTATATTGGATTCTTATCTGCACTGTGCTGCTGTTTTGAATCTTCTTTCTTCTTTTACTTTTCCCTGTACACAGGCCCAAACACTATTGTCTGTACTGCTGAGGAGCTACTATGCTATTATTTGCCACCATTAAGCTAACTTTTAATCTATTTGACACCAATGCCAAACTCTTGCTTCTCAAATAAGCCAAAAGAATTGCTTTCAAGCTGTGGAGGAAATGACTCATCAGAGCTTTGATTATTACTGATTTGGTAAAAAACATGGGCATGAAGGAACTCAAGATGATTCAAGATGAATGAATAAGGGATGTCTTTCACATTTCTACATTATGAAATGATAGACAAATTATTAGTGTTTATCATTGATAGCAATTTAGAGACATTATTAAACCGTCAGCCTGAGACAATTACTGCATACAAATCTCACCTTGTCGACGTCAATCCAAATGGACAAGCAAGATAGCGATACCAAGCCTTATGCAACTTCCTAATGAAGGAAATTCACATCTCTCTTGCTTAGCTGCATGATTATTTCAGAACCACAGAGTAGCTGATGGCTAGCTGGAGACATGTATCTCACTGATGCTCACAGCCCTAAAGATCCCTTTTGTAATTAGGTGGAGAAGCAAAGAAGAAGAACGAAGTAGTCATCCTGCAAAATCCTGATATAACTTCATTCCTGACACTGCATCCCTGTGCTGGAGTGTTCTCCCATAGTTGTATAACAATTCGTGCGTTACGGCTGTCTGCCTGTCAGCATGATTTCCTCTTCTGATCAAAGACTCAGGGTGGGAATATGATGCAAACTAGCTTTTATAGTTTGGAATTTTCTCAGTTTCCCTGGGAGAAAGGAGGAACTAAGTGCCAGGAAGAGTCTGCATGCAGCAACAGCCTCTGCCACCTCTGCTGCCCCAGGCCTTTGGCTGCCTGTCCTCAAGGCAAGCCCTGATACCGTCTACCCTTACATCATGCTCCTGGGAAAGAGCCATGTGAGAAAGAGCTGGGAAAGGACTCAGTAGAGCCTCCCTGCCTTGGCTCGGGAGCCACAGTGGAGCTCAGGCCCTTGCCAGGACTGCACCACAGCCATGACCATGACTGTCACCGTGCCTGGCCACCCACCCTCCTGGTGCTGGCCACCAGACCTGAGATCTCAGCTTGGCCGCAGACCTGCCTCGGCTTGCCCAGCCATCACTGGCCTCTCGGCTGACCCTGATTACTGTCATTAGCCCCTGCCCTGCTCTCCCAGTGGCCAGGGAGGCCACTGCCTGTCCTGCCCCATCACCCTGACTATAGGGCATCCCTGCCTGTGCAGAGCAGCTGCCCCTCGCTGCTCCCTGACGCTACAGCTTCAATTTTCAAGGAGAACTGCATGTGCAAAATAACGCCTATCAAGTACTAACTTTATTCATAGAGTTATCTGAAACCTTACTGGATGCAACCATCTGTCAGAAAAGGCATTCTGGTCAAAGGCCAAATCTGCTGCTAGGAGCTGTCAATAAAAAAGAAAATATTAAAGGAAGAAGCCAAACTCTCTGCTTCATTAATGCCAATTTCCTTGACTTCTGGAAGGTATTCTAGCAGAAACCCCTGAACAAAAATGACTGAAAGATGGCACAGTTTCACATTGCAATAACAGAATATTTCAGTGAGTTCATTCTGAATTTAGAAAATAATTTTTACTTTTCTCTAGAATTGTTCCTATTTTGTTTTTTTTTTTCCTTCCAGTTGAGAAAGGAGAAAATAAAAAGATTAAAGGAAAGAAAATTTTTTAAAAAATGAAATGGTGGAAATTCTAGAAAGCAAGAGAGATATCTGGTATAGACATATTACAGAAAACATAAAAGAGGTATGCCAACATTGGTTTCCATGGGTATTTTGAACAAGCAAAAGGAGTTGTTGGAGTCTAAATCTTTAGCTTTAGTGTTGGTAGCACTGAGCACGAAAAATCATTTTATTGTTCAATGCACATCATGTAAAAAGGAATGCAATTTTAAAATAAGGGCGTTATGTATTTTTATGTGTTTTCTATTTTCCTTAGAAAATAGTTTTTTACCTAGTGCCAGATACTTTTTTTTTTGAGGGAAAAATTCAGAGGTGAATCACTGACCTGTTGTAGCTGACAGCAAAAGCCAGTAAGTTTTATTGATTCAGTGGTGTGCAAAGAGTCAAGGTGGACATACACATCAAGCTCCTTTCTGCTTCTGCCTGTATCCCTAGAACTCTTCCCAGGACAGAATTTGCCTCAGTATGAGAGCAAAGACGTACAATGCAGCTGTTTTCAGTGCTCTGTCATGAAAATGTGGGAAGAGAAAAAGAGAGATAAAAAATCCTGGGGGTGTTTTGTCATCAGCAATCATGAAAGTCTGTCAAAGCATGTTGGGATCAGCTGCTCCAATGTGAAGCAAGAAAGACAGCTGGTGAAGAATCAGTGCCCAGACTGCTATACCAAAGGCTAACAAGATGGCTTAATCAAATGGTAAAGGTGGAAGATGCCAGAGCCCAAAACAGGATTTAGTTCATATGTTGTCACAAAAGAAAAGAAAAAGAGGGAAAAAATGACTAGCTTGAAGAAGAGCTATTTGCTTAAACAACATGGAAAATATTGCTCGCTAAACTTCAGCAATATATAACTCATGAAAATGGTTAGATGAGTTCTCAAGAAACAAAGCCACCTTTGTGGTTCTGGAACTCAATAACAAAACCATATGTAACCAAGCACAGCATCAAAACTCTTCACCTGTCTCTGATAGGGTCAGATAACAATAATTTCCCCAACCTCTGCCAGGCTCTGCCCCAAATCTGTGTGATCAAGAGTAGACTGAAGTAACCTGTGGCCAGTCCTGTGCCTTTCCTCTAATGCATTTTAACTTTCATGGAGGAAATGCCGATAAATTCTATAAAATTTGTAGGCTTCGGAGAAGAGGTCTTCAGAAGAGAGAACTTTGATCCTACAAAAACGTTAAACGAGGTATAAAAGGGATTAGGTCCCAAATTATTTTATGCACATACACAGAAACAAAGGCACATATACATTCATCAGTATTTAAATAGATAGTGGGGAATATTGAGGATGCAAAAGATTTCTTCTGAAGAATGTGGCAGAGGAAGCAGCAGACACTCTTGGGTTTAGGGAAGTGAGAGCTCAGCATTATTTATACCACAAACTTGTTCAAGTGGTTTGTTGACAGCAATAGGACTTCTGAGTATCACTTTTCTGCCTCCTAAATAAAACATTTGCTGCGAAGAAAGTTGGGGAGCTGCAATTATTATTTAATCTGCGTCTGGCAGAAGACTCCTACCAATACTTCCAGGATGTCAGTGGAGACACTTTGCCATGCCCAAGTCATGTCAAGATCAGGAAGATAATGGTGACTGATGCCAACCTGTCTTAATATGAAATGTTTCAGCACTGAATAGTGTCCTGAGATGTCATCATAACCGTTTAAAGCAGAAACAGATGGAAGAGAAACAGGGGCATTTTCACAATCTGCAATAACACAGACATGGCCACAGACCCAGTGTCAGAGACTAAGAGTGTCTTTGTCAACGAGACACTTCCCACAAAACTACTTACCCCAGATGAAGCAAGGGATTCGTTATCATTTCCTTTCTCTGCTGGAAATCAGAAGTGGAAGTGAAAGTTCAGCTTTCTGTGGTCTTTTTTTTACTGCAGAAAGAATATGTTGAGAATTAGTAACAGGCTTGTGTGCTTGGAAATGGGCAGGAATTCACACCCTCGGGACTTGTCGCTCACTCTTCAGCTTCCCTTCCATAAACAGAATAAGGCCTGGAATCACTGGACGTAACCGTAATGGAGTTATTAAATAATAACAGCAAGCAAAACACTCATGATACATGGAAGTAAATAAAGTTGGTTCATTTCCCTTTGCGGGCTAAGAAACTGTTACTTCAGCTGTTTCCCTTTGGCTGGCTTTCCTCCTTAGTGCTGACTCAGAAACAGGTGTGCCAAGGATGGATTTGTTCCACCATATATTGGTGACTCCTTTTTAATATTTTCCTTAGAACATAAAGACTGTTCTCTTTTTTTTACATCTTGAGTTATAGTCGACCTTTTGGCATAAAAAGAAAAAACTGTTTTCAAAAATGTCACTAATTCATAAGTAGCAGTTTGGCAACTTAATGTCTTGCTGAAGGAGAGCTCTTGCAAAAGTGATAATTTTTCATTTCTTGATCTGGATTTTTTACTGATTTTTTTTTTTTTTTTTTAAATTTGGGGAGAGGATGTCACTTTGCACATCTTATCCCTGCTTAAGCTCTTTCACATAGAGGACTTACAGATTCCATCACAGGTCAATAAGAACTATGTTTCATTAAGAGATGATAGGGTTGTTTGGAAATAGAAGGTAAAGCAATCCATAAAAATAATTGCTTCATTTTATTTTGTCAGAGTTAACCATTTTCCATTTTCCATGCACATAATGCTTTTCTTGTACTGTAAAATACCAGTAGGATTAATATGTCCAGCTTAATTATACTCAGCATGACAGAACTGAGTTGATATGGGGTGAGAAAGGTATCCTAACCCTCATGCCACTTAAATGAATTGATGATTATAATCTATACATTATAGAAAGCAAAGCTTCCTTGATTCTTTTTATAACCATTTCTAATGCTTACTCTGACTCAGTCACACAACACGAATATCTATAAACAGACGCACAAAACAACTGACTCAATCTGAAGCATGCCTGTTGCACGTGTTTGGTCATATTTCCCCATTGAAGCTGGATGTGTACATTTTTCTCTGGTCACAGAAATATTCTGATTGAGTCAGAACATTCCAAATACAGACTACAACTGAAAGGGGGTAGGTACCATTAGGTGCTATATAAGAGCCTGGGAATATGTTCAGTAACTGCAGTTGCAGGTGAGTAAGAAGCACGGTTTCTCAGAAATTTTACAGTTAATTGGAGGGTAATGAACTTTACACCAGGGCTGATGCACTTTAATAGCACTTTAACTTTTAAGTTTGGAAACCTGAGTATTCACCTGCTGTAACCTCAGGCGATGAGGTGAAAGCCGAAAAGCTCAGTTTGAGCTCCTGACTCCCATCTGACTTTTCAAGACTGACTGAAGGAGAATAACCCTAAATGTTTTCTGCTGAAATATGTAAATTTCACTGAAAGGCACAATAATATGTTTATGGGCTTAGTATTTGTTCATATAACTTTACTTCAAACAGAGAGTGCCATATGTTGGGGAGTTTTGACAGAGAAGTAGTAGCTGTTTCATACAAAAATATCCCATGAAAAGCAACTAGTTGAATGTTTCGTCATCATCAGCAGCATTAATTCTGAAATCCCATTCTTCTCCACAGGTTTCTGACGTTTGGTACTCATAGGTAGGTTTGATATCAGAAGAGTGTGGTGCTGGTCCCCGGTACCATCTGGTCCTAAAAATAGTCACATCTGTTTTCTGATGTATCCTAAACATCTCCAGTGTAGTTGGTGGGGGTTTTTTTAGCAAATTTCCAAACCTCCAGGAAATGTTAGCTTATGTGTGTTTCAGTTCCTAAAAGTGTTCACATGTGATCAGTTTTCAGAAGCACGTGGTTGGCAGCAGCCCACTGGTTTCAAATTCAATTACATCAGTCGTGTTGCACTGCTTGAAGCAGAAAAAGACTAACACTGCATTTTCTTACTTTTGTCGCCATCCTCTCAGAGGAAAAATAAACTGTGAGATCTGTGCTAATTACATTTTCTGGGTAAATTTTAAAAATTGCATGAAACATCCTTTCAAAATGTTGGATTTTTTTATTGGTTGGCCTGTGGAAATTGGATACATAAATGCACAGTAAACAAATAAGAGTAAGCACTGTGATGTGGCCAGTAATCAGCACAGATTCAGTGATCACTGTAGTTGAGATTCTCAAAGAAATCAGGCAGCAGCATGTGTTTAATGAATAAACAAGGCATTGGGAATTTTGGCCAGATCCTTTAATTTAAATATCTCTGCCCTGAATTTTGAAGTGGAGGTAGAGAACTGACAAAGTAGCTATGAAGGTGGGTTTTTTGGTACAGTATTTTGAACATAATGTGTTCTATTTACTACCTGAACAGACTGTGGTACCGTACATTGGAAATAATGGATAATTATCTGACAGATACATTAGTTTCTGTTATAGGTACTGATACCTAAATGAAATCTCTCATTTTTCAAGCTTTAAGTGTATATGTATATATAAAATATATATTTATTTATGTATTCATATATAAGTACATACAGAGAAATATATACACAGAGAGCAAGAAATACATAATTTTAAAATGCAGTCTAATTAAAACCACAAAATTGCACAGGTATGGGGAAATTATTGTTACTGGATTTGAGCTGTCTAACCATTACAATAGATGAATGCAAAAAAAAAAGTCTGTTCTGAAAAATAATGAAAACAGTGGAACATACAGTACAATTCACCTTGGTGGCATGTTACATCATCTAAAACCCTAATTCAGACAATTGCAGAAGAAACTCTAGCTATAGAAAAACAGATGCATGCTATTTTAGCCTGTATGCCTCACTGCAGAGTAACAAAACAGGGCAGTTTTTATACTGTTTCTTCATTATTTTTCTGTATAATCTGTTAAAATTTTGGTCATCTCTGATTTTCTTCACTTCTTGTACAGTCTGTTAGAGGCAGAATGCCCTTTACCACAGCATCAGAGTCAAAGATGTTATTTTAACTTTCTTCCTGTACTCTTTGTCCTCCAAAGGGCTACAGACACAATAGTTTTTATTTACTATTTCTATTCCATCTTCTGATTGACGTTTATCACGTCTTCCTGTTTAGTACATTAGGTTGTGTCCTGGTTTCGGCAGGGATAGAGTTAATTTCCTTCCTAGTAGCTGGTACAGTGTTGTGTTTTGGATTTAGGATGAGAACAACATTGATAACACACCGGTGTTTTAGTTGTGGCTAAGTAGTGCTTACACTAGTCAAGGACTTTTCAGCCTGTTATGCCCTGCCAGCGAGAAGCTGGGAGGGGGCACAGCCAGGACAGCTGACCCAAACTGGCCAGAGGGATATTCCATACCATGTGATGTCATGCTCAGTATATAAACGGGGGGGAGCTGGCTGGGGGGGGTGACCACTGCTCGGGGACTGGCTGGGCATCAGTCAGCAGGTGGTGAGCAATTGCATTGTGTATCACTTGCTTTGTATATTCTTTATTATTATTATTATTATTACTACTACTATTACTACTACCATTTTATTTTACTTCAATTATAAACTGCTCTTATCTCAGTCCACAATTTTTCTCACTTTTACTCCTCTGATTCTCTCCCCCATCCCAGCGGGGGGGCGGGGAGAGTGAGCAAGCGGCTGTGTGGTGCTCAGTTGCCAGCTGAGGTTAAACCACGACAGTCCTTTTTGGCGCCCAACGTGGGGCTCGAAGGGTTTGAGATAATGACAGATTAACCAGAGTGCATTAAGGAATTTATATCTGTTAACAGTTGCGGGTCACAATATTTAGTCATCTGTTCTCAATATTAGTTTATCTGATCTGCACCATGCTCTTTTTTTTGCTGTACATGTTAAAGATTGGTGTTGTTTTTTGCAGTTTGCTGTGGTCTGCAGTGATAACTGATGTTTTGCCTGGGAGATTTGTTGTTAAAACACTGGCCTTGAGCTTCATCTGGTATTTGAGCTTTGTACTGAAGCCATTACTGTACTTCGGGTACCACTTCGTGGAGACAATTAGCAATTATAGTTCTTCCTCTGAGAGGTTTTTTATGGAGGAAATACAGAATGACAGCATCGCTACCTTCTTCTATGATGTTTCCTCCTTCATTACAGTAACTTTTCAGTATCTTGAACATCCCTGGGTAGTTAAGGTACTTCTATTGGTATTTCTTGGGAATATTGTTTCGGTTTTGTCTAAGGTTAATAAGCAATTTAAGAATATCATCCAGAGATCTGCCCCCAGGCTGGATAGTTATGAGTGGCAGGGTGTGTGGGATAGCATGGGCAAGTACCTAGGCCAGTGGGCACTCCCAGTGTTTTGGAACTTCACTCCTGGGCAAGTGCAGAATCCTGAAAAATTAGTAGAGTATTTGGACAAAGTATGCTGTCACCCTGGCAACTCCAGAGAGACACAGATCACTGCAACGTGCTGGGGCCTGGCCCATGCCTACCGAGCCCTGTTCAACACTATTCAGTACCCTCAAGGGGAAAAGATGGTCTCTGGATCTGACAATAAAATGACAGGCCCTGTGGCCACTCTGACCCCAGTGACAGGCACTGCGGCTGAACCAAAGAACCAACCTGTGCCGGTATCAGTCACCCCTGTACACAAGAAGAAATCTTGGAAGCGAAAGTCGGCTCGTTTAGTAAGGGAGGAAGAAACTTCTTCTAAAAGGGAGCCGGAGGAAGAAGTGGACAAGGCAGACTACCCTGGAGTAGGGCTATCACGAGAACAAGAGGAGGAGAGCCGGCTGCTGACTGGGGAGGAAGAAGAGGAAGAACTCATAAACAAGGCAGTGACCACCCAATCCCTATCCCTGAGTCAGCTGTGAGATATGCAAAAAGATTTCAGCCATCGTCCAGACGAGCATATTGTCACCTGGCTGCTCCAATGCTGGGATAATGGAGCCAGTAGCCTGGAATTAGAAGGTAGGGAAGCCAAGCAGCTGGGATCCCTTTCCAGGGAAGGGGGCATTGACAAAGCGATTGGAAAAGGGGCACAAGCCCTCAGCCTTTGGAGGCGACTCCTGTCAGGCATGAAGGAAAGGTATCCCTTCAAAGAAGATGTTATATGTCACCCAGGCAAGTGGACCACCATGGAGAGAGGTATCCAGTACCTGAGGGAATTAGCCATGCTGGAGGTGATTTTTGATGACCTGAACCATAAGCAGTTATTCAAAGATCCAGATGAAGTCAAGTGCACACGACCCATGTGGCGGAAGTTTATACGGAGTGCACCATTGTCATACGCCAATTCATTGGCAGTGATGACCTGGAAAGATGGAGAGGAACAAACAGTGGATAAATTGGCTGGCCAACTCCAGCAACACGAAAAAAGTCTCTCTTCCTCCCTCATCTCGGCTGTGGAGAAACTGTCCCAGAAGGTCCAGCAACTCGAAGAGGATAGGTCCTACTCCCCACCTGTATGGACCAGTATCTCGGCTATTAGGAGTCAGCGTTCTTTTGCTCAAGAGAGAGGATATAAAGGTTACACACCATGGGGCACCCTATGGTTTTACCAGCGTGACCACGGAGAGGACATGAGGAAGTGGGATGGAAAACCTACCTCAGCCCTAGAGGCACGGGTACCTGAGTTGCAAGGGAAAACAATCACAGAAAGAGGTTCTTCCAGGAAAATTGCTGCTCCAGTTTCCAGCGGGCAGTTCCCCGGTCAGAGTAGAAGGGCCGATCTTACTCCTGATCTTAATGAAGAGACTTCTGACTTGTATTTACAAGAAAAGAGAAACGAATACTATGACCAGGACTAAAGGGGCCCTGCCTCCAGCCAGGTGGAGGAAAGGGACAACCGGGTTTACTGAACTGTGTGGATTCAATGGCCTGGCACATCAGACCCACAGGAGTATAAGGCTCTAGTGGACACTGATGCACAGTGAACCCTAATGCCATCAAGCTATATAGGGGCAGAACCCATCTGTATTTCTGGGCTGATGGGGGGATCCCAACAGCTAACTGTACTGGAGGCTGCAGTGAGCCTAACTGGGAATGAGTGGCAGAAGCACCCCATTGTGATTGGCCCAGAGGCTCCGTGCATCCTTGGCATAGACTACCTCAGGAGAGGGTATTTCAAGGACCCAAAAGTGTACCGGTGGGCTTTTGGTATAGCTGCCTTGGAGACAGAAGAAGTTAAACAGCTGTCTACCTTGCCTGGTCTCTTGGAGGACCCTTCTGTTCTGGGGTTGCTGAGGGTTGAAGAATAACAGGTGCCGATCGCTACCACAACAGTGCACCGACGGCAATATCGCACCAACCGAGACTCCCTGAATCCATAAGCTGATTCATTGACTGGAGAGCCAAGGAGTGATCAGCAAGACTCGTTCACCCTTTAACAGTCCCATACGGCCAGCACAAAAGTCTAATGGAGAGTGGAGACTAACAGTAGACTATTGTGGCCTGAATGAAGTCACGCCGCTGCTGAGTGCTGCTGTGCCAGACATGCTAGAACTTCAATACGAACTGGAATCAAAGGCAGCCAAGTGGTATGCCACAACTGATATTGCTAATGCGTTCTTCTCAATCCCTTTGGCAGCAGAGTGCAGGCCACAGTTTGCTTTCACTTGGAGGGGCGCCCAGGACACCTGGAACTGACTGCCCCAGGGGTGGAAACACAGCCCTACCATTTGCCATGGACTGATCCAGACTGCACTGGAACAGGGTGAGGCTCCAGATCACCTGCAATACATTGATGACATCACTGTGTGGGGAAACACAGCAGGAGAAGTTTTTGAAAAAGGGAATAGTCAAAATCCTTCTGAAAGCCAGTTTTGCCATAAAACAAAATAAGGTCAAAGGACCTGCACAGGAGATCCAATTTTTAGGAATAAAATGGCAAGATGGACATCGTCAGATCCCAATGGATGTGATCAACAAAATAACAGCCATGTCTCCACCAACTAGCAAAAAGGAAACACAAGCTTTCTTAGGCGTCGTTTTTGGAGAATGCATATTCCAAATTACAGTCTGATCGTAAACCCTCTCTATCAAGTGACCCGGAAGAAGAACGATTTCAAACGGGGCCCTGAGCAACGACAAGCTTTTGAACAAATTAAACGGGAGATAATTCATGCAGTAGCCCTGGGGCCAGTCTGGGCAGGACAAGATGTAAAAAATGTGCTCTACACCACAGCCGGGGAGAACGGCCCTACCTGGAGCCTCTGGCAGAAAGCACCAGGGGAGACTGGAGGTCAACCCCTAGGGTTTTGGAGTTGGGGGTACAGAGGATCTGAGGCCCGCTATACTCCAACTGAAAAAGAGATATTGGCAGCATATGAAGGGGTTCGAGCTGCTTCGGAAGTGATCGGCACTGAAGCACAGCTCCTCCTGGCACCCCAACTGCTGGTGCTAGGCTGGATGTTCAGAGGGAGGATCCCCTGTACACGTCATGCAACTGATGCTACATGGAGTAAGTGGGTCGCACTGATCACACAACGGGCTCGAATAGGAAACCCCAGTCGCCCAGGAATCTTGGAAGTGATCATGGATTGGCCAGAAGGCAAAGATTTCAGAATATTGCCAGAGGAGGGGGTGACGCGTGCTGAAGAGGCACCACTGTATAATCAACTAGCAGAAAATGAGAAACAATACGCCCAATTCACTGATGGGTCCTGTCGTATTGTAGGAAAGCATTGGTGGTGGAAAGCTGCTGTGTGGAGTCCCATGGAACAAGTCACAGAAACTGGTGAAGGAGAAGGTGAATCGAGCCAATTTGCAGAAGTAAAGGCCATCCAGCTGGCTTTAGACATTGCTGACCGAGAAAAGTGGCCAGTGCTCTATCTCTGTACTGACTCATGGGTCGTGGCAAATGCCCTGTGGGGGTGGTTACAGCAATGGAAGCAGAGCAACTGTCAGCGCAGAGGCAAACCCATCTGGGCTGCCGCATTGTGGCAAGATGTTGCTGCCAGGGTAAAGAACCTGCTTGTAAAAGTCCGTCACGTAGATGCTCACGTACCCAAGAGTCGGGCCACTGAAGAACATCAAAACAAACAGCAGGTGAATCAGGCTGCTAAGATTGAAGTGGCTCAGGTGGATCTGGACTGGCAACATAAGGGTGAGTTATTTATAGCTCGGTGGGCCCATGACACCTCAGGCCATCAAGGAAGAGATGCAACATACAGATGGGCTCGTGATCGAGGGGTGGACTTGACCATGGACACTATAGCCCAGGTTATCCGTGAATGCGAAACATGCGCTGCAATCAAGCAAGCCAAGCGGTTAAAGCCTCTTTGGTATGGAGGACGATGGCTGAAATGCAAATATGGGGAGGCCTGGCAGAATGATTATATCACACTCCCACAAACCCGCCAAGGCAAGCGCCACGTGCTTACAATGGTGGAGGCAACCACCGGATGGCTGGAAACATATCCCGTGCCCCATGCCACCGCCCGGAACACTATCCTGGGCCTTGAAAAGCAAGTCCTGTGGTGACATGGCACCCCAGAAAGAGTTGAGTCAGATAATGGGACTCTCTTCTGAAACAATGTCATCATAGACACCTGGGCCAAAGAGCACGGCATTGAGTGGGTGTATCACATCCCCTATCATGCACCAGCCTCTGGGAAAATTGAACGATACCATGGACTATTAAAGACTATACTGAGAGCAATGGGTGGTGGGACGTTCAAACATTGGGACACACATTTAGCAAAAACCACCTGGTTAGCCAACTCTAGGGGATCTGCCAATTGAGTTGGCCCTGCCCAGTCAAAACTTTTATGTACTGTAGATGAGGATAAAGTCCCTGTAGTGCATGTAAAAAACATGCTGGGGAAGACAGTCTGGGTTATTCCTGCCTCAGGCAAAGGCAAACCCATCTGTGGGACTGCTTTTCCTCAAGGACCTGGGTGCACTTGGTGGGTGATGCAGGAGGACAGGGAAGTCTGATGTGTACCTCAAGGGGATTTGATTTTGGGTGAGAATAGCCAATGAATTAAATTGTATGATGTTAATTACTATGTAATACACTATATCATCACTTCTGTGGTGGCTATATGCCATATCAATGGTATCACAGTAAGAATCACCCAGATGAACGAGGAATGAATTTTGATGAAACCAAACAAAGTGCAGCAATGATGGAACCAGACAAGTGCAGCCATAATGGAACCAGAACTGGCTTCAGCATGCAAAAATCCAACACCACACACCATCCCTCCTGCCCTGAAGGACTGTTATGATATATGGAGCCCAAAGTCATGGAGTAAATGAACTCCACAAACATTTTAAAGGGATGGCTTATAGACTAAGGGAATGATATCTGTGTATATATATCAAAAGACAGGAAAACTGGTGGTGATTAACTGGAATGTGTTGGAAAGCGTGGGGACCTGGGCATGACATAGAGATGGTATAGAATAGGGGCTGGATACTGTTCTGGTTTCGGCTGGGATAGAGTTAATTTTCTTCCCAGTAGCTGGTACAGTGCTGTGTTTTGGATTTAGGATGAGAACAATGTTGATAACACACCGATGTTTTAGTTGTTGCTAGGTAGTGCTTACACTAGTCAAGGGCTTTTCAGCTTCCCATGCTCTACCGACTGAGCAGGCTGGAGGTGCACAAGAAGCTGAGAGGAGGCACAGCCAGGACAGCTGACCCAAACTGGCCAAAGGGACATTCCATACCATGTGACGTCATGCTCAGTATGTAAACTGGAGGAAAGCTGGCCGGGGGGGCCGCTGCTCGGGGACTGGCTGGGCATCGGTCGGCGGGTGGTGAGCAATTGCACTCTGCATCACTTGCTTTGTGTATTCTTTTATTGTTATTGTTATTATTATTACTATTTTATTTTGTTTCAGTTATTGAACTTTTTATCTCAACCCACGTGTCTTCTCACTTTTACTCTTCCAATTCTCTCCCCATCGCACTGGGGGTGGGGAAAGGGAGCAAGCAGCTGTGTGGTGCTCAGTTGCCGGCTGAGGTTAAACCACAACAGGTTGATCTTTCTGGGAGCTGGACCCTGAAACTTTACCATGTTTGAAGCAATTTAGTCTGTCCAGCAGCTCCCTTTCCTTTTCGTATTATGCAGAAACTCATTGCATTTAATAGGCTCCTGACTACAAATTTCAGTTCATATATGCTTAAAGTCCTTACACATGGAAACAAAGTAGATGAAGAATTTTCTTATAAAAAATAATTTTTATGACTAACATGGAAATATTTTATGATTAAGCTTTATCCACCAAGCCCAGTAATACATGTGATGAATATTTACAGGAAACTCGTTTGTGCTATTCTGCCAATGAAAAGAGCTCTGAAATGGTTGCAGGTATAAGTTGCTCCACTCTAAGGCACTTTGTTGTGTGAAAAGGCAATTTAAAGATACCTGTAATGAAAACAGCACTCCAATAAATGACAGAGCTAATTAATTTGCTTGGCTTTGCTTTGTCCTGGTTTGCAAGGCCAGAATTGTGACAGTAGGGCAAAAGGTGAAAGGAGCACTGGGAGACCAAATGAATACAGCATTAGCTTAAATTAACTATTTTTGGGAGAGAATGCAAAAGACAAAGCAAAAAAACCCTCAACCCCCAAACCAAAACTACTGCATTAATGTAGGCAATATCCCTTAATGACAAGAAATCAGTGAGAGGGCTGACAGTCTTTCTTGTAAAAGATACACCCAATTTCAGAAGCTGAGTTTTAGGGCAACTGTTTTGACATTAGCAAGTAGTATGTGCCATAAATTATCTGTGCCCTTTTGTATCACTAACTATTCTTTTCCCTCTTTCTGCTCTGCATTACCCAAGAAAATGAAGAACAGAGCACCAAATACAGGATACTTTAGTTTAAATTTCCAGTGTTGCTTAAAGTGTAATGTAATATTGGCTTGAGTCACGTCTATTGGACTTCACACAGGACTGCAGTCTTCACACAGGCCATACTTAAAAAGACCAGAAAAAAAAATCATGTATTCTGGATAATTATTTTTAACACAAAGGTGAATATATACTGCACCAACAATGGACTTGTCACACTATTTCTTAACCCACGACAGGCAAATTTTCTGGGAGCTGATGTAATGGCATGGATTTCACCAGGTAGATACCAATCCTGAGTTCAGATGAATGAGAAATAAATCTAAATCGTGAGCCCAGCAAAGGGATAAAAAAGTCTTTTCCATATACCTGGTTTTCACTGGATGGAAGCAATTACCCTTGGTACTAGACAAAATGGATGATGTAAACTAGATAATAACTAGATAAGGAATGTTTTGAAAAAAATCATAAAAAATATCACTGGAATCTTAGAGCCGTATATTTGGCCTTGGTCCACCTCTTCTGTGACCATATGGTGGGAAGAGAAGGCTGTAGCGCCAACATAGTGTCTCATGGGCCTGGTGATAAAAACATCCCAGTGACGGTTAAAAGCTGGGCAGCAAGGTCCCCAGTGTCCCATTTCAAGCCCCTGAGATCCAGCACAGGCATCATAAAGGGCCTAAAGCAGGAAAACTGGGTAGAGAAATGCTCCAGCCATCCCTAGTGGTCGGAAGGGTTGTTTAGAAATGAGGCGTAACATCAGCAAGCGTAACACTGGCATTGCCTATTCTGAGGTCAGGCACCACCTAGCAGTGGTTTTATGTGACTTCAAAAAGTCTGCATGCACTCCAAGTACAGTCATTTTACTCCTGTGCCTCTTGCAGAGCCACAGCCTGCTGCTGCACGGTGCTTCACCTGGCACTGACCTGGCACTGACCTGGCACTGACAGGCACCATGAAATGTATTCTTTTGATTTTTGCATCCCATGTTGCAAAGAATTTGTCCCAAACCAGACAGCCTTACCCTTCCAAACACCAGGCAAGTGGGACCACTTTCTTCTCAACTGTGGTATTTGTGAGATAAGGTTCAAATGGATTACTGCAATGTGGAAATCTGCACCTAAATGCCAAGAAACTCTGATCCAGAGCAGAGCGCTAGTGATTTGTTGCACATGCACTTCTGTCTGTTTTCACTTTCTTAGCTTTGTTTCTGATTAGTCAGAATGTTATTACTGCAAAACATTGCAGGTTAACTTATACAACAATTAGAAGGCAGAAAAAAGGAGAAAAAAATCTCTATTGACAAAATCAAAGCACGTTAACACGGCACAAGTCCTGGTGATAGTATGGTGGCCTGGTGTCTAGAAATACCATCTTGGGGAAAGGTTGAAGGAACTGTTCCCTTAAGTGTTTTCTATATCTCATTTAACCTACCTCACAAATACATTTTTTAAGCATCTCTTAGTTATTTTAATTAGTACATTTTTATTTTATCATTTCTACTGGCTACACATATTCCTTTTCTCAAACTTTCACATTCACCAGCATATTGTTATAGGGCATTATTACTATGACTTTGCACAGTACTGAAATTTCTACTAAACT
This sequence comes from Aptenodytes patagonicus, assembly GCF_965638725.1. Taxonomy (NCBI): domain Eukaryota; kingdom Metazoa; phylum Chordata; class Aves; order Sphenisciformes; family Spheniscidae; genus Aptenodytes; species Aptenodytes patagonicus. Next base: position 50,905,422 of record NC_134982.1, on the reverse strand, counting down.
AGCAGACACTTTAAGGTCATCAAGAGTCAGTGGAGAAATGTTTGTAATAATGACAGCTGTTTGGTACGCCATTATATCACATAGCACAGTCCAAGGAGATATCAAAAAATATGTAATTTCCAGTAATAGATTTCTGTGCTTTTCTGATTCAAAGTAATTTTCTTCAGTGTGCTCCTGGTTAAACATTCATTTATCTGATAGATTTCTAAGACAGTGTCAGTGCTTTTGTTTGTGTGTATACAAGGTGGAAATTTTAAAAAACCTTTTTTTTTTTAAGCCACCAGAAGGCCACCAGAAATTAAAGTTAGTGTTATTGATAATGAAAGTTTGATAAAAAGATAGATTGTAAAATGATCTGGATCATGCCTCTACAATTCTAATTACTCTAATTTTTAAAAATCTATTTATGTAATATATCCTATAGGATAAATTCATTGCTGGAGTAAATAATTTTAACACCACTGGTTTCAACAGAGCTGCAACTGAACTGCTCTGTACATTGCCCTTTTAATCCTTCCTTGGAGAATTAGAACCAAAGTGAATATCTTCCCACATATAATTTAGCAATTAAAAAAAAAAAAATTATTCCCCCCCAGGCTTATTCTGTTTCAGGGTGGGATATTTTTAAATAGATTTTTTTTCACAGCTGCAGCAGCAGGGGACACACTAGGTTGCTATTATTGGCTAGTCAGGCGCTGAAGAACTGCAGAAAATGGAACAGACAGCAAAGTTTCACTCTTTGAACTCCTAAGAAGGTGTAATCTAAAATATGGTATAAACCCTCCTTCACAGCTTTTGTTTGGGGTCTGATGAGAGGGGAATCTATTCTGGCGACTGTAGCCTCTCTCAGCATAGCTTTCTGTACTGAATTTCCAGACAGGCTGATGAACTTCAAGAGAGCATCTGAAAAAAAGACATTGGGAATCTCATTGAGAAGCTTCCTCTTTCTGATTCCTGAGATAAATCCCTGGACACTATTTCTGGAAATTCCTTTAACAGAAAAGTTAAAATAACTTGTGTTGAACCATGTTGTTCAGCGGAACCTGTCTAAAAGATACAAGTAATCAGCAAAGTGAGGCAGCCTTGACCATCACGTCGAAGGCAGCCGTCCTGGAGGGAACAAGACTCAGTCAGTTGCTGGGGTCAGCTGTGAAAAGAAATATGTCATTTTTACGTAACATTAGGGATCATGCAGGCCATTCATAGTGTAACATTCATATCCTGAAAGCAGACCAACAGGCTGGAAGGGAAAGCCTTCCAGTGTGCGGATGGAAGTCCTGTGCCTTACTGACAAGAAATCAAAAATGCACTCCTGAACTGAGCTCCAGATCTTGCTGTGTGGAATAAGAGCAATGCCAGCACCTCCTGGCTGTTGGCACTGTGACAAAGTCTCCAAATCTGACACTATTGGGCTAATATTTATTAAAAAAAAAAAATCATGTAAGATTACCAAATCTGCTGAGCTTATGCTACTATTGTAGTGAGCGTACAAGAGGTTTCATGGATTTAATTGTAGAAGCTGTGTCTTAAATCCTGGTTTTCAGCTGTTGAAGACAGCTGTGAAGAGGTCAGGCCATTTGTGGTGAAGCTTATTTCCTTTGTAGTGGAACGATGTTCACTACAGACCTCGTCAGAACATTAGATCATGTTAAGGCTTCACTGATGTAATGATTGGTGCAGGACTTTTGGGAACCGTATATCAAACAAGCATATCTTTTGCAGACTTATGCATGATAATATGCTAATAAGGTCAGGGGAATGGTGTGGGGTGCACAGACCTGTCCAAAAGTGAGCAATGAAGGCAAGGGTAGTGAGCACAGGGCAGCCTACCACTAGTAATGTGAGGCCACAACATGAATGCACAGAGTATCTTGGTAGAAGGTGCCGGCTGGTTAAAGACAGGAATGTAATTTGCAACTTGTTTTGATCAGTGTAAACTCTTTGTTTGGTTACTGTAACCTCTTATTTTGGTCACTTTATAAAATGATGGATTGAAAAATGTATCTTTGTACTGGCCAGGAGATGCTTTTTTGGGGTTACTGCCTCATCAGAGTGCGGATGGAAGTCCTGTGCCTTACTGACGAGAAATCAAAAATGCACTCCTGAACTGAGCTCCAGATCTTGCTGTGTGGAATAAGAGCAATGCCAGCACCTCCTGGCTGTTGGCACTGTGACAAAGTCTCCAAATCTGACACTATTGGGCTAATATTTATTTAAAAAAAAAAAAAAAATCATGTAAGATTACCAAAATCATTAGGAAGGGAGAACTCTGACAATACCTAGATAATCCTTTGTCAATACATACTTAGTGAGGGACTCAACTGTTGTATTTTGGGTTATTTTGTAGTGAGTGAAGATCAGAAGGTCATGCTGATGTTTTGCAAAGTAATAGTAGTACACCCAAAACCAACAGAAAAAGAAACTGAGATACTGCATTTAGTCAAACTCCCCAAACCAAGCAGGCATACAGATGTAAAATTTCGGGTCAACTGAAGTAACAAATTGCACACCTATATCGTCTGCCATAACGAACCTCCTACTGCACACCTATATGGTCTACACAAATGAACTTCCAACCTTGAACTGAACTTTGCAGCTCAACCTGGGAATGGGAAAGCATCAGTCTCTGCCCAGAGAAAATGCCATGGTTGTCACGTTCATTGGTAATACTTGTAAAATTCACTGAAATCAAGATCTTATTAAAGAAGCACATGTATATCAACACAGAGGCCCCTTGCAATGAAATGCAAGCTATGGAAAGGATTGAATAGCTTCTCTCTTGCTTAGAGATAGGTAAAGGACTTCAATGAAATCTTTCAAACTTTTAGTCTCCCTCTTGCTTTCTTTGGTAGCTCTCTTCCCTAGGGAGAATCCTTTGTGGTTAACTGGAACAGATTAGAAAACCATCTCTAAGAATATCTTTTCTATCCATTATGTTTCCATCCAAAATTTGGTTCAATAAACTGTTTGTCTATTTCCAATTTGTGTGCATCAACATAGTTCTTCCTGAAATTATATTGAAAATATTTTATAAAATGAAATGTTTAATGTCCACACAGCAATGAATTAGAATGATCAAGTTTATCTGTGAAACGTCAGAAAATTTAGCAGGGAAAGAATATTTGCTAGATTTAGTGAGATTGTGTTACTCACAGAATGATGAAGTGGTAGCAGTTCATGTAAGGGTATTCTCTCTGTCTATGCCAACACAATTGATTTGGGCAGAATATACCTGCATTCATCCTTGTTCCAGGACTGCAGCAATGTTACAGAATGGAAAGGGCTCATTTATTTAGAGCCCACTTACACAGAAAGGTCCCAATTCTCAACTCTGTAAACTAGCACATCTTGAAGTCTGATTTCAATGAAGCTAGGCTTTCACCCACTGAGTACTTGGCTTAAGGCTGCTTAGTTCTTACAAAAAAAATATCCCCTGGAAAGGGCAACAGCAACAGCAGCCTTCTTTGAGCTAGCCCTGGGATATTTTATAAAACTGGCAAGAGATAAGGCACACATGTTTTGTTATCCTACATAAGAATATTTTATGTAAAATTTTAGTTTATTCTGAGAAATACCATTTATTCAGTAGGTGCTATTACAGAAAAAAAAGGAATGTACTAGTCAAGTTCTATCTTCAGCTGAAGTCTGCAAAGCCCCAGTGTAAAAACAACGAGAATCTGACCCCACAAGAATTATTATTATGGCCATGTAATAACTGTCTAATAGTTAGGTGGGCTTTTCTGGAAAATTATGTTCTTAAGTACACTATTTATATACCTGAATGACTCCCTTAGCATGAATGTGGTAGTGTTAGTGATTGCATTGCTGCACAGTGAGTAAAGCTCTTTATGGTCTTACTTCCGTCAATGCAAACCTTTAAACTTTTGGCCACTGTATAGGCTGTGGGCTCTTTGGATATGCCTACATGCAGCATACGTCTGTGCAGCACAGGATCCAGGTACTAGCAGAGGTCCCAGATGTACAATCATCATGTCACTGAAGGCATCACACTGCACTTTTCACTAGAGCCAATTAATTTGAGAGACCTGCTGAGCCAAGATGGTTGTGCTATTTTCAATTTTGGAGTTAGCTTATCTAGCACAGGCTCAGCTATCTCTGCACAGTCCACATTGTGTTCTTTAGACATACTCTAAATGGCCCAGAGCCTATAAACAAAAGTCATACACCTTCTTGCATCCAGTTCTACCACCTTTCCTCAAGAGAAATATTCAGAGGACTCAAGTTTTGATTTAGCAGGTGCCTAGCTGGTTGTCTGCACAAAGAATCTCATGATCACAGTTGCAGTCCAGGTCTTCTGAGGTCTGTAATGCTCCAAACAAAGCCATGTTGTTGGATATTAATAACCTATGGTACAGTAACAATGGCAGAGAAAAGGGTAGAACTAGCTTGTATAAATGGTAAATAGTTTTAAGTTTTTCTTCATTTTTTAAGAACTAATTTTCTTAAACATGATTATGCTGTTCTGAAAACTTTCTAGGTTAGCATTTCTTATTTCTTTTAAGGAAAGCAAATACTATATATTCCTTTTATGTTGCACACAGCCCACACAGTGGGTAATTTAAATGAACAGCAGGCCTTCAAATTACACCGAAAAGGATGTTATATTTCAAGCAGGGAACATTTTTATTACAGTCACATTCCTGACATCCTACAGGATGCACACATTTTTTTTCTTCTTTCTTGATCTCAGACCAACAGCTGGGGTAAGTGGGCATCTCTGAGATACCCTTGAACAGTTTATGAATACAGGTACCTCACTTTTTTGATGCTGGAATATTTTGTACTGAGGGAAAAATGTATTTTGTACTCAGGAACTGTAGCATGAATTGCATGTGGGAAGTCTTATCATACAGAATCGGTAATCCACAGTTTCATTCGGAGCAGACAGCTACTAATGGCATTATCCAGCCCAGTGAGCAGGGATTTGTGTAACAGGGCTTCCCAAAAGTATTAACGCAGCAGTGAAGGGAGGTGGCAGCTCAATATTTTCTGTTTGTGTTTGAACTTTTATCATGCTTTGGACCTTGATACAGCCTTGACTGCTTCCCTCTTGCTTTGGAATGAGCCTGGCCATTTTTCCTGTAGCTATCCTAGGACTCCAACTGATGGTAGTCCTACCCCACATCTTAATCTATGGGGTTTTTCTCACCTCATTAGCTTCCTCCTTCCTCATCCTCACTGCCTCTTTCAATTTCAAGGCTACAGAAGCTGTAGTTCATTATAATGAACTGTAGTTCATTAATGGTGCTCTCCCAACCCTGGAAATTCCTCACCAAAGAGCTGCCACCCAAATAAAGTGAGCTAAAAGACCGGGAATTTTGCAGTGTTCAAATGACAGTTTTGCAAGATCTCTTTCACCTAAAAAGGAAAACAAGCACATCTGGGGATTCATAAAAATGCATACATTTTAATGCTACTAAACACAAAGGAGTGTAGATGTCTAGGCATCAAAATGGGAACTTAAACATTTTTGTTATTCTTTCCATGTGACTCAGACTGTGTCTTTATAGCCCACTGATGTGCAGCATACAGATATCCAAGAGTGCTATCCATAACCTTCTGCAATTCTGGAAGCCATCTAGCCAAAGGGACTCATAATTCCGTGAAAGCAATTTTGCCCTCGCCCATGTAGCCACAGTAAGACTGCTTCTACCCCCTTGACTAACAGTGCAGATGTATCATCAGAATCCAGTGAAAATCAGTGAAATTTATGCCTGCGAATAATCCAAGTACTTTTAAATACCCTGATCCATGAGCCCACAGCCACATTCTCATAGTGAACATAAGGAACTAGCAGGAGGGGCTAGTGACCAGAAAGCTCTGCTAAGACTCAGCAGAGTCTATTCTTAGCCGTGTTACCGGTAGACTAGATGACCTTGGGCGCATTAATTCACCTCTCCAGGCCTCAGCTCTACCCACTGAAGTACAGTGGTAACTATCTGCCCTTAGATTATGATCTGACATGTACTTGGGAAAGGCTGCTCTTATTATTCATGTTTAAGGGTAAGTGAAGAACGTGAAAATTCTGCCTATCGTCTATTCAAGCATGAGCTGTATTCTAGAAGCTGAAGGTCTATAGCTTCAGTTACTTGGAATAATGTTCAGAAGGGTAAATAACTTCTGTCTTCCTCCAAATGAATAGAATTTCTGCCAAGAAACTGTCCCAAAACTGTCCTTTGGGAGATTGTTCCTGATACCTTGGCTAACATTGTTTCCAAAGTGGTTTTGAATTTTGTAATGTCCACTAAACAACCTTCACTTTGCATTCTTTAAGGCAAGTAATAACTAATAAAAATAAATAAGGATTTTAATTATTTGTTTGCCTGATCAAGCTATTTAATATGATAATTCAGTCAAAAGAAATTAAGTCTACCATGTTGTTCTTTTCCACTGTGGCAATTCCACATTTTTGTGTGGCTAGCAAGTTTCAGTCAAGATCGTGTATTTCTAAGGATATGCAGAGCCATTGGGAAAAGAGGCTGTCCTTGTAAGGAGGATAAATATGTCTGACCTACTGGTTTCCGCAGTGAGTCCACAGTGACAGGATGAACAGGAAGCACGTGATGAGAAGGATCAAGTGTCATTGACGCCAGGACATTTTATATAGCTCTGCAAATATGAATAAGTGTACAGATGCCAGCAAAGGCCTTAAAAATGTTAAGACAACTAATAGAGAAATATGTAGCAAGAACCATAGAGAGAACTGAAAAGTCACCAAAAAGTAAAGGGTAGATAGAAATATTCACATCGTTTATGTGGAACCCCAATGAAAATTTGGCAAAGTGGTGACAAGGGGGAATCTGACAGTAATACTATCAACAGGCTTTCTTATTCCCATTATTTACTCAGTTTTCATATCTGAAAATGAATGCAACCTTTTTGCCTGACTTTGGTTGGTCAATGTAGGATATCTTAGAGGGGAGAAGGCAGATCCCTGTAACATGAGGTGGCACTAGGCTCCTGCCATTGCTGGTACAAGCCTTCCTGATCAATGCCAGGAAGAGGATGTGTGGAAGGAGTAGTGCGCTTAGCTTTCACTCTGACAAGCCGTGTCAGCTAAGCCAGCTGCCCTACAGAAGCCGAGGAGAACACAACCTGATTTGTGCGCAAGGTTGTCAGAGCTGCCATCCTAGCCTGCATGTCCCGGTCACCCTGGGGAGATTTTAGCAGACTCAGCCAGCCTTGCTGGAACGCAGGCAGGTGGCTGTGGCATTCAGTGCTCCTCCTTTAACCTTGACAGGTAAAGATGAATTTCAGTGTTAATCACGTAAAAGGCAGCCTTTCTCCAAGCTGAGGGGGAGAAACCTGTTAAAACCTCAGCTATTCTTGACAAGTTGATGGAACACTGCTTTTTAAAACATTGACAGAGACACATAAGATCTCTGTAATGACAGAAATGCTGATGAGGGGATTGAATCAACGGAGTAAAGGGCTCACTCGGTGGGACAGGGAAAGTGAAGCAGATCAGTTTATCACTGTAGTACATGACAATGAGAAAGAAATCAACATGTTCTTAAACTTGCTTCTCACCAGACGTCTTATTCAGGAAGTAAGTTCTGATTGATATTGGTACCAAAAGGTTTGTACACTGTCTCAAATCATGCTGTAGTATTTAACATTTCATGACAGGGTTAGGAGAGCAAACCAGTTGGTGGTCAGGCACTTAAAGACCATAGGGCTCAACTTAGCAGATACCATTGGCAGGTACATGGCTCCACTCTCCACTGTGAACACCCTCAAGAAAGAAATGAATGACAACAGTGCACACCTCTGCATAAAACAGCAATGTGGAGAGTAGTGGAAAGGGTTCTTGCTACGCAAACTCTCTGCTTCAAATCTAGTTGGTAGAAGTGAGAGGTAATAATAGACTTAGCCCAGGGTCAAGAGGAGAGCATGAAAAACTCCTGCTGATAGTCTGTGCATAGTGCAGAATCTGGAGAACTGCTAACAATGTGCGAATTTCGTGCACCTACACTCTAGGGCTAAGCCAAACACCATTCTTGTCCTTGGTCATTTCTGCAAAGGCATGAGATTAAACCACTGATACTAAGAAGGCTTTCAAATTAGTAGAATTCATGTCTAATTAGCAATTATCTATTGTTTCCTGTATTGTTACCCTGATTCTACTCTTCATATGGAAAAAAGTTCAATAGCAATTGGGAGCAGCAATCTAGCAAATTAGACAGAGGGCTCTTTTCCCCTCACTACTCACATTTGATTATTGTTGCAATTAAGGGATTTGAGTACCAATTAGATCTGTGATGTCAAGAGAACCTATGATAAAATTTTCCATTTCAAATAGGCAACAATAAGGTCTGAAGACAAAATTGGGAACTGTGACTACATAAATAAACTAATGTCATTTGCAAAGGGTGTAATACATTGTCTATAACTAAAAAGGCAAGACCTTTCTTGAAATGTTTCATGTAATCCAAATGTTTAATACAGAATACTTACAGCTAACACTTCCACCAGTTAGCCTTAAATGCAGAAAGTAATAGCAAGTTTCAGACTCTGTTGTTTATCAATAAATGAGCAGTTCATGAATGGGGTTATGTGGTATTGAAAGTGCAAAAGTAATATGATGACTGTATGGAATCATAGAATTGTTTAGGTTGGAAAAGACCTTTAAGATCATTGAGTCCAACAGTTAACGTAGCACTGCCAAGTCCACCACTAAACCATGTCCCTAAATGCCACATCTACACGTCTTTTAAATACCTCCAGGGGTGGTGACTCCACCACTTCCCTGGGCAGCCTGTTCCAATGTTTGACAACCCTTTCGGTGAAGAAATTTTTCCTAATATCCAACCTAAACCTCCCCTGGCGCAATTTGAGGCCGTCTCCTCTTGTCCTATCGCTTGTTACTTGGGAGAGGAGACCAACACCCACCTTGCTACAACCTCCTTTCAGGTAATTATAGAGCACAATAAGGTCTCCCCTGAGCCTCCTTTTCTCCAGGCTAAACAACCCCTGTTCCCTCAGCCACTCCTCAGAAGACCTGTTCTCTAGATCCTTCACCAGTTTTGTGCACTTCTTTGGACACGTTCCAGCACCTCAATGTCTTTCTTGCAGTGAGGGGCCCAAAACTGAACACAGTATTGGAGGTGCGGCCTCACCAGTGCCGAGTACAGAGGCACGATCACTTCCGTAGTCCTGCTGGCCACACTATTTCTGATACAGGCCAGGATGCTCTTGGCCTTCTTGGCCACCTGGGCACACTGCCGGCTCATGTTCAGCTGGCTGTCAACCAGCACCCCCAGGTCCTTTTCCACCGGGCAGCTTTCCAGCCACTCTTCCCCAGGCCTGTAGCATTGCCTGTGGCTGTTGTGACCCAAGTGCAAAAGACAGCACTTAGCCTTGTTTGACCTCATACAACTGGCCTCAGCCCATTGATCCAGCCTATCCAGGTCTTCTGTTATAATGGATATGAATAATAACAGATTATAATTTTTATATTTATTTATACATGTTAGGTACATTTACAGTGCTGTAAAATTAATGAAGTTAATATATTAATAGTAAATAATGATATTTTCTTATACAGTGTGATAGTTTCTGTCTGGTAATGGTAAATGAAGGGTTTTTTTGGATGATACTAAGTAAAGCAGTTATAATCTTTCACCAATCACTCAGTCTTTGTGAGCCCTGTAATGGTTTACACCTAAGAGCTGCTGTAAAACCTGAATGGGGTTGTCCTCCTTTTAAAGGGTACTAGATAAATGGATGCATTAAAAAATGAAGGACTGCACACTTATGAGGGGGGTGTTCCTTTTTTTTATTTTGTTTTCAGGTGCAATGCAAGTAGTTCACATAATGTTTGAATTTTTAAGGCATTATGCTCATATGAACTTATGCCTTTGACTACCTAAACTATCATTTGTCCTCCTGCGAGCTGTAATTACATTTGTAACAGCTGGGCTGTCTTTGCTGATTCTCAGTCCCATGTGAATATTGAAGAAAAGGATAATCCCAGTTCTGAAATTCTGCTTCTCCTTTGTTTTCACTGGTGTCTAAATACTTGCTACAAAAACCATTTATGCACAGTAATATATTGGCACCCATGAATAGCAGAGTTAAGATCAATGAATGACTCTTCTGGTTAATGTCATTCATCCACATTTATCAAGTCACAAGTTTCTTAACCTTCCTCCTTCACAGAGGTTTCCTTCAGTATGCCTGGTTGACTATGGGTCAAACTCAGTGCGGGGTTTAGGGTGAATATTGATCAGCAAATGGAAAGACTGTTCTTAATATACTAATTTATATCCAGTATATTGTGTGATGGCTACTTATACAAATTAATGAAGACAGAAATACTCTGTTTTGCTATAAAGGCTTCTTAACAGTTTAGAAATTTCTCAAAGTCTTCTTAATAACATTAAATATTATTTATGGATTTGTAACACAGCATAGTTACTTTTTCTGTATTTACAGTTCTATGTAATTAATGTTGAATCACTATTTTGTGTGTGCATGTGTTTGTGCATGGTTTAGTGAGATGTATCTCTGGAGAAAAAGGAAAAAAGGCTGGTCAAACATGACCCTTTTTTGCTCTTCACAACAAAGAAATTTTGTTTTTCTGTTCTTCTTTGGTTATGATAAATGTTATCAGTATATTTTTTGGAAATGATCATGTTAAATACCGAGCAGTGCTATAGTCTCTTTCCATTTCACAGAAAACCAAATTAAATGCAGTTAGCTAAAAATTTTCAGTGACAATAACACTCTCCCCTGTGTGCCTGGACACATATTAGAGAATGGAGTCAACAGCCTATCTCCTTCAATCACCTTTATGGTATCTGACGTCCCAGAAGCTAATAAGGATTAAGCCCTGTCTTGCTTTCCCTGTAAATCAACAGCAAACCTGTGCTTGCTCTCAACTGTTCAGAAGCAAGCCCTGGAGTTATGACCCTCACACAGACAATAAGGCAAAAATGTCTCCTTGCACCATTCCCTTCACCAGGAACCAGGTAAAAACTTGGAAACGTCTGGTTCAGAGTAATACAGCCAATAATGGAAATTGCAGGTCAAGAGGGTGTCTAAAGGCAGCTGCATTGAGCTGCAAATTGAGCCTGCATATTGCAGGCTTGAGTGACAAAGCCTGGGCTGAAATCCACTGAAATCTAAAGGAGAAGAAAATTGTACTCTATGGGATCTGGCGATATTTTCTCCAAACTACCAATTCCATCTACAGTCTGTAGGAGTGACATGTCTTGCAATTTTGCTGGAGTAGCTGCTTTCTTTTACCACAAGCTAAGAGCTAGACAGGGTTTTATTACAACAATAATTTATTTTTTTTATTTATTTTTAACTTTTGTGTGCAATATAATGTTACCTTGCAAAGTGATGAACTAGAAGACCGCAGTTACCAATGCCAATATTTCATCTATCTACCCATAAGGCCTGAAAATATTACAGTGTAACACTCCCCTCCAGAAGAATTGCAGTTTGAGCTTTCTCCACATTTCACAGAGCAACTCTGGCTGTCAGATGAGGCTTTACTGTTAGAACATACTAGGTAAGGATCCATCTTTCTAACCCCAATAGAATCAAGAGGTAGTCTGGAGTCACTTCAACATAAATAAGAACCTTAATTACACCCAGGAAGAATTTGGCCCCCTCATCTGATGGCATTGTTGTAGACCACTAAATGCCTGATACACTACGTGTGAGTTTTAATCACATTTGCTTTATACATAAGATGTAATTCTACCAGAGATAGTCACATGCTCCAGTGCATTGTAAATGGGCTGTGATGCACTTAGCCAATTTGTAAAAGTACAGCAAATAATTTGATTACTATATTTTCAAAATTATAAGCAGTAGTGACTTGCTAGTTATCTACTTTTTTTGAGCTTTTCAGGTTCAAAGCAGTGTGCAGGCACTAAAAAGACCATTAAAATTTTATGCTTCATTTACAAAATGGTGAAATTGCCTAAGATTCAAATGCAGTGCACAAATACAAAATACAGCCTGTCCTGTAGCTACAGTCACATCATATTCACAGATTAGGAATCTAATTACTGCACTGATTACAGGGCATTAATAGATCCACTGCTGACCACCAGCTGTCCCAGAAAAACACTCTTAATAATTTTTTCTTAAGATTAATTTCTTCCTATTGGACAAAAACTCCAGTAAATCTTTCTGAAAAACATAGTATGCTAAGATCTTTTGTAATGTCCTACATACTTCTGATGAAGACAACTCATTAGCTCATTTTTGAACACAACTCAGAAATACGGTATGGGAAGATAACAAGGTATTATTACAGATTTATGGTAGCTATTAGCCATTTTTAAGGATACTTGTAGGGAAGAACTAGATTTCTTTAAGACGTTGCATAGCTAAGACAGTAGCTTTCCAAGTATACAAGAGAAGAGGGATGTATTTTAACCAGGGTGTGGTTTAGTGAAAGCGTTCCAGAGAAACAGAGGTTAACAGGACGAAAACCACCCCAGAAAAGACAAAACAGAGCTTAGTCCCTGCTCTCTGCTGACTGCTCTTTGTCAAGATTACGTTCTGCCTTGCAGAGAGAAAATCTTTACAAGTGAGGAACTGTTTTACGTGTTAAACTTTTACAGGGAAACTGAAGACTTTCTTAGTTTTCCATGCTGTACACGGGCCATGTATTGAATTTTGACTCAGAAGCTGTACTTCCAGTGCACATGCAGGTTTGTGCTAAATGTGCTTTCAAGCTGTAGGCAGCTCATATTTTGCTAACTAAGGAGGTCTCTTGTTTCTTGAATGCCCTCTCTAGCTCGGGATGCAGCCCAGAAACCTAACAATCACACAGCTTGCCTAAGACTTTTCTTTGTGAGGGAAGCTTGTAATAGAAATAGTCTTGTGGGGCTTTGTGCCCTTGCCCTCTGCACTTTCCCTTCCACTCAGCAACACGTGAGGCATACTGGTACATATTTTGGAGCTGCAGAGCAGAGGTCCTTGGTGCGCCTGGGACAAGGGCAATTCTTCACTGTGAACAGACCCTGTCCACTCTGCCACACGTTAACATCAGCATTCAGAGCAATGCAACCTCCCTGCAGCTTAGGGCAGGGAAATCTTTACCATGCTGTGCTGCTGTCAGCCTGCGTGGGACTGACCTGGGTTTAGGTCTGTGGGATCCGCTGCTGGCACCATGTGTGAATAATCTGTATTTATGATAAGATGAGACACACCTGGGATTTTGGAAGTCTGCCTTGTCTGGCACATCTAAACAACCCCATTGAAAGCAGCAGTGTTACAAAACCATTGCTGAGGGTAGGAACTGCCACACTAATTTTCAGCAGAGATAGTAAGGGAAATCCCATACAAGTATCCTTTACAGTGTGTTATAGTGTGGTGATCCAGTACTGTGCTTCTGCTCAGAAAAATCTCATGGTGATTTCGATGGGAGAGCCCAGGTGGAAGCTATAGAACTGGACCTTCTGTCTGTTGGTGCAGGTACATATCTGCAACCTGTAAATGAAAGATTTCAGTTCTTTGGACACATAAGGAAAGAATTACAACGGGCTATACTGATACTTGTAATTTAAGTCAATTCAATTTTGGAAAGAATCATGATTTTGAAAAGGTATATTCTTCAAAGTTTGAACATCCATCCTGTTGGAATAGGGTTCAAGAACTAAAATCTCCCAGACTTGTAGAGTAAACTGAGTGAGTAAAAGTTGTGGCAAATCATAATTCTAAAGCTCATCAGGTACTTCTACTATTTCTAAGGAAAATTAAAAGGCACATTCACAATAAAGAGACACTCACTGAGGACTGAGATCTGTTACCTTTGAAAATTACTGAGAAGCTACATTGTAACTACAGAAGCACTTTGTAGACTCCTTGAATAAGTGGGGGTGGATTCTGTACTCATGCTACCATGGGGCAGTATCAGGAAAAACCATAGGCTAAATCCCTGTGTAATATTATAAACTTTATAGATTAAGCTTTGCTGTGTTGCAGTAATTATAATACCTTGACTTTTTGGTTTCAGAATACTAATTAACCAATTCTCCAAGCACACGGGATTAAGATATTACTGAGAAGTGGTGACAAAGCCAAAGGCAGGGCTTTGGTGCCAGGCTGTAGGAGCAGGCCTGCGGCTGGAGAGGCACGTGGTTTGATCCACAGGTTGCAGCCCAGGAGCCTGAAGAAACAAGGGTCAGGATTAATCTGTACCAGAACCGCACACTAGTGCAAATTACTTCCTCGGGGCATATTGGCCAGGTCATCTTGTATCCTAATACACTAGTACTTCTGTAAGAGGCACATGTAGAGGAGAAACCTTTTCACTTCCGTGTTTGGCAAAAGCGTTAACACGATGAATGAATCTTTCATAAAAACAAGGAAAACAAAGCCATCCTTTACCGAGAGTGGCATTTAACAAATCGTACCAGCTGTTGGGAGCTAGCTGCTTGACCTGTGCTTCTCTCAGCAGTCACAGCAAGCCTAAAAATTGAATGCTTTCCATGCTGCTGTGCTGGGGTGCTGGGTACCACCTGTCCTCCGCAGGGCAGTGTTCCTCGGGATGGACACCGAGCCCTTTTATTTCACAACTCAACCCAGCTACGTGTTACAAGCTTAAAGAAACTATGGTGCTACATTCTCCTGCTACTGGGTTATGAAGTTAGCATCTCCCCACACCTTCCCTGGGGATTCACAGAGAGACCCCATGCTTAGACTTCCTTTCTGCAGCGAGAGTTCAAACATCGCCAGTGGACCCCACTTATAGTCAGGAAAGAAAAACCCCTTCTGAGTATTTCTAGGAGTTGCTTTAAAAATAAACAGCTGAAGGAGACATTAAATCTTTGGACATTTCACAGAAAAAATCACCATTAAAGGTGGAAAAAACAATGTACTTTCTTAATTTATGTTTGCCCATAAAACTCAAGAATCCTATTTTACACTGCTGTCAGGAAAAAAAAAAAGTCTCATCTGTTTCAAATAAGTGAAATTTTGAGGGGCTGTGTCAGACAAAAGCTATTTTTATAGCATTATTTTCGTACTTGATATCTACTGTATTTTTGTGAATAAATATTACAGCTAAGGGATGAATTTCTCAGCTAGTATAAATCAGCACAGCTCCTTTGATTTGAATAGGGTTATGCTGGTTTATGCCCACTGGGGATTAGCCTAACCAAAGGCTTTGTAAGCTTTTTAAAGTTAAAGGAACAGGTTCCGTGTTTAGGTGCTAAAAGAAAGGAAGAATTATGAGCACAGATTAATGTAAACTACAGCTTTAAATGATAAACTACAGAACATTTTGAGGGCTTAAAGGCTGAGTGTAAGAATCTACTACATTTGTTGAGAAAGCCAGAAAATTACAGCCTATGTAGATACATATATTCCACAGTTATTCAGTAGGTGGCAGTTAAAAGCCTAGATGAGCTTTGCAGTCGCCATTTAGGCAGTAGCACCAGCAGAGGCTGGAGTCAGTCCATCCGTATAAGCAGAAAGAAAGAGAGAGGCTGCGACCAAGCCAACAACAGCGTTAGCCGCGGCCCGGGCGCTGGGGAGAGAGCGGGAGAGGAGCAGAGCCGCCAGAGCGCCGAGCCTCCGAGCGCACGGCGGGCAGCAGCCGCCGCAGGGCGCCGGGGAAAGCGGCAGGCGACGGAGCTGCGGCCCCTTGGTTAAGACAGGGACTCCCTTCTGGTGGAGGAAACCCAGGGCAGAGAGGGTGAAGAGCTGGTGCCATGACAGGCAGAAACTGAAGAGCACTTGGAGCTTTCTGTTCCTACACAGGTAAATTTTTTTCCATTGTTTTTCTACCTCACCTCGTGCAATAAACATAGCTTTGCATTGAGATTAGAGGTCTTTATCTCCTTCGGCCAAAATCCACAGTCGTCACTCAGGCAAAATTTCCACTGAAGTCAATAGAGTTTTGCGTGAGTTACGACTGCAAGATTTGATCTAAGCCTATCTCTCATGTAGAGAACAAGGCATGCTGTAAGCTGGGGCTGACAAGGAAGCCAGAAGCTGGTCACATGCATACTGACCAGTTAAACAACATAATTTTTCTGTGTGCTGGGATGCCAGTGATGGCTTCATAACCTTTTTTTTAAACTGTCCTTCATTAAAACTCGATGTGCTGAATTTTGCCCTAGTTTATACCGCTGCCACTGCAGTGGTTTAAGGAGAGGTGGTTTTTTTTTTAAAATGAAAGCTACATTTTAACTTATGTGATGAAAGAATACAAAAATGTTGAGTCTGAATAAAATAACACCAGGTGTTTCTTTCTTTGAAACAAATACAACTTTGCAGCGTTCCACTGACAGGAGGACAGTATTTTATTTGTTCAGTAGATTGTGCCTCTCTCAATTGAATGAAAGAAAATAAATCGTGAAAGGCCACTCTCAAATGTCTGTGAGTGACATGAATTCAGAGTTTGCAGTACTTTCTCTCTTGCTATTTTCCCCGTGAAATGTGGGATGCTCTGTGTGCTGCAGTACTCAGTCACAGCTGGGTGAGCCCAGAATGGAGCAGCAAGATTTGATGTATTTTATTTTTAAAGCAATTTCTGAATGTCTTGTTTTCATGAGAACCTAGTCATACATGAATGCATATATGCCTGTTTACAAATTCACACAGGTGTAGGTATGTAATGTGTGCATCCCCATACCTTTTCATGTAAACTAAGCTGCTGCAACTGATTGCTGTTATAGCTTTGCCAGGGTTTACAGTTTGTAGAATGTTTGCAGGTCTCACAATTTCTAATTTTGGGTCAGAGGGCTATTTTGGTCTCCCCTGCCCTGCTCCCCCTCCCCGCCTCTAACTTTTCTGACTGATGGATTTGACTCGTGTTCTGGGGCTGCCCCCCGGCGTCCAGCTGTGCTTACTAAATGCAGTAGCGCCTAATTCTCGCAGAATGGCATCCATGCCATCGTTCAGGGGCTATGAAATGTGGTATCCCTCCAGGTTTCATGCTCTCTTTCACCCTGCACACCACATTCCTGAGGCTCTTGCATGAAGAACTGTCCAAACGTGGAACAGATTCAAATACACAGCTGCAAATCAATAGCCCCATGGAACTGGGGGAATGATTGCGATGTACAGCTATTTAACTTCATCCCTGGGAAGAGAGAAGAATGAATGCGTGTAAATGGGCTGTGAAGACACTTAGGCTGGAAGGTTTCAAACCATTAGAGCAGCAATGTTCTGAAATTACCTTCTCGTTGAAGTAATAGAAAGAAAAGGCTCTAAACGCCTTTCAGTTAGAACTTGATGGAAGGGATTATGTGAAATGGTTGCCTGCAATGGCAATGAATTGGATTTGGTAATCCAGAAGGTCTCTTTCAGTACTAAATACCATTCTTACTCTTCACTGGAAGTTGCCTGCATTAAAAAGTCTCTTTGCAAATGGGTCAAGGTCTTTGGAAACACAGTTTTCCACACTTCTCACATCAGAGCCAAATGAAAGCATATTTCTCTTCTAGGTTGTGCTGCAGTGTTGTTTACACCACCATGGCCAAACAGCAGACACATAAGCCCTGATGGTCATCAGGCTGAATAATATCCCCTTCTCACAGTGCAGAGCAGAGCTCTTTGGAAGATGACTGGAGTTGAGAGGCACAGCTCCTTCTGGCCAAGTGGTCAAGGTTATATTACACCGGCACTGCAGCCTATGTAGTACCAACAAAAATAGTGGGTAATACATAAACTGATAATGCTATTCCTGACCTTGTTACTAGTGCTGGTTCTAGTTTCCTTTGAGGATCACCCGATAACTTTCTTTTGTACTAACCAACACACCTGCCCATGTAAAGATCCCACCATCATGTGTGAAAAAGCAACGACTCACACTTTCATTGTGACAGTGTGTGTTATTGCCTCAAACTTAGCTTATTTTAAAAACCTGCAATAAGCAGTATTCTGGTTCAAAGATGCTCCTACAGAACGACCGCATTCAATTCCATATTCCCTTTTCCTCTACTTCTTTCTTTTTATAACCTGATCCTTTTCTTGCTTTTTTATGGTTTTGATTTACATATTACATTGGATTGCTTTCAATTCACAGTCTACCTCAGTAACTATTCTGTAATATATAATAAGCTGCATTTGAGCGCTGCAGCTCCCACACTGCATGTGAGTGTCAGGCCATTTGTACACTTAAACTGAAACAGTATTCACTATGGCAGATTTGGTTTGGCATGTAGGGCTGATTCCAAATGTTTGTTACTTTCCCCTTAATACTTTGTATTACTAGGCCTAATTGTGCAATTATCAATATTACATACAAGGAGAAAAGTGGCAATTTTGTGAAACATGAATACATAATATTAGCAATATTACTTTCCTTTTTAAATGATCAATTTCCTTAAATGTACCAGAAAAAAAAATCTTGGAAATTTTTTTCCATTTGTTGTTTTTTACTTTCCATCCACACAAAGGTTTTTAAGTAACAATGAACGGATACTTTCACTGCATTCTTATTGTTGCACTAAAATTAAAATGTGCGCTAAATTATCTCATCTTACTACTGGAAAGGCAGTGGAAAAGACCCACCGAGTGACAATGCAACTGTATGTATTAATTGAAACACAACATACTTTATTTTGCCTTTTTGAGAAAATAAATATTAATTTGTTTTCAACCACAAAATATTGTTTACTGTATAATTCTTGAAATAAGTATCAAAGGAAGACAAGAGCAAAATGTCAAAAAGGGTGTGTCAAGTCTGTGACAAACGCACTTTTCCACTCACACCAAGGTCAGGAGCACCTCCTCTCAAGCAAATAAATTGGAGCTGAATGTTAGACTTCTGTGTCTGGGTTGAAAATCAGTCTCTGATTTCTCTGACTGTGCAGGGCTGCAGTACGCTATGGCAGCAAAATGCAATCCCCCTCACCTTGACTGCAGGTAAAGGAATTGGTTTTAGTTGAATCTAAGTAAGTGTGAATGAAGCTATGATAGCCTTTTAGCATCCTCATTTAAACTATTTATGTAGCAAAGCAGCCATATGAAGAGAGCAAATCCATTCCTGGACTGCAGATGTTTCCTTCCCAAAATATCCAGTAGCTCTGACTTAAAATTAATGTGAAGCTAAGAAAAGGAGACTTACCCTCTTTTATTTATTTTTATATTCTTCCCTAAAAATCTAGACTGACAGCTTTTATCTGTTCTGAAAAAGTTAGTAATTTAAACAATCAAATATTAGCTACCATCAATAGCTAAAATATTGCTGTAAACCCAACTAAAAATTTGTTCACTCAAACATTAAAATGCTACCATGTGTTACTGAGAAAGTATTTTTTAACATTTAGAACATAGTTTTTATAATTTTGTCTACTGCTACAAGAAGAAACATGAATCAAGAATAAACTACTCTAAAGGCTAAACCTACCTTTCTTATTTCAGAATAGAAAGTACTGAAAGCTGGAGCAGTGATGAAGATTAGTATTTAAACAGCTTTTCTGTTTAAAAATTAAAAAAAAATCCGTAAGAAAAGTATTGAGTTTTGCGAAAGTCCTAAGATGCAGATTTGCAAGCTAATTCTTAAAGAAAATACACTTCAGAGTAAAAAGAAAAATAAATAAAATTTTGCCCCCAAACCAGCTTATGATAAATTGCACATCATAGACAGCAAATAGCTTCTTGTGAACATTTAGAAACTCCTATCAGAAAGCTGTCATTCCTGTATCATTCGCCACAGTTATACTTTAATTGCTGCTTTTCAACCCTTTCTGATTTGCAGACAATTTTCAGTGGAAGCACAGGCTTCTTACTAGTGCCTAGAAGCATATTGACAACAGGATTGCATTACTTAATTACCTGTCAGGGACACTTCTGCATCCTGAAACCTGCTGCATTAACCTATTCACAAGTTATTGCCCAACAAACCGGTTGCAAAACGTATTATTTTGGCTGGTAGGGTTTTTGGAGGACTTACCATGCACAGCTAGGACAGCAAGACAGATACCGATATTCTCAATTTAAGCCACATTGTTTTGAATGGGGTATTATTTGGGCTGTGGAAGAGTATCAGAAGTGTTCCAGTGGTCAGGATAGCAATCAAGCTATCCTTTCCAGCCCAGCAAGGAAAAGTAATAAAAGTAGTTATAAGAATAAGTCAGAAGCCCTTAACCTTTCATAATTCTGCTTCTATAGAAGACTTGTGCAAATAGTCTCAAATTAACATTAAGGAATTGAGGACTACAGTGGAAAGGCAAAAGGGACTCTGGTCCTTGTACAGTTTCCTCTGCTGAATCAAAACCAGTCTTCCACAGACACATGGTTCTTCTGTGTAAATACACTCATTTATATAGAATCATAGAATCATAGAATCATTGAGGTTGGAAAAGACCTCTAAGATCATCGAGTCCAACCGTCAACCCAACACCACCATGCCCACTAAACCATGTCCCTAAGCGCCTCATCTACACGTCTTTTAAAAACCTCCAGGGATGGGGACTCCACCACTTCCCTGGGCAGCCTGTTCCAATGTTTCACCACTCTTTCAGTAAAGAAATTTTTCCTTACATCCAATCTAAACCTCCCCTGCCGCAACTT
This sequence comes from Aptenodytes patagonicus, assembly GCF_965638725.1. Taxonomy (NCBI): domain Eukaryota; kingdom Metazoa; phylum Chordata; class Aves; order Sphenisciformes; family Spheniscidae; genus Aptenodytes; species Aptenodytes patagonicus. The sequence continues at coordinate 50,884,905 of NC_134982.1, read as the reverse complement.
GAGGCCATTTCCTCTCGTCCTATCACTTGTTACTTCGGAGAAAAGACCAACACCCACCTCGCTACAACCTCCTTTCAGGTAGTTGTAGAGAGCGATGAGGTCTCCCCTCAGCCTCCTTTTCTCCAGGCTGAACAGTCCCAGTTCCCTCAGCCGCTCCTCATAAGACTTGTTCTCCAGACCCCTCACCAGCCTCGTTGCCCTTCTCTGGACACGCTCCAGCACCTCAACGTCCTTCTTGTAGTGAGGGGCCCGAACTCACTTGTTGCCTATGCTGGGATTTTTATCATGAATCTCACAGTATATGGAATTTAACATCCAAAGACTCTAGAGCCAAATGATTATTTGGGAAATTTTCCTTCTTGGTTTGAGTTTTCTTAGTGTTTCATATGTTTCTAACTTTCTCCATTCAGGAAAACTTAAAAGCCACACCTTTTTCCATAACATGCAGAAATAAAAAGTCACCTATTTTGCCTAGTGGACATCTGGAGAAGCAGAAGTTCACTACAGAATGTAAAGTCGTAGCTAATTGCCAAAAAGAGTATTCTGCTAGTAAAAAACAGAGGGGCTGAAAGGTCAGACTGAGTCTCTGATCCTGCATTTATATGAGTGACAAATTCCAGTTAATAACCCTACTGCTCTACCCAATGGCATAATGTCCTACATGTTGAAAGCTGAACATACAACATTGTAAGTTGATCTTTCCATCTTTGCTCAAGTAAATTAAATCTACTGAAAACTGAGAAAAAACTACAGTATTTGGTCTGTTAAGCTGGGGAGAAAACTCCAAAAAATCCGTCCTGTAGGGAGTTGAATAATACTGTTATCCTGACATTTTATTTTCTATGTGTGAATTCACGAATACCTAACTACGTGTACACAAAGGCTTCTGAGTAATTTCTCACTGAGTTTTGACCCTAAGCACTTAAAAGATTAAGATACTGGTTTACCAAAATGCTTGAATAGATAAATAAATATAAAAGTAGCTCCATTTAAGTCAATAAAGTGTCTAACTTTAGATAGATTACTTTGCCTAAAGCAAAGCCTGAATTTAAACAGGAACTGAGTCATGAAATTCTCCTTTCTTAATTTCAAAATTAGCCAATCTACTAAATAGGAAGTGACAACCAGTAGGACACCTGTCCACCATGGGTAAACTTAGCATATTATTGCTGTTTCTGCATTAAATTAATTTTTTTTCACATGGTAAGTATGTTCAATGATGCTGAATGTTGGTTTATGGTAATGGTTTGTTAGTACATACCTGTTACTCAAGGGTTAGTTCTGAAAGCTCTTGGGCAACAACAGAGCAAATCATTTAAGTGTACTCCTAATTCTAAAGCTTTGACCACAGAACAGTACAGGGGCTGGATTCTACCTCCTTTACATACAGATGTTCTTAGGGCAGTATTCTACTTCTGTAAATACAGAACAAAACTGTGACAAATTATTCTGAAAGACTCTTGTCCTTTCTATTACTCTTCTATGCTAGGCCAGCAGTATGAAGGGAATCTGCAAAACCTTTCAGAGATCCTCTCTGAAAAAACTTTCTAAAATTGATATCCTGGCTTAATACCTAGGCTGTATCTGTAGTGTAGCAAATGTATTTGCAATGTAGTGAAGAATCTGTGCCAAAATGCAAGAAATGCTTTAACCAATGTTGAAAAAATGGAGCAATTTTTATTTTTCTTCCCTTTTTCTTTTTTTAGATATTTGAAAGCAAATGCTACTATCACCTAGGCCAAACTCCCCCAAAGCATACACTTTGTTTGCTGACATTCTGGTCACGCAGGACAGTTTTAGCTTTCTGCTCCATCTCCGTCCCATCCAGTTTTGTACAAACTGAGCCACTACTTTCATTTCTGTTAGAAAATTCTAAATGATGAATTTCCTATGCAAATTCAAACAATTCAAACGTTGTAGAGAATCTAGCTCTAAAACGGAAACCGTTTCAGTTGAAACAAACAATTTGTAGTTTGAATTTGTGCTTCCTATGAATATGTTGAGTAAGAAGAATGTCTAATTTTGTCTCTTACTTTCAGAAGATCAAGTAAATATTACAACAAGTACAGTGTGTCAGAGAAAAACAGCAGGTTTATACACGTAACTTTATTTATTTTTTGTTTCCATAGAAGATGTCATTTTCTCTGTAACTCAGTCTGGTCTGCTTCCTTCTGGCTGATGATATAAAATAGTAAGTTGGCATTGCTTTTCTCTCAAACTATAGTTGAGAACAACTCTCTGTCATTTGCTGCCATGACCTATTATGCCATCCAATTTTTGTATTGACTCTGAAAATAGATCTGGAACTCCAAAAGCTTCTGTTCATTCAGATCTTTTTTTGGCCACACTTGGTAACTTCTACACAGATCTTAAAGTAAGATTATTAAATTGCTTTCAGTGTCCAATAGTTGAATGCTGTTTGGCCAACACGACTTATTATACTGAAAACTTCCCATGTTATTTCTAACTGCTGCATCTACATTGACCTGCCAAAAATCACTGATTTTCTTAATCTTTCCTTCACTGTAAACAGCCTTTATACCACGAGTGCTATATATGCAAACTTCAGAAACAATGTTCAATTAGACCACAATTAAGCCCAGATTAAAAAAACAGATGAGAAGGATGTACACAATTTAAGCATTTTCTTAAGGATTTAGCTGAACTGGGACCTACATGTCACATGAACAGAGCCCGCCTTCCTTTTCACGTTAACAGTACTTTACATGACACTAACTCAGCTTTCTTTCAGTAAACCAGTGTGTTAGTGCTTGGCCATTCAGTGCTGGAAATCTCGAAGTAGATTTAATCTTCACTGATCATGCAGTATTGTCATTATTTTGAAACACCATTCTTCACTATCCTCCAGTGTTAATTGAAATCAGTGTTAACATGGGGCTAGATTCAGTGACCAATTGCATAAACTTTGGTCTTGGAGGGAGTCCTATCATGAGCTTTTAGACTAACGCAAAACCCAAGCTATTACTATGAAACGACAGCAAAACTGGTGCTGGAGTCTGAGAAGTTTCTGGAAGCAACTAATTTAACTAATCATCAGCATTTCATCATCAGCAGCATAATCACCTTTGCTAAAGCAGTGAGATGCTTTTCAGAGAGTTACCATTAGATGGAACAGCTGTAGGCAAAGAATTCTTTTTAGGAATAAAACAAGATACTTTGTTCAAACTGCACTGGAGACAGTGAAAAAACCCAGAGAAATCTTAGGTCAAATGGCTTAATGATCTCTGGCACTGCATAAACACCTTGAGCAAAATACAGTCAATTTCTATCTTCAAATCCCACTTCACACTATTATGTGAAAGTCATTTTTGCATTTCAAGACTTCCTGGTTTTTTTGTAGGGAGAAGGTACGATCCAAAATATCTGACACACCTCCTTGTATTTTTGGCTTGTAAAGGAATCTAAAAAGTTATAACAATTATGAATAAATAATATGTACCCTAATATTTGTTATCCAACAATATCTGGATAGTATCTGCTAATCAAAGTATCAGAGACTTAAATTCAAGTGCAAAGAAGTCACCAATATATAGATAAACATTTTGAAAACAAGCAATGTTGTCTCAATAACTTATCAATCTGAAACTTTGGTATAGCAAAGCAAATTCAGGAAGCAGTTTTACTCTAAATGCATCAAATAATTTTAATTACCCTCAGTACTGTCAAGCCATGCATAGCTACTCAAGTTGATGTGACTTGGCCAGTCGTCCTCCTATTTTATGTAAACATGCAAAGCAAAAAGAGGAGGTATTTTGAATGGATACTTATCTCTGGCCAAGGTTTTGCTCAAATATCAATGATATAGGCATTAACAGTATGAAAATATTCTTCTCTGTTAACAAAGATGGCAAGAACAACACCTGCATAAAAGCCAGAGCTGACATAAATCAAAATTGCTATAGCATTTATGCAGTGAAAAAATCACGATTTACACTAGCTGGTCATCAAGAAGTAGACTTTCAAAGAACATTTTGTTCAGCATGAGAGTAAAAAAAGTGCTCTCCACATGAACTAGAACCTCATGTTCAAGAAAAAGCTGGTTTAACTGTTACCATTTTGTCTTCAAATATGTCCAACTTTCCATTAATTTGAAAAGACCAAAGCAAAGCAAGCAAAGAAGAAGAAAGAAAAAGAATGAAAAAGTGAGTCTTGTAGTAAAAGATGAAGACACTGGAAGTAGGAAAATCTCCATTCTTTAAGTCCATGTTCATTAGCAGATATTGTGAAAATACTCCCCGAGAAATGACTGTTTGTATACATAATGGACAACAAGTAAAAACTCCTTGCAGAACTCTCTTTCTCTCTTGTATGCAAATAATGTGTATCTTTTTCAGCTTTGATATGATGAAATGACCATTAACCTTACAAACATACTGAAATTCTTCTTGTCTATAACTACATTTGGTATTGTTCCTCACCATGCACCTTGTATCTTTGCATAGTGGTGTCATCACTGGGTAGCCTGATGGACTGGTAATTTAAGTTGATGCAAGCTTTTGAACTAAATGCATTGCTTGTACTTTATTGGATTTTCGTCATAGCAATAACAATATGAACAGAGACATCTCCTTAGACTTTAAAAAAAACCCAAACAAACAGTGACTGACGTGAGATGATTTTACCTGAGGAAAAAGAGCTTTCAGCAAATTAATACACAGCATCTGACAATTGCTGTATTGCATATCAGACTGACATCTCAGTAGGACATCATAAAACCTCAAGAACTGGATCAGTTAAGACACAATCTAAGACTCTGACTCCAGACAGCACAGGTAGTATCAGTCTGTTTTATAAAATGGATGCTACCCTAAAAGATACCATCTAGCCAAACAATTTCAAAGAAATTTCCAACCTGTGACATTTCATGGACGTCTAACAATGCAAACATGGTGAAAATCTTTTGCAACAAAACCAAAACTGTGGAAAGACTGGAGAGTGAGCAATTTTTTCTATACCTACTTTCAAGTACAAACTGGAAGGGCTCACCAGCTGTAAGATTCTAATCTCATGTTACTCTAAGGGTAAGTATTTAAGCAGATTAATTTTCAGCAGTTATTTTTCAGCCTCCCTATACCTTTTGCCCATTATTACATTCGTTATTCATGGCTTAAATACAAACATAAGAGGCAAGTCATAAATACAATTGATAAAAAAGTTAGACCATAAAAAATGATTAAAGATAGGAGATAACTATGGAGATCCAGTGGCTAAATACAGGATCAGTGACATTGATTTAGTAAATGCTAACACACTCACATGTAATTGGTCACCCAAAGAAAAATAAGAATTTGAACTATCAAGTGCATAATCTATAATGCAAGGTACTTTGTTTAAACATTTTTAAATGCATATTTTTGTTATCATTATATAACAAAATAACTGATTTTATATCAAAATTACTTAGTCCTTAAACTGTATCCTCCTGCCAGAACAAACCTTCAGTTCTTTTACCTGGCATGTCAGAAACAGTTAGGGAAAGAATGCAGACCAACGTGAAGGTCTGTAGTTGAGTTTGAACTGGGGGCAGCCTTTTGCCCCAGTGAACAGCCCGTTGAGCTCACCTGCAGCAGCTAAGCTAGAGCAACTCGAGCCCTGTGCCAGCGGAGCATCTGCAGAAAACAGAGCCAAGTCAGCAGAGGTATATGGAGACTCACTAACTTGCTGAATTTTGCAACCAAACATTAAAAAATGAAGGGTATGGATGTATGTTATGAAAAATGCTTTGCCTTTTTAGGTAAGGATAGTTTTTTTAAACCTAACACTTCAGAGGATGAGAGTAAATTTTCACTGATGTAGTTTGTGAAAGTAGCAAAGGCAGCAAATGAGGGTTTATTACACACAAACTCCAGAATAAGTCAGTTCTAAAGTGTAAAAAGCAACTGCAGTTTTCTATGTGCAGATTATGACACAGACAGGTTCTCAAAGTATGAATCAGAGAGCATATTGTAGGTCTGAAAAGTCAAACTTCTTTCAAGTTAATTTTTCCATACCCACATTGGCCAGAATATTGAAAGCTGATGAAACAATGTGGTACCTTATTTTGTCCTGTTGCGTGTTTTAGTTAATGTACTTTAAGACAAAGAAAAATCAGTTCGCTAATAGGGTGGTATGAAAAGCATTAACAAATGCACGATTGTGTGCAAGTGCACCACAGTCACACAGAATGATTTTCACTGCAGGAGAATCTCTGACCAGATCCACACAGAGAATACAACCATATGGTAAAAATTATTTAGGGAAGACTTTCTCCTGCGTGATTAAAAAGCCTTGCATGAGCTTTTTGTTTTGTTTGCTCCCAGCTCCTGAGCAGGCCAAAAAATAAAATTATCTGTATTGTTTATGTTGGTAAAGCTGAGGATCTTTAGGACTAACAGACCTGCATGTGGGACAAACTAAACAGCAACTAAGACTGCTGCTCCTTTGCAGCAACCCAGGCTTAAGAGCAGCTCTGTGGAGAAGCCCCTGGGGCCATGGTGGGCAGAGATCTGGCATGGCCAGCAGGGACCCTGGCTGCAATGAAGGCCCACCGTGTCCTGGGCTGTATGAACAGGAGCATGGCCAGTCGGTCGAGGGAGGTGATAATGCCCCTCTGCTCAGCACTCATGAGACAACAGCTATGTAGTTTGTCCAGTTTTGGCACCTGCAGTACATGAAACACATCAATAAATGGGAGGAAGTTCAGATGAGGGCACCGAGGTGTCCAGGGCTGCGGCACTGTCCCGCCATGCAGGCTGAGGGACCAGGGCTGGTTCAGCCTGGGGAAGGCACAGTTCGGGGGGCACCAACCAGCAGCCCCCCAAAACCTACAGGAAAGCCACCAAGAAGATGGAGTCAAACTCTTCACAGCAATGGATGGTGGGAGGAGGAGAGACAACAGGTATGAGTTGAAACACAAGTAATTCAGACTAGATATAAGGGGAGAAAAATCATGCTGAGGGTAATATAGCAGTGGAGCAGGTTGCCCAGAGAGATTGTGGGAAATGTTGGAGGTTTTCAAACCCTGACAGGACAGAACAACCTTGTCTGGTCTCATGGCTGACCCTGCTATGACCGGCAGGCTGGACCAGAGACCTCCTCAGGTCCCTTCCAGCCTGAATTATCCTTTGATTCTATGCTCATTTCTAAAGACAGTCTGCAAAATCTCCCTAAGCAATCGGTGTGCTCTTCTTACCTCTGTAATGTTTTCCTATTGTCTAATGTGAATCTCTTCTACAATGTAAGCCCATTAATTCTAGTTTTTTCCACTACAGATATACACTCTCCCTCTTTGCAGCAACTTACTATGTATTTGAGGACTGTTACCGTGCCACTTCAGGTTCCCTTAGCAGCTTTTCGGATGATTAATACTTCATGCCATGAAGTGCCACATTTCAATTTCTTCTAACTTTTGGGCAACCATATATGCCAGTTTTCTTGGAGATTTCTGAGTATGCTTAAAGCATGAAGTTTGATATAGCAGGAGTACACTCAGCTAGCTTTTAAAATTTTATTTCTCTACTCCATATTTCACTGATTTTCATAGTAAAAATTTTCATAGTGCATTTTTTCTCATCATCCCATAGTTCCTAGGCTACATATTATCTGATTATGCAACGCTTAAGCTGCTTCTGAGGTAGAATAGCCATGTTTTTCTCTCTTGCCTTTGCTCACAAAAGTTGTTAAACTATAATTCTTATGGTAGCTCATTCTCTGCAGTCACCCACGACTTTAAGCTCTATGACTATTCTGAATTCGCATGTTTGCAGCTCTTAGGTACAAGTTTATTCTCAGTGGAACAGCATCCTGCTAGCTTCCTCTGTTCTCATTTCTTGCTAGCTACTTTGGTTTTGTTTGTTTTCTCAACAGCGTGAGCTGCTTGCCCATTTTCCTTGTTCCTCAGAGGGTTTTCCCTCATATAAACACATACACCAGTGTTTTCTGAGACTACTCTTCTTTCCATTCCTTGAATTCTGCTGTCAGAAACAATTTTGCTTCAGTGCCTCATGATGAACGCTCTTATTTATCAATCTTTCCTATATTTAAACAGGTCTCTGAGAGTGACAGTGGCTGCAGTGTAGGAGAGGTGGAAGGGGTGAAGCTGCCTTCTGCCTGAAGACAGGCTGGGTAGGCAGAGCTGTGACTGCTCTCTACTTTGCCTCAGGATCAGCATCCCCAGTTACACTGGTTATTCTGCCTACAGTGTGGCAGATGAGGAAGTACAACTCCTTCATCCAACACATTATGTAAAGACAGATGTTTACAGCTTACTCAGACATTAGAATTAGGACAGAATAGGATGCCGTGGACAAGAAGGATAACAAAATCAGGGTATGCTTGAACAGCAAAATTAAGACATTAGTGCAGCATGGGTAGCCATAGCTTTAATCTAAATGGCACAGGCAGCAACAGCATCAAAGATGCAGAAGCACAAAATTCAGTGTGGGCTGGCAACTGAGATAAGGTCATGGGGGCTCCACTCACATCCATACCTCTACAGCATTACTGCTATTTTCCCCATGCTAGACAGGTAAAGGGTGACTTAAAATCCTGCCCCACAATGCAATCACTCCTTCTGCTGCAGTGAAGAAATATTTTGAAGGCTTTCCTTAGTAAGAAATCCCTTTGAGTTGTTCTGAACTAGCTGCTAGCCAGGTAACATTGCAACAGGCAAATTCAATAACTTGGCACTGATAGGACACTTGGACAAGGTTCCCTATTAAATCAGGCCATTTTCCTAAGAACAAATATAGGTGCAGCAAATTTTGCAGCTTGTTCCACATGTACTTTTTATATATCTAGCTTTGGTCTGAAAAGTAACAATATCCTAGACTCTTTTCAACTTTTAGGGTTCAATTTTTTAGTGTTTATGTGCTTAAATCTCACTAAATACAAAAAGAGACTTGTACATACTGTGTACCTAATGAGCTGCTACTGGTGGGAGGACAAATTAATCTTCACGTTTATTTCAATGAATTCTGAAAAAACTACAGCTTGCAACCCTGTGAAAGCTTTACCATTTCTGTTATTTAATAATGATGACAATATTTGTGGTCCTACTGTTTACAGACAGGTTTTGTCAAGGGGAACTGACTTCAGGGATCACAGAGTTTTGTGACCTTTGACATATGCATTTGTCAACCTTGACAATATAAGCCACTTAAAAATGTTGTGAAGATGCCTGCACAACCTTTCTGATAAGTGTAGCATGTCTCCCGTCAAATATCATCTGCTGTGAAATAAAGATTAGAATGAAAAGGCAGACTGAACATGAACAATCTCAGTTTACCAAAACGTAGTCTTTGACCTGCAATGCAAGTGGAAAAACACATTGAAGTGGGCCACATGCTCCCGAAGAGTTAGAAACAAAGCATACCTGATGCTATTGCTGAATAAGCTACAAATACGTCTTAGATGTCACTCAGGAGTGTTGTACAGTTGTAGTGGAGATAAATTCCCTAACTACTGAAGAGAAGGCATGTTTAGAGTAATTGACTGTGATACATGTGTATACCGGTGTGTTTCAACAATGATTTGAGGAGATCTTGTTTTAGAGCTGTCTTGTTTTAGAGACAGAAGAGTAATTCAGTTTCTATAATTTGTTTGGGCCTTGGCCTTGCTGAAATACCATTTTCCAGATGCAGCTTTTTGTTTCTGGGGATATTAGTCCAGTAGGAAGAATACTTAAACTCACAATGTTAATTTAAAATAAGTCATGAAGTGATGAAGATGGTCTTTTGTTACCAGTCCAGGCTGGATTGCAAATCCTAAATTTACTACTGAAATAAATCATTCTGTAGCCCACTGCAAGTCTTCTTAAATTATTACAACTAGTATGCCATCACTTACGTCACATTAATTTCTCTTATTGGGAAAGGTATCACAAAGTGCACTCTCCACATGTACCTGTGTTAATGTCTGTCTTGTTGTTTTCATTGTTTTCTTTCCTAGATTTTTCCCTCTAGCTGAGCAACAGACACACGGAGAAACATGCCTGAGCAAAGCAATGATTACAGGGTGGTTGTGTTTGGAGCTGGAGGAGTGGGCAAAAGTTCTTTGGTCTTGAGATTTGTGAAGGGCACTTTCAGAGAGAGCTACATCCCTACCGTTGAAGACACCTATCGGCAGGTGATCAGCTGTGATAAGAGCATATGCACTTTGCAGATAACTGACACTACAGGGAGCCATCAATTTCCAGCCATGCAACGTCTTTCTATTTCTAAAGGACATGCTTTCATTTTGGTTTACTCTATCACCAGCAGACAGTCCTTGGAGGAACTCAAACCAATTTATGAACAAATATGTCAGATTAAAGGAGATGTAGAAAGCATTCCAATAATGCTAGTGGGGAACAAAAACGATGAGAACCAAAATCGAGAGGTGGACAGCAGTGAAGGAGAAGCCATGGCTAAGAAGTGGAAATGTGCCTTTATGGAGACCTCTGCTAAGCTGAACCACAATGTGAAAGAGTTATTCCAAGAATTGCTAAACCTAGAGAAACGCAGGACTGTGAGTTTACAAATTGATGGCAAAAAAAGCAAGCAACAGAAAAGGAAAGAGAAGCTGAAAGGCAAATGTGTGGTGATGTGAAATTGCACTGTCAGGAGTCAGTCATGCAGTCTCACCTGTCGACAATACCTATATAAAACCTATAGACAACAAACAACCATAAAAGACCCTATTTATTAGTATCTGTTTTAAAAGAAATATTTGGAATTTGAAAAAATCAGGTACTGTGGTTACTATGAAAAAAGCCAACAATAAAAAAATCATGTACTTTAGCTATCAGTGAAAAAAATCGGGAAGAAAAAGAAAGATGGGCCAGGATATCTAATTTTGTGGTTTACAGAAGAAAATAAATTTCATCCTTAGCGTAATGTAGAAGATTTGGGAAGTCAACATCATATTACTTATGTTTGCATATAACTGCAAGAGAAGGCAATGTATAATGTTAGAAGAAAAACAAAGAAATGGCCATGAAGAAACTTAGAACATATAAATGCATGCTCGGTGGCATTATCACACCCTTTAAGAATGCTGTGGACAAACAATTCTGTGCAATTTTCATTACTGACTGGTGGGGCAGTGTGCATAAGGTAGTCTTGGATCTGCCAAATAAACAAACTATTTCACACCAAAAGAAAGTGTGGGGGGGTAGCACAGTTAATAGGAACAGATATTCTCTCTACCCCCCCAGCATGAGATTTCTTTCCAGTATGATGCGGTGTTTGAACTGCAGGATGAGGAAAAGCCAGCCCCTGTAGGAGAGATGGAGATCATCTCCTTTTCTGGACCCATCACTTCAAGAATGACCTGAGCTTCTGGCCCCGATATATTTCAGAAGAGCAGATGTTTGCCTGTGGAGATGTGAGATTGTATAAAAATGGTGTACATATACAAACAGAAAGCTTCCCCAGGGAGGACTGGCTGGGGAGTCTGCTACTTTAAAAGCCTCTATGGGAAAGGCTCAGTTCAAATGCTGCTGATGGTTAAATGAACACACAGTGTGATTAGTGAATGAATGGAAAGTCTGTTGAACTGGTGGTACCCTTGGAGAGGAGTCGGTGTAGTATATACAGTTTTTATTCAAATTACCAGATTAGCTGAGTCAAACTTCTTTACATTATTATATTCCAATTAGAATGGTTTTGCATTCATGCACTACTAGATCTATTGCCTTTATACTGTCTGAAGGGTTTTATATTTACCATTTAAACTCATGATTTGAACTGCTGTGACTATAGAACCAAATCCTGTATCTGGAGTTAGGGCCCACAAGAGTCTCTAAGAGAAGATTTGCTGGGATAAGTACTACAGGATTTGGCATATTAAGAGCTGCAGTCAGTACTGCTTTGCAATGCAATACAAAGTTCAGAATAGAAAAAAACTGGTTCAAACCACTCTGTCAGGGGAAACTGTTCTTCTCAAAACCTTTGGAAGGGGAAAAAGTGTACAAAATGTGAGCTTTTCTGGATCTCTCTCCAAAGCTTTTTTAAAAACTAATATGAATGAGTAAAGTATGTATCCTACTGATAACGAAGACCATCTAAGGTAAAAGAAGCACACACATTTTTTAAAGGACACATCAAAATTATATAAGCTACAATTTGCACCTTAGGAACTGCTTTGAAATAATAAAACCAAACCACCATATTTTTGGTAAATGTTTATGTCAAAATCATACTATAGGAAAATGCAGTCAAGTACTAGTATTATTAGTACGCATGCTGTTGCATTATAAATAGCTTCTAGGAGCTGTTCAAATGCAGTATTTGCATTAAAAATTGTTACCTGGTTGCTCTCAGAGCTATTGCTTGCTTACCTTCCACCTTTCAAAGAAAAGTGCAGATATTTCACAGGTAGGGTGATAGTATACATTTCATTGAGCAAGAATTGCTATTAGCACTGTCTAGAAAGGAGCACAACTTTTGTCATTCACTCAGAAGAAATTCTGGCACCATTAAAATCAAGCGTAAAACTCCTACTGATTTCAAAGAAGACAGAATTTTGTGTGTTTATTTCATTGCATTAGAAGAGAAAATTGGAGAGAGCATGAAAAAAAGCTAAGGCTCTTCCTTAGCAATAAATTCCTGGCTCTTACAGGATGCTTTTTCTCCATAAATCTCAAAGCACTTTACAAAAAGGACAGCATCATTATCTTAACTTTGCAGGTGGTGAAACTGAGGCACGAAGCGAGGAAGCAACTGCACACAGGTTACCCAGCAGGCTTGTGGCAGACCCAGGAACAAAAGCAGATCTCCTCAGTCCTAGTCCAGTGCTCGCTCTGTGTTTGGTCAGACTGCCTCTTCACATTTTTAAATAGTTTCTAAAACACATAAAGGAACCTGGTATGGCTTATATGGCTAAGCGCATCTTTTTCTTGTCAGTCTGTCAATAGAGCAAACAGTATTTCCAGATCAGGGATGCAAAACATTTAAAAGCACTACATTTATTAAGACTTTTATACATGTTTATACATCTACTCTGTTTGTAAGCAAATGGCTGAAGATACTCAACTTCACAACATTGGATTCTGCTAACGAAACTGGAAAACCAAAAGAATGATCACACTTAAGGAGTAACCGGTCACATACAGAGCTCAGCAGTACAGAGGTCTCCTGCTGATGCTAACACGCCAGTGCCAAAGGTCATCATGCATGGCACACGCCTAAGCAGCCAGCATGGAATAATGATAGATACTCAAAGAAAAAAGGCCATATAAAGACAAAGATCCTTTTAACATTATTACTTTAATAGGGGAACTATTTACATAGTAAAGAATCTTGCCGAAGTAGAGTATGGGGGATCTAAATTAGGCTCAAATGGTTATGACTGCAAGGATATTACAGGCTGAAATTTGGCCCTGGACTTTTTTTGAATGTGCCTCATAGTAAGAAAAGAGTAATTGTATGGCAAAGGTGGAAATAAAACAAGTAGCTGCTGGTTGTTAGGCTTGAGAACCATTTCCTTTAATTCCCAGTTGATTCCTCACGTGCTACATAATAAGCCATGAATTATTTCATGGACTTGCATGTATCAAAGCAAGGCCAGTACAGAAGCAATATTACTCATGGACCATAGACTCGAAAGAGAACATATTTTGTACCCTTACATTGTCATCCTAGTTTATACTACTAGATTTTACATATCTTACATACTTGTGAGCTGGTTTAAAACATTTGTTTTGCTATTACTTATACAATTATTTTTTTTTAATACAGGGAAAAAAACTGTAAGGTAAATAAAGAAAATATACAGATTTATTACATTTTGTGTTTTCTTTGGGAATGTGATATCAGTACAATAAAGTCTCTAAAATGTACAGAAAAAATATGACATATTTAAAACATGTAAGATCAACAGTGAATTTTAGCACCCAGAAAATGTGATCTGGACAAAATGCCTCTTTACAATGCATGACTTTTATATGTATATATGAAATATTAAGATATATAGTTATCATGAAAATGTGTTGTTGAGATTTCATTAGCAAGTATTTTATTCAAAACCTCTGGATATGAAGTCATTTGTGCCTACAAGTTTCTATGTTTCCGGTGATGTTCTGAACATACAAAATAAAGTTTTAAATGGAAGCACAAGTTTGGAAGAAGCCTTGTTGGTGCCCGCATTGTGTTTGTTTCATAAGTATATTAAGAATGTATTTTTAAAAAGTTGCAAAGGCAATCTCTAAATCAAAATAGATTCTTATATGTTAGGCAGTGTCCTAAAGTCTTCAGCTATACAAATCAGACTCCTGAAAAGTCCTGAGAGAATTGGAGCAGTATTATTTTATCTAACATTTACCTTTCTTTTATTATACTGTGGCAAACACCTACACTGTCAAAGCAATCTACCTTCATAAAACACAGATTATCAGTGGGTGTTTCTTTTGGCCATCAAAAAGCAAAATAGTTCTGGAAGCTAGTTTGTATTTTATTATTTACTTTAAAATAATGACAGATAAAACTTGGTGCTTGTGCAAAATTGAAACTTACTATATGGATCCTGCTATTCCTCCTCATTTCTACCAAATTCTTGATGTTTTTGTGAAATTTCCTACTACTGCATATTGTACTACCACCTGTTGCAAAAACCATCAAGTATAATACTTGAACACTTCTTGTAATTCAGAAGATGTGGTAACAGTTGTTTGGTTAAATAATCATTTCTGCATGTAAGCAATAATTCATACTCAACAGAGGGAGGGATCAACAAACAAACTTGAATACTTAGGCACATTGGTAGGCATTTGAACCAGTGATGAAATATTGAGTATTGAATGCAAATTTCATATCACTGTGAAGTAATTGGACATGGCAGTCCACAAAGCTTTTTATTTTTAGTAAAAGACACCCCAGAACTCCTAATAATTCCTGTTATTCATTTTTTTCTTCTAATACACCATAATTTACTATGCTTGGTCCTGATTCTGACACACCCTACTGTGGAATAGTGGATGTGTCAAGTCAGTGTCCTGGGGTTTGCACAATATATTCAGTAACTGTTTTATAGATATTTGCCCTATCATATTCCACAGAAACATCACAAGCATTACAAAATTTGCCTGCTTCTAAATTTTTTGTCATTGGTTACTACTTCTGTTTCTCGCTGGAAAATATTTTCATTGTTAACACATACCCTCATTCAAAGTTGTGTATACATACTTGTCACATTTAGTTCACTGGCATTTTAACTGGCATTTTAACCGGCACGTCTGACCCACCTTCTACATACGTTTTCTAATTAATGCACAAGTTTATTTCATGTAGTCAATGGTGTCTAAAGTCCAACTCCACTAAAACTGGAAAGAGAGGGAGAGCACCGCTTGAGCACCTTTGAAAGTGTATACCTGGATGCTCCTTGTGAAGGATACAGACTCTTCTCTAAATTAACCAGAATAATATGGGGTTTAGAGAAAGCATTAAGCCTCTTCTGTTTCATATAGTTTACCTTGGTCAAGCGCTACTTTTTATAATGAGTCATAATGGACCTATTGAAATCCTAATGGAACTGAAGCACAAAGGAGCATTTGTTTTTCAGTCAGATGTATTTATTCCTCATTCAGATGCTAAGAAATGGCCCATAATGGATCCTACAAGTGCATCTCTATCCTGATGCTCTGAAAGCTGTGGATGACAGTGTCTGTCACATGGAAGCTGCCATTGTATTTGTATTCATTTCAGTAGAAAAAGCAGGAAATACAGAAGCAGAAGAGGTGCTCGTGCTGTTGTAAAGATCCTTTGCCTCTGGTACTTCCCTTCCTTATTTGGTTCAGTTCCTGCTGCTGGTCAGCTTGGTCCTTAAAAACAAGCTGTCGGCCTATTTACTAATTCATTCAAGGTTAGGCACTCTTAAAATCACCATACAATGGCACTGTATGCTTAGGCATATGAATTTAATTCCAGATTTTACCTGTGGGCCACCTGTCCCCTGCGCAGTTGGAGCATTGTAATAAAGAAGTAGGAGGAATACAATTTGGGGGTGGGGGTGGAGAATGGGAATGTCAGAAGATTTTACATGAACTTAATATTTCTCAGGAAATTCTGAGATCAGTGAGGACTCCTAAATGTATTTTTGAAGGAAAAATCAATATTCAGTGGTCATGCTGAGCTGCACTAATGAACACTGCTGTTATGGACATCATAACAGTAGGTTACACATGGAAAGCAATTGCTGCTCACTCAGTGATCTAGTCAAATCTGTAACTCCTTATAAAAGCAACTCTACACTGGATTGTTAATTTATATGCCTGTGTAGGAGAACACACTCTCTAGCCACAGGATTTTAGCTCTCTTTTCTTTCCTCTTTAGTCCAGGACCCCGGGGGGGGTCTCAGTTCTTCAAAAGCAGAAACTTCTGGTGGATGTTCAGTAACAGCATCCAACCCTCCTCCGGGTTAAGCAGATAGGCACCTATGGAAAGCATCTGCAAAAAGCAGGGAAGTGACTAAGCAGTTACCTCAGCTGAGAATCGGGCAGCAGGGAGGAGAAGGGCGAGTGCGGTCCTCTTTCCCACCATGTGGGAAGAGGCAGATGTTCTCCTCAACGAGAGGAGATGACATCTACAGCCATGACCACCCTGCAGCATGAACACCAGGTCCTTTCCTTCCACAAACCTCACACTGATCAAGGCTTGTGTGACTGGAACAAAAAAGTCTAATATAGCAGCAAGGGAGAGCAAGGCAGTTTTATAGAAACACGTCTGTAAGTGTTCTTTATATATGGCTCTGCGAAGAGCATGTTCACATACCAACAAACAGTGAAAGAGTGTTAGAAGAAAGACGCAGGATTATGGTGGCTTGTCTGAGGATGCTGAATATGGAGGGAAGGTGAATATGTATAACTTCAGTGGTAATATTTAGGAAGGATGAAATAAAGGAGGAAAAAAGTCAACTGCATATACTCGGAATTATCCTAATAATAAAATCCATTAGGTCACAGAACAATCACTCAGAGCAAGTAGCAGTCAATATGAACATAAAAAACAGGTTGGTGTAAAAGAAACAATCTTAAACTCTGCCCTCCCTTTTTGCTGCCAAAACCATATTGGTCCATGGTTGCTCTCCTGTTTCTTTTCAAACTCAAATCTGAATTTAAGGTTGGCCTCATTCTGAAAGTTTGAGCAACACCTCATCGTTTCACGGTCTTTTGCTTACCTAGTAGCCAAAGCTGAATGCCATTTTACAAAAGCCACCAAGTAATCCCATTGTGGTAGAGGACTATTTTAACTGATTAATTACTTACTAACAAACAGTTCAAAATAATTTGACAAGTCCAGCAATCAGAGGGATACAGTAACTCTCTTAAATCATTCCCATGCAAAAAATAATTGAAAAAAAAATCCTGTCAGTTATGTAACAGCACTTAAAGTGTACACAGATTGCAGAACTGGAAAATACCATCAAAGCCAGATGGATGCAAACACAAAATTTTATTACTGGGAGGGTGGGGAAAAGAAGCAGCAGTGCCTCTGTTTGGCTGCTTTCCCTGCTTCTCCTCTCCCTGGGAAGAGCAGCCAGCCAGGCTGCCTTCGCCGCAGCCAAAGCACTTCCTTGTCTGCTGGAAATGGTTTATAGAGCAGAGAAAAAAGCAAAAGCACCACTTGGCCAGTGGCATTGATGTTCTTTCTCCCCTCCTTTACAAGTAGGTGCTGCTACATGGACAGCCTTGTCTGAGAAAGGCGGGAAGAGCAGACCCCAGGGCTGTCAGTGGGGCTCGGGCTTCCCTCCTGTGCAGTGGATGGGAATGCGGACAGGGAGCACAGGCGATCATTTCTGCCCTGGCAGACACTGCCCATGCTATGATGGTCATCGCAGAGGTGGTAACACTGAAAGCCTCTGGTTAACATTTATGGCCCAGCTATAAATTTGTGGAAATACAGTTTAGCAGGTACCTCAACAGATGCAGATGCAAATGCCTTGGGCAGAAGTAATGTAGCAGCTACTAAAAAGAACAAAAACATATCTGGGCAACAATTAACTGGTAAAGAATATGTGTTTACTTAAATGAAATATTTCCTGAATACAAAAGGCACTTCTAGTACTAACTGATCAAACCAGTGGATACACAGCTCCGCTGTTTCTTCTACTGATAAGTCTAGTCCAGACCACGTCAAAATCTGTAGAGCTGATGATGTGGGATAGGTATATATGGTAGGTTAGTCCAGGGGTATAAATAAGTGAAATTTGTATATTGTGGGCTAGTATGGTGATGTGAGGAGATTCAAAAAAGATGTGACTGGAAAGCAGTACACTTTATCGTATGGCCTCTGTTGGCTGTGGTTTTTGCTACAGCTCTGCATCTCTGGAAGTTACCATACTCTAAATGTTG
The DNA here is from genome assembly GCF_965638725.1 of Aptenodytes patagonicus. NCBI lineage: Eukaryota > Metazoa > Chordata > Aves > Sphenisciformes > Spheniscidae > Aptenodytes > Aptenodytes patagonicus. The sequence continues at coordinate 50,866,580 of NC_134982.1, read as the reverse complement.
TTGGGTCATTTAGGTTACACAGAACCACTTTAAACTTCTTATGGAAGTTAGATTATTTAATTAAAAAGATCAATGTTGCATTGCAGTCACAAAAGCATATTATTGTGTACTATACAGATGTATGAGGTAATGTATTTATAAATGCAAGCTAGTAGTTATAACTGTATCCTGTTTATTCTTGTGATTTCTTTAGCCTGTCAGTTGTGTTTCCTCAGAAACTTGAAATTAGTGCTCTTCTACAGGATCTTGTAATTTGAGTTAGTTTGGAAAAAGAAACTTTCATATTAGGACTATTTTCAGCAAGAGATTTTTAAAGTGCATTCAATGGCAATTAGAATTTGAAGTTCAACAGAAAAATTTAACAGTCATTTGTAGAGACAGTATTAGTCATCCATTTCCCACACAAATGTTTTATGGTTTGAAATGTCACTAAAATGGGTATTTTAGAACACAAAGCAGAAGCTTGAATAAGAACAGCTTGAGCTTCTTGTATTTTAACTTTCAAATACATGAAAGTACATGCAAGTTCAATTTTTTCTGAATGTCAGACACCAAACTCATTCTTGGTTTAGTCTGCAATAAATTTGTCCCTATGTTTTCCAACTGGTTTTCAAGAACACTGTATTTGGTGTAGTAACAATGGACTTGGTGTGGTTTTTGGACTCTGTGGTGTTATATTGTTGATTTTTTCGGTATGGGGAACTACCAAACAAAAAGAAAGATAAATCTGTAAGTTACAAAAGGGGACTTTTAGGAAACATTTTCCTTTTTCTAACTCAAACTTTGTTTGATCTTTAGCAAAATGACTAATACCCATGTGTCCAAATTCCTTATGTGTGAAACTGGAACAATTTTTTTCTTCTCAAAGATGCAGGAAACTTACGGAACATATGAAGTGAAAATTTCATTTCTCTGTGTTTTTTTAAAGCTGTTTTATAAAATAGCTGCCAATTTTTCAAAACCAAACTTAAAACACAACTTACAACAGGGTGAAAATCTGTTCCCTCTGGACACATCAGAATTTACCCCTTGGGTCTCATGCTGTCATTTCAAAATACTCCAGTGTCAAAATAAAATAACTCTCTCCCTCCAACTTCATTTGCTAAGCCCCTCAGCTGTTGATAATGACTGCAGCTTCACCACGGTGATGATGCCACCACAGAGAAACCCACAGGAGATGTAGGGGGACTGTGGAAGGGCTGTACTCCCAGTCCTCTGTATTTGCTTGAGAAGAAATCTGCAGTACCTCCTCAGTTCCTCTGAATTTGGTTGCTTGTAGGTCAGGTGCTGGGCTCCAGCACAGAACCCCTACACAAGCACAGGCAGTTAGCTGGCAGCTCACACTGAGCATGCCAGGCACTGCTACGTGCACCAGAGCTGGCACGGAGAGCATTCCTATCCCAGCCAACAGATGCCTCTGGCTACTGTCTTCATCCTAACATCCATCACACACTATCGCCCCACTGCTGTTTCGGAGGCTGTAGGCAACTTACTTTTCACAGGTCTAAGGTAATGGGTTTCATCACCATGTGTACCAGTGTAGACACTGACCTGGAGGTTAGAAAAATTATTTTTGGCTGTGGACATGAAGTTTTATATAGCCTACAAGGTATGACATAATTTATGTATTCTTTGCAGGAGATTTTCTTTTTAAATGAAAAGCTCTCTGGTGGTTGGTTTTATCTTTGAAATTTAAAGAGGAAAGACCATGTTAGATGAAAGCTTTCTTGAGCATTCATGTAAAGCCAGCTTTCCCATGAAATAACTTCGGAGTTCTCATCTCAGTCTCAAAAGGAACAATAATTCAGTACATAAAACCATTGACTTTTTCTTTCACTGACATGATCATCTTTGCTTACTGAGGGCAAGACTAAAATGACAAAAGGTCTTAATTGCATCATGATGTGAGAAAGGGAGCAAGCAATTGAAGAGTAAAAGTTACCCGCAGGGGATTATGATGTGTCTATTGATTTTGCTTTTAATGCTCCATCTGTGGGAAAAGAGACAATATTCCCATTAGCATCTTTGAATTGTGAAGAATAGATGTTCAATCCTTGAGAGAACTTAGGGGGGAAATAGAGCAAATTAAGTTCAGTAGGCTCTGGCTTGGATTTGTTCATTGACTGGACATGTGCATTCAGTGACCAGTAGCTCATCTGGTCTTTGAGGAAGACTGGCTATTTTGAAATAAATAAATAAATAGGTACCGCTCCACTTCTTGTATCTTACCACTTTGGCTAGGATTAGAAAGAGAAATGCTAAAAACTAGTGGGAACAGCTCAGCTTGTCTGATTTTTGGAATACCATATTTCCAATTAGCAAAAGTAGAATTTCCCAGATCTACTGGGAAAGCTTTCAGTGATTTTTAACACATCCAGACAGCTTTCAAAGAGAGACAATGAATGAATCTGAATGGGTGATCTTTCTGAGAATAACAGTGACCAATGACCTTCAATGAAAAATATATTCTGAACTTCTTCCCTTTACTTTCTTCTTTTTGAATAATAAGGATCAGATACAAGTAATTTCTGTTGATATAGTTGAACGAGATATGTACAGCATAATACTTTCATATGACTTTTTATGTCAACAGACCAACAAGAAACTTGGTGCTATTTAGCACAACGGGAAAATCTCACATAAAGACTCGGTTAGGGATTACAAACCAGTAAATGGTCAGATGTAATTCAGGTTTTCTGTCCCAGCCTAGTGCTTTCTCTCAAAAGAGAGAAATGGCTTGAAGACCACATCAATAAGTAATTACTTCCTTGTTAAAAAATGCAAAGGTGTAGTGTAAATCTGGAGGGATTGCTGATGAGTAGTATTTGTTCCCTATTTACACTGCTCAATTTTCTAAGGAATGTTCTTTTTTTTTTTGAGACTAATTCTCATAAATTATTTTTAAAATCCTTGTTTTAAAGAGCATTTACTTGTATAAGAAAGAAGGTAGGTTGGCAGGCTGAGTGGAAGGAAAATATTGCTCTTTCTTCCCAAAGCACCTGACGAAACAAAGAGAGTTTCTGAAACCTGTAGCTGCCTGCTTGTTTTAGGTGAATGCCAAAAGAAATGTACCATTCACGGTTCCAGCGCCAAATGCTTGCAGTGATGCTCGTTCCCCTTAAGTTAAAAGCAGTAAGTGCACACGTATGGAATACCACCATGAGGCAGGGTTTTGCTTAAAAAGCATATCTGAGTACTTTAAGAAACGCCAGCAAAAGAAAAGCAGAATGCACCATGTGATGAATTGGTTTACACAGGCAGGAAAGACACCGACATGCAGAGATTAACAACACAGGAATTCAAAGTGAATCAGAGACATAGACAGAGGGGGTGCATCTGTTCTTGCTCAAATCAGTGACTATTCTGGATTTGCACAGATTACGCTAGACCAAAATCTGACCTAGGTAGTAACACTTGTGGAAATCTATTTAATATTAAGTGAAATTGTTCCTATTTGATGGAGTTTTGGGGAAAAGATTTAAAGATTTTGTGAATTTGTGGAATGTGAATTAAAGCAGAGAGATGTCTTTTGAATATGACATTTTAAAATGAACCTTCTGGAACTGAATGCTGGCTGAGAGGACTGGGTTTGAAATGTGGGGAACTTTACCTATAAATCATCTGGATTTGAAGGCTGGAGGTATGTGATGTCTTCTGGTTATTAGTAGCTTGTATGGACTGAGTTGAAAATCCCAGCCTAGTTCAAACAACAAACAGATGTCCACATTTCAAGAGCTGTGTAATTTTCATTGGCTTTTTTACTAGCATGAACTCTCTTCACCAATTAACTCAGTTTTTTAAAATTCTGGAAAATTATATCCCGCTTAAAAGTAAATACTGCCTGTAGAGCAATAGTGATTTTATGTATACTAATCTCTCTCTGATATTCATGTTCATTCATTTTCTCTTTAATAATAATTAAAAAAACCTATAGTCAGAGATTTCTCTAATGTTTGTGCATATTGGATGCAAAATAAAGGTTCAATTAGTGGAAAAAAGTAGAACAAAATTGGAGCTTATAATTTGTTAAATCTTTTCTCTTTTCAGCTGACTTTTATTTAAAAATCAAACAATACATCTAAGATTTATCACACTAACTTTGAGATATTTTGACCAATGGTACTCTTTCCATATGTTAGAATTTTGTAATTAGTATGCATGTGGGGTTTTTTTTTTGTTGTTTTTAATTTAGCTGAGTATTAATAATTTATAAATGCAAGTACATCTTGAAACAGATATTACATTGAAACAAGACTCCTTTTTAGTCACTTTTAGTGATTTTAGACCTTTTCAGTTAAAGAATGAGGTGGGAGAGTAAGGAGAAAGGTGTTTTTAAAACTTAAAATATTATAACGGGATTGCCTACAGGAAATGTGGGAGACCTTAGCAATCCAAAGGCTAGCTGAGAAAGGAATACAGCAAGATACTTCAGTCCAGCAAGTCTTGGAAAGGATTGGTGGCAAATTCTCTTTCTTTTTATAAAGCAGAAAGTAGAGAAAATTACAGCAAAGGGAGTATTACCATCTGTAATTACTGTCAATCAATAGGGAAGAAATGATGGAGAGTAAGATAGCAGAAGAGAGTATGGGTGAAACTGATTGTGAAATATAAAGAAGGAAGATCAGCAAAATAAAGACAATGCATTTCTAGAAAAAAGAAGGAAAAAAAGACTTCAACCAACTTGTGAAACTTCAAAGTATTATTTCCAGCTTTGGATCCAGGTTAAGAAATGTGCAGACGATTTGAAGAGATCCGGAGAAGAACAATGGGAGTAACAGGACATCTAGAAAGCCTGATCTATGCTGAATAGATGAAAAAATGGTTTAGGCTAGTACAGAAGAGCCATACGGTAAGAGCCATAATAGACTTCAACTATGCTAGTAGGTGAAGAAGAAGAATAAACTCTGTGGCGCATCCGCTTCTGCAAATTCTTCAGTAGTCTGAGCAGGGAAGCACCTAAATGGAGACTGAGTATGGAGACTGACTGAGGGATCTGTATCCTTTTACCCTCATCATAGGTGGTGGGTTGGGGAAAACACCCACTGACAGGAGAGACATATTGTCCCGGTTTCGGCTGGGATAGAGTTAATTTTCTTCGTGGTACCTGGTACAGTGCTGTGTTTTGGATTTAGGGTGAGAACAATGTTGATAACACACCGATGTTTTAGTTGCGGCTAAGTAGTGTTTACACTAGTCAAGGACTTTTCAGCTTCTCGTGCCCTGCCAGCAAGAAGCTGGGAGGGGGCACAGCCAGGACAGCTGACCCAAACTGGCCAAAGGGACATTCCATACCATGTGACGTCATGCTTAGTATATAAACTGGGGGAAAGCTGGCCAGGGGGGCGGTGACTACTGTTCGGGGACTGGTTGAGCATTGGTCAGCGGGTGGTGAGCAATTGCATTGTGCATCACTTATTGTGTAATAATAATAATAATAATAATAATAATAATAATAATAATAATAATAATAATAATTATTATTATTATTATTATTATTATTATTATTATTATTATTATTATTATTATTATTATTATTATTATTATTCCTGTTCTGTCCTATTAAACTGTGTTTTTTTCTCAACCCATGAATTTTACTTTTTTTTTTCCCGATTCTCTCCCTCATCTCACTGGGGGGGGGCGAGTGAGCAAACGGCTGTGTGGTGTTTAGCCACTTGCCGGGTTAAATCACAACACATGCATACTAATGACATTGCTGATATGGCCCTCAGACACATCCTGAAAGTCCTCACCAGTCTGATTTTCTGTTGCTTCTGTGATCCATCACAGTCACTGAGGATAGCCTGTAGTCATCCCGGCACAGGTACAAACTAACACCGTCCCTCTAAGGCACTGCTTTACAATAGGCATACTGTTGCACTTATACTACTACTAGTAGGAAAAATGGTGGTGGTGAAATGCATACAGTATGGTAATGCCTGATATACAGAGTAGTTGCAAAAGGGCACAGTAGTAGGTGTATGAAGCAGCAGAAGACACCACCAGGAGGATTAGTGGAATTTAAAACAATGTGATGTAGTGACTGGAGAGTATATTAACTCCAGGTGTTGTGGTCAGTGGTTAAGTCTTAGAATATATTTCTGAGGATAGATGTATTTTTAGTTAAAGGTTGTTACCTTTACATGTTGAGTACGCTATTTTGATTCATTATGAAGAGGAGTGTCATTATAAATACTGATCTTAAGATAGGCAGTGGGTGTTTTAACTTCTTTTTTTTCTTTCAAAAATGCGCAGCTGAACTGCCAGGGGCATTCTTTCCCGGTAGAGTTTAGACATTGCTAAAGATAAAATAGAGAAAGACAGAAAGGCAACCCTGAGACTGGTATTTTTACTGCTCTTTTTTCTTTAAAACAGTTTGCATGTTGTTTAGTTTCTGCCCTTTTGTATTCCCCTCAACTAAAGAGAAGACTATTTTTTCCTGGGAGATCCTCATAACATGTCTTAATTTTTTTCCATCTTTCTTCACCCATTCCTATGGCTAAACATTCTGGGAAAAAATAATACAAACAAGGTTGCTTTCTTCAGGCATTATAGTTTCTCTGTTACTATCTCTTTAAATGTGGCAGAAAAAACTCATCGTCTACCATTTTCTCATGGGGTTTTGTGTTTTATCAAGTAAGATTAACACTCTAAATATTATTTCTTTTACTTATCCTGCCAAAAAATATGATCCAACAAGAAAAACTACAACCACTATATAATCATTAATGTAACCTATTCTCTCTTATCCTAGCAATTTTTATCTAAAAGTTGACATAAAAACATATTCTAGAAAGTCAAAACATTAACATTTGTACATTATAATATTAGGGTTTGGTTTTTTTCTATTCTGTGAGCTCTACTTTAAAAAAAAATACCAGCCTGTTATAAATATTAGGATATATACTTGAAATTTCAGTTCAGACTGATTAAGGACTTTTTGTGGCATTTAGCCATAGTTACTGTGATGTAAGAGAAAAATCCCCATCTGGCAGCAGAGGTTGCCATGTTGACAGCAGTGTGGGCAAGAAGAATTGTGTTTCACTGCATTTTTTATCTTTCAGTTCATTGTCTGCTCAGAGAAGAAGTGTATCAGGCATAGGATTACTTTTCAGGATTTTTTTTGTCTTTTATGTTTCCAGATATGAGGAAAAATAGGCTGACCAGTCATTTTATGAAACACAAATGAGTTTGCCAGCAAAAATGATCGCAGATTTTTTTTAATGAGAAATCTGAAGCATGGTTGAATAAGAATCTTAGTACTGTATAAATTACTTTAATGCCATATGGACAATACGATTACTATAGCAAGCAATTTCAAAGGAAGATTAATCATGACAGATCCATTGAAAAAAAAACCCAACCCAAAAAAACCAACAAAACACCCTATCTAGAAAGTTGATCATCTGTCAAGATGGTTGATAACTGGGTGGCTTAGATTTTTCTTAAAGTATTTTTTCTTTATAATTTTGTTCCTTACCATCATTAAAACATTCTGGGAAGAGGAACTATGCCTACAGGGAAGATCCCAATGGAATTTGAAGACATTAACCTTTTTTTTTTTAAATTCTGTTTTATTTTTGTCAAAAGTAAAGATTTTATTTAAGTGGCTGGTTTTACACTGGTTCTTTTTGCTCTCCTTTAAAGAAGAATTCTTGGTGAACTTGAAAAGTGCAAATCATAAATGCAATGCAGTTGATTCAGCACTATATATGTCTTCCATGTTTGAATTAACATGTGCATTCAAACACATAATGTGATACTTTCAGATGTATACTACTCCACTGGAGACTACTGATCTGCAGCATATAATGTTGCAGATTAAAGACTGTCAATTTTGTGAACAGTTTTCTTTTTTTTTTCTTTAGAGAGAGTGATAAAAGCTAGAGTACATAAATTCATTATCTGTTCCTATTACAATTCATTTTCTGTGGCCTATATTTAATTACAGTGGGCTATTACAGATAATTATCTAGCATCTTTGAAAGTCAGTTTGCCATGAAAAAGTAATGTTTCTATTAGAAAAACAATTTATGTACAGATTTAAATGTACCGTCTAAGACTTTAGAAGAAAGCAAGAGCTGTACCATCATTCCCTCAATATACATGAAACACAGGCAACCTGCTATGTATTTTACACAGGATATTATTGGTACCTAAAAAGGCAGAAGAATATTTATGTCAAAGTTTTGTTTCATTTCTGTGTGATTTCTTCTCAAATGAGTTATAGTTGTTTTTTAATATCCACAGTGTTCTTCTGCCTATCTAAAAGATAGATGGTCAGATCATATTCTAGATTCGTATGTAACTACAAAGCTGAGAAGATTTGCAGAACTCAGGTTCAGATGGGGTAATTGTATCTGACCAGATAAACCATCTTCCTAAATTTAGATTCTTCTTTCTGCCCAGCATAGCATGTAGTTGACATGTCCCACCACATGGAAACATGTCATTTGTATATAGGGTGAATGACCCAAGTCAGCAATATAGTCTTCTGGGATTATTCTCAGTAGCAGAATATACAGTGCCAAGAACTGTCACTGCTGTCGGAAGAATGCTGTGTTGAAATCCTTTAAAAATGTTAGTTTTAACACAGATTCAGACAGAAATCCCAATTTCATGTTAGGAATACAACAAGTAGTATCACACCAACCCAACCTTGGTAAGAAGGAACTATTTGTGTTGTTTAACACCCTGCTTACACTGGTCAGTGAAGTTACTTTATGTTAGTTACTTGGCAGATTTCCTTCACAGTCTGAGATAAAGCCACTTTTCCTGTTGTGAGGGCTCCTGCCTGAACTCCTTTGTGTTTCCTGGGGACGTATTGACTAGGAAGCCAAGGCATCACACAGTGCGTGCCAGGTTTCACTTGAGGGTCTAACAGTTTCTCCATATAAAGGACAACTGCTCTTCAAAACTGAGGAAAAACACCAAGTCTATGAGCCAAGTGCTATCCAGATGTCCTCGATGGGATATAGCTGATCTTGAGAACACAGCCAAAGGAAGGTGAGAAGTTGAGGGATGCCTGCAGCAATTACCAGGACAGCAAGTCCTTGCTGGAGCAGGGAAGTAGCCATGGCTCTGGTACAAAAGGCTTTGCAGAGACTTTGGCTGGGAAACCATCATACAGCCTGAGCTGTGGATGGTGATGTCTTCAGGAAAGGAGGGGAAAAGAGAAGCAGCTGCACCAGAAATAAAACTTAAGGTATTCACAACATGTGAAAACTTTAAATCTAGTTATTTTCTAAGAGGCCATTTACTGAGAGTTGAATAAATACATTTATAAAAACTTTGGCTGAAAAACACTACCACTTCAAGTCATGTCCTATTCAATTACACGCCATCAAATCAAGCGGAGAGCTGACAACATCTGACATATGCAGAAGGTTATGGCCAGCAAAGCATAATGCTGAATGTCAGGAAAAAGATGCAATAAATCTGAAATCTGTTGTATCACACAGAAAGGCAGTATTAACACTCAAGGACACCCAGCTAGCTATTCCAATATTTTTGGGAAATATACTGTGTGAACATAGCTGTTATCACCCACCTAAGTTCATTTTTATAGATTTATTTTTACACATGCTCAAGTTGTCAGGGATATAAAGTTTTGTGATTAATTTCAGAAATAACTTCACACATGAAATTGTATGTAGAAATCAGCACAAATATAAAAAGCAAATGTTGAACACAAATATGGCTACATTTATTGTTGGTATCTGTAAGATCTTTTCACTGATGAGAGGGGACCTGATTATTACCATTAGTTCTTACTGTGAATTTTGCTAGATTTTTTTCATTTTTTCTGAGCAATTAGAAAACTTCTAGCAGCACTTTTTAAGTATGATGGAAAAAGTTCAGTTTGTTTTCTCAAGAGGAATTATACTGGTTTGTTGCTTTTCTGCTAACATTTTGATGATGTTTTCCATTAACTGCAAACTTCAAAATCAAAAGCAAATTAACAATGTGAAGAAATGCAAAGGGAATATTTCTTTTAGACAGTACTTGCAAAATGTTCATTTTACAATGAATAAATTTATACATAATCAAGATAATTAGAATGAATAAGGACATCCTAGAGATTAACTTCTGTAGTAAAATCAGACATATTTATGTCTAAAAATCTGAAAACGAACCAACTCATTAAAAGTTCACTTAGGTGTACCATATTCCCACTATTCTTAAAGGATCAGACTCAAAGTTTTCAATCCTTAAACATGAGCAATAGTTCAGTAAAAGACAAATTTGATTTCCATTTTCACAATGATACTGACTAATTTTTGTGGTCTTCTTAACAGCATCATTGTAAATGAGACATAAGAATCTAATAGCAAAATTAATTTCCGTACCCAGTTAGCCTGTTGGATAATCTAACATAGGCATAATCCTGGATTATTGGTGATTGCAGGCTGCAGGATTTTATGTAAAATGAAGAAAAAAACAGGAGAACAATTTTTTATTAATAATACTATTCCATATGCACCAACAAATATATTTAAATATTGTTATGACAGATAAACTTAAAAGATTTTAATTTTACAATCTTTGCTTTTACCACTGCTTCAAGGCCAGCCTAATAAAATCTTACACTTGAAATGGGTGACTTACTGCCTTACTTCACAGATTGCTTTTATAAAAATACTGTAAAACACAGTGACAAATCACATGATAATCAGCTTAGTTTAGATTTTTGCCATATTTCAGAATAACTTATTTCTATATGCTTAATACAGATGATAAGGTTTCATTTTTGAAACCAAATGTCAGCTACATCTTTAATAAAAATAACTTATTTTTATATATTTCAGATTAATTTTTTCCTCTTAAAGGTCTTTGAGATTAAAATATGTTAGCATATGTGACAGTACAACTTGTTCATACACTTGACTGTCCAGGGTCAGTCTTAAAACTACAGTAACGTACATAAGGATTTTGACATATGAATTTGGAAGTGTGTAATGAATATTGCCAGTAGACTTCTAGTGTTGAATCATCAAAACACCATGAGCTTTGTGCTAGAGTTACCACCTGAAGAAAAATCCGAGCAGTCTACCAAGAGAAGAAAACACTTTAGAAACATAGTGCTTTTCAGATAAAAGCTACTGCTTTATAGGGCAGTATTTTGTGTGTGTGTGTGTGTACTATTAAATGTTTTTTCCCACATTTCTGTTTATTTTTTCATGTTGTATATCATCTTTATCTTCAAATGTCTAGAACAGAGATCAGAAGATTACTCTCTAGTGGAAAAAATCAGGCTTTTCATTCAATTCTGAGAAGAGAAAATAAAGACTCTAAAATAGAACTTGGCATACTTGTAAAAAAACCAATTTAGTAAGCATCTGTTAGTAAAAAAGCGAGTGCATATATACCAAAGCAATATATATTGCATGTTACTACAGTATCCCTCTCATATTTAGCACTTTTTACTGCCTGTAATCAGGGTAGAGAAGTCCTATTACCCTTCCTCACAAACAGTTATGAAGGGCAGAGGACCAGATAACACAGCAAATCTGTAACAGAGGAAGGACTTTTATCGACATAATGTAGCTACTGTGCTAGTGCTCTGAACACCCAACTTGATTTTAGAAAAAGATAGAAGAAAATTACAGCCATGCTCCAGCTGTACCAGTTTGGTTACCACAAACACTTTATCTCCCCAAAAATGTGACACCTGGAGGTAGACTGCTTTGGGCTGTGTTTCTGAGGTGCACCTACAGACTTAACTAGTCAGCACCCTCAGAGCACGCTAATTCTGTGCAAGCTGCCTGGGTCATGCACAACCTGTCCTTCCATACCTGTTGACACGCAAAGAAAGGGAGACCGCTAGAAAAACTAATTAAGGCTAAGAGAAAAGAGCAAGTAAACTGCAACTGCAATTCAAGGTACAATTTACAGGTAAATGAAGACTTCTATTTTCAGGGCTTTTTGTTTTTAAGCATGGAGGTTCACATAGTTGTATGAGTGTCTGCTCAGAAATGGGTCTCCTCTATTAAGTGGAAAAGAAGGACGATATACTGGGCAGGTAATGGCTTCAGGTCTATATGAAACCTGTCAAAGGATGAAATAACATCATTTATGGTCCTGTCTGTATGTGAGAACTAGATTTTGGCTGGTAGGAGCAGCTGGTTACAGTTGCAGTGCTAAAGTAGGCAGCAGCATGCAAGCAGTAACAGCACGTGGGCTGTGAAAGTCAGTGAGATGGAGATGGCGGATGGAGAGAGGGAAATGTTGATACTATCAAAATTTTGGTCCATCCAGGCAGCCACTGGCTGTAACACCAGGAGTGTGGTTTGAGGGTGCTGCGGTGCAAAATCACAGAAAACATAGGTTGGAAGGCACTTCTGGAGGTCATCCAGTCCCACCTCCTGCGAAAAGCAAGGAAAAATTCAAAGGTATATCGTGTTGCTCAAAACCTTTTCTGTCAAATTCTTAACATCTCTTAGGTTAGAAGTTCCCCAGTGGCACCTGCCACAGTGGATAATTTTGATTTTTTTTTCTAGTATATGACTGGAAATTCCCTTGCTGCAACTTGAACCTGCTACCTTTCATCCTGTCTCTGTGTTCTGCTGCCTCCTGGCAAGTCTGCCTGTACACCCTCCCATACAGTAGTTGAAGGTAGTAAGAAGATCACCCCGTTAACTTTCTCTTCTTAAAACTGAACAAACCCAGTTCTCTCAAGCCTCTCCTAGTAACTCTTGTGCTCCAGTTCCCCAGCCATCTTGGTGGACACTTTACAGTTTGTCAATATCTTGTTTGTACTGGGAGATCTGAAACTCAGTATAATAGTCCATTTGAGGGCTTATGAATACTGAATAGAGGAAAATAATCACTTCCTTAAACCTGCTTCCTATGCTTTGCCAACGCAGCCCAGTGTTCAGTTAGCCTTCATTACTGCAAGGACACATTGCTGACCCATATGGAACTTGTCATCCACTAGGACCCTCACAACTTTTTCTTCAGAGTCCCTTTCCTGCAGTCATCCTGGAGTACTGAGTTCGTCCATCCCATGGACATGACTCTGCATGTGTCTTTGTTGATTTCATTATATTCCTGTCTGCCCATTTCTTCAGATTGTTGAGGTCCCTTTGACCTCAGCTGGTCCCTTTGAGCAGCACTGCTCTCCAGTTTATCAACTGCTCCCCACAGCTTAGTCTCATTTGTGAACTTGCCAAGGAACTGCATCCCATCATGTGTGTTATTAAAGATATTAAACAGTATTGGTTTCAGGATCAGCCCCTGAGGAATGCCACTAGTAACTGGCCTTCCAGCTGTTGGCACTATCCTTTGAGCATGACAATCTAGCCAGTTTTTAACCCATGTAGTAGTCCACTCATCCAGTCTGTACCTCCCCAACTTGGCTATGAGGATGTTATGAGAGACCATACTGGAAGCCTGGCTAAAGTGAAGATAAACAATACCTGCTGTTCTCCACCCATTGATGGAGTCAGCTAACTCACCAGAGAGGGCAGTCAGGTTGGTCAGGCACAGTCTGCCCTTTGTAAACCCAGGGTGGTTCTTTCCAGCCTTGTTCTTTTTGAATACGGGCACTTTTTGGATAGGGACTCTGTCTGTACTTTTGGGGGGCATGTGGTGGAGCATACCATTAAAATCCAAGTACCCTAATATTTCCTTCTTACATGGCAGCTAAGCTGTGTGCTTTGAGTGTGCTCCAATAGCGTGGCACATGGAGCAGCCAGGAAATATGGTGCTCTTGAAGGTGTCTGCAGGGCAGTGAAGGTTCACCCACTTGGGCCAAGTAGGACCACAATTGTTAATACACCCAGATATGTATGACAAAGGAGTACTTATTTCAGTTTAGGTAGAAACAGCACTCTTCCAAGTTACTTGGCTTGGCTTTTACAAACTGGATTTAGGCTGTAAATCATGGAAATGGTTATCTGGGTTTTGAATTTAAAACCTCTCTTTTCAATGCTGGAAAGAACTATACTGTCTTGCCCTTTGTTAAAAGAACGAGATCCTCAGGGATCAGGTTAGGAAAGCTAAAACCCTGACTGATAGAATTAAATCTGGCCAGGGGCATCAAGGGCAACAAGAAAAGATTCTATAGGTACATCGGGGATAAAGGGAAGACAAGGGAAAATGTGGACCCTCTCCGGAATGAAATGGGAGACCTGGTTACCAAGGATACAGAGAAGGCGGAGGTACTCAATGACTTTTTTGTCTCGGTATTCACTGGCAAGTGCTCGAGCCTCACCGCCCAAGCCGCAGAAGGCAAAGCCAGGGACTGGGAAAATGAAGAGCCACCCACTGTGGGAGAACATCAGATTCAAGACCATCTAAGGCACCTGAAGGTGCACAAGTCCATGGGACCTGATGAGATCCATCCATGGGTCCTGAAGGAACTGGTGGATGAAGTTGCTAAGCCACTATCCATTGTACTTGAGAAGTTGTGGCAGTCCAGTGAAGTTCCCACTGACTGGAAAAGGGGAAACATAACCCCAATTTTTAAAAAGGGAAAAAAGGAAGACCTGGGGGAACTACAGGCCAGTCAGTCTCACCTCTGTGCCTGGGAAGACCATGGAACAGATCCTCCTGGAAGCTATGCTAAGGCCCATGGAGGACAGGGAGGTGATTCAAGACAGCCAGCATGGCTTCACCAAGGGCAAGTCTTGCCTGACTAACCTGGTGGCCTTCTATGATGGAGTGACTACATCAGTGGACATGGGAAGGGCTACAGATGTCGTCTATCTGGACCTCTGTAAGGCCTTTGACACGGTCCCCCACAACATTTTTCTCTCTAAACTGGAGAGGTAAGGATTTGATGGGTGGACTGTCCGGTGGGTGAGGAATTGGTTAGATGGTCACATCCAGAGGGTAGTGGTCAATGGCTCAATGTCCAGATGGAGACTGGTGACAAGTGGCATCCCGCAGGGGTCCATCCTGGGATCAGTACTGTTTAATATCTTCATCAATGACATAGACAGTGGGATCGAGTGTACCCTCAGCAAGTTTGCAGATGACACCAAGCTGAGTGGTGTGGTTGACACGCCGGGATGCCGGGATGCCATCCAGAGGGACCTGGACAAGCTTGAGAAGTGGGCCTGTGTGAACCTCATGAGGTTTAACAAGGCCAAGTGCAAGGTCCTGCACCTGGGTTGGGGCAACCCCCCGGTATCAATACCGGCTGGGGGATGAAGGGATTGAGAGCAGCCCTGCCGAGAAGGACTTGGGGGTACTGGTGGATGAAAAGCTGGACATGAGCCAGCAATGTGCACTCACAGCCCAGAAGGCCAATCATATCGTGGGCTGCATCAAAAGAAGCGTGGCCAGCAGGTCGAGGGAGGTGATTCTGCCCCTCTGCTCTGCTCTGGTGAGACCCCACCTGGAGTACTGCGTCCAGCTCTGGAGCCCTCAGCACAGGAAAGACATGGACCTGTTGGAGCGGGTCCAGAGGAGGGCCACAAAAATGATCAGGGGGATGGAGCACCTCTCCTATGAAGAAAGGCTGAGGGAGTTGGGGTTGTTCAGCCTAGAGAAGAGAAGGCTTTGGGGACACCTTATTGCAGCCTGTCAGTACCTAAAGGGGGCTTATCAAAAAGATGGCGGCAGACTTTTTAGCAGGGCCTGTTGGGACAGGACAAGGAGGAATGGCTTTAAACTAAGGGGGGATAGATTTAGACTAGATATAAGGAAGAAATTTTTTACGCTGAGGGTGGTGAAGCACTGGAAGAGGTTGCCCAGAGAGGTGGTGGATGCCCCACCCCTGGAAACATTCAAGGTCAGGTTGGACGGGGCTCTGAGCAATCTGTTCTAGTTGAAGATGTCCCTGCCCACAGCAGGAGGGGGTGGACTAGATGACCCAGACTACTGTATGATTCTATAAAACATACCAATAGTTATTCTAGTATTCATATCTTGTGCCATTCCAGTTGCCTCAAAGAGTGCATTATTTTTATATGTCCATGTGGAGGTTTCATAAGGAGAGTGATCTCACATCCTGTAAGTGTTACTTTTTTTACCTCCTGAATGTTGGATGGTTTATTTTCAGCACAGACTTCAGAGCAAGACACCCCATGTAGACAAGAACAACATCTACAAAGCATATAACCATTTTTAGACATTCTTAAATTGCACTTGGAGCCCAGCCCAATGCCTGAAAATATAGAAAATTTTTTTCAAGATTAGATTCAATGCACAGCTTTTTCTTTCTTTTCAAATAATGCTGTTTTTTCCATCCTTGCTCTGAATGACGTATCTTGCCCTAATGCTCTATAATTTTAAACCTGGACTATCACTGCCCTCAGTTTAATTACAAAATTGTTTACATGAGTCGATTTTGTCCAATTAGACTGTGCTGTTGGCATATACATTTCACATTTTGTTAGAATAATTGGGTTAAAATGTTTTGCAGGGTTAATGGTTCTCATTGTTAAACAGAGCATTATTTTCCCTATTTGCAATCTGTAACAGCTCACTAGAAAAACAGAAATTGAATTTCATCTAGCAGTGGGATAACCCATCCGTTAAAATAGTCTTCCTAGAGATAGAATTAGATGAAATGTGTGGGGTTTAGTTTGCAAGGGATTCATCTCAGCTTTTTGCAATTTTTTTTTATTCAATTTGGCAAAAAATTCTCATTTTTTATGTTTTATGAAATCCAGGCCAGGGAAATACCCTAGTAAGAAAGCTCTGTCCCAGGAACCCAAGTCTTCTGGTTCTGCGAGAAGGACACAGGTCACTCGGGACTTCCAGATAGCCCACTGTAGCCCCAGAAACCAAAATCCTGGAAGCCAGGCAGGGTTTTGAGGAGGTCAGGGAATTCCTGCTACAGTCCTTGTCTCCCAGGCACAGCCAAGAGTTCAAAGGCTCCCAGAGACTTCAGCATGCTAGGTCCATGGCTGGAAGCCTTTGCATGCAAAAGTGCCATGGAGCCAGCAGGAAAAAAAAGATAAGTTAATTTTCTGCTATTCAATAACTGACCCAATATATTTCTGAGAAGTATCCTGGGTTTACCCAATAGTTGTTTTTTAATAAGTCCTTCTAATAGTGGAAAATTCCCTAAATGGCTCTGCTTGTAGCATCAGGTGGGTCTAAGACTGTTGCCCTTTCATCTAGCTAAGTCTTCCAAATTTGTAGTTAATTCTATTCAATGCTGTTATTAGGCTAGAACTTTGCCACTGTTGTAGCTGGTCTGTATTTTTCACATTTTGAGACTGTTTCCCTAAGAGTATCTGTCTTTCCATTCACATCCCTGCTCACATCATCATCTGTCAGACCATTGCTACCTTGAATAATTGATTTATTACTAATGAATGCAACAGTGCTTCAAGATTTTATCTAGGTCTCTGTATCAGAAGAACAAAACGTCACATAATCAGATTGTGCCTATGATATGTTAGTGTTATTTCGAACTTAACTGAAATGAAGTAACATGAGAAAAAAAAATCAGGAATATCTGACAGTTTCACAGTTAATCTCCAGAACAAAGTCTGTATCTTACAGGGGAACTTTAAGTAAAGGCCTAGCATTTGTTGCCTCCCTCCCCTCCCCTCCCCTCCCCTCCCCTCCCCTCCCCTTCCCTTCTCCTCTCTTCTCTTCTTTTTTTTAAATAAGGGTTTCTGAAGTGTTTATATGCAACAGAATATTTAAATTTTTTTGTAGTGCATCCAACTAACACATAGTTTTCCAGCATTGCGAAAGTGAGTGCTTTATTTAGGTAGAGAGGTTCTGGATGACAGGTGCCACACAGATACTCACAGGCAGGAAAAGAAAGACAAGCCTAGAAGGTCTTTAAGTCCCATTCTGGGCTAAGTCCAAGTGATCTAAATCATACTATCCTTCTCACAAGCTGTAGATGCTCCAGTTAACAGCAATAATTTAAGAACTGTCCCTGTAGGTCTTCTATGAGGCAGCACCAGAATCTCTGGGTTCTGAGAACTTGAAATTGTCTTCCAGTTTCTAGACTAAATATTATTTACCGTAATTCTAACCTGTCTTACCCTTCTTCTGTTTTGAATTCTTCTTTCTAAAATATGGGTTGTCAGAACTGTACAACATACCAAAAGGATTCTCACCAGCATTTAATGGAACAGTTTTAATTTCTTTTTATCTACAAAAATCCAATGATTTACACATACTAAGATCTACATTTTCCCCAAACTGTCTCTCACAATCATCCATTGATTGACTGTTACAGCCAGAATTTTCCTTACTCCATCATTTCCAACAGATGAACTCTTACCTAACAGAATTACTTGTTATTAGTCTCTAAGAACTTGCACCTTGTGTAACTGAATGCTAAAAGCCTAAAACAGATGTATCCAAATCTCATGTATTTAGGCCAACAAGAGCACGCAAATGGAAACAGGATCTTTTTTAGCTAATCCTATGATTCTAGTCATGTACACATCTCAGTATCCACTGACTACATACTCTTAATGTATGCATCAAATTTTAACTGTTCTTAAACTGCTTTTTGGAAATGATAGCCGTCATAAAATACCGACTCAAAAAAACCCCAGTCAACCACCCAATTAAATTCTGTGACTCGTGAAAACATATCCTCTACTAGATAGTTGAATCTAAATATTTAGGCTTTGTGTTAAAGTCCCTATCAACAGCCATGGACGTGATATATCAATGTTTGCATTAACACAGTGTTGTCTACATTTGCCAACAAAATTTTTACTGGAGACAACAGTTCAGCAAGACAATACTGATTTTACTGAGGCAGCAGTGTTAGGGGGAACATAGCAACTCAATGAACAGCATGATAAGCTTTGGCATATGCACCATGCATTTCACAAATGAGTCATCCAAAACAGCCAACTCTAAAGTAGGAACAGGGTAAAAAAGAGAAAGAAAGGGGTGTAGCCAAATACAACAATCAGACAATATTCTGCCAAATCACTATTGAAGTCCTCTGCCAATAAGCAAAGAAATACTATTTTTAAAGATTTCTTTTTTTTCATGAGACCATGTACTGAAATGCAGAGAGATATTTCCATTCCATGGGGGAAGCAGTTAGCATAATGAAGTGTGAGAAAAGCACTGTAAATCTCCATTTAAGTAAACCAAAGAAATAATGAATAGGTGAGTGTAAGACTGCAGAATATTAGAATGATATAATATCATATAATTTCTAAATAAAGCTTCCCTTGTTATTTTTCTAGCTTTTACAAGCTAGAAAACAAATTATTTGTTTTTATAGAATTCGAAAGTCTTCAGAAGGAAGAAAAAAACCAAACCAAAACAAAGAGTTGAAGAGCACAGTATCAATTCCCACTGGATTTTGACCTGCCCTTTAGAATTAACAGCAGCTTATCTAGAAGAAGTAGGAGGAGGTGATAATTTTATTGTTATTAGTCTAATCCAGAGTGGGGAGAAAAATTAGACAAGCTTATGGTCATGCAAACTGAACAACCAAACAACAAAAGAGAGAACTTCTCAGGGCAAATCTTTCCATTCATTATCTTTAAGGAAACCTGTCTATACAATACTTTTGTGGCGTTAAATAACCTAATTTAAAATTGCGATGTGAGCATCAATTTGTAGCTGAAGTGAACCCTGTTCCACACCAGGACATTTATGCAAAATATGAGTCAAAAGCCAGAAAAATTATTCTGACTGTATCGTGGAAGTTACCCAGGTATTCTTACCCAGGTATACTTAATGAACTCAAGTGAACTTAAGGCTTATGAACACAAAGCTTGTGAATAGCAGAAATAGACAGGACAATCACTTTAACAGATGTCGTGTCATTACACTTTCTCTATGTAGCGTGGCCTCAGCTCCTGAGCACTTTCTTTTTTTAGTATGACTGAGAACCTGCCCTGTTCTTTTCTGTCCACCGTTGCTCATTCTGTCGTACTTTTCTGAAATGCCACAGAGATACTCCTCCTGAGGCAGGGCGCATAAAAGCTCTACTTTTGACAGCAGAGCTGCTGGGGTAACCCTACAATGTGTCATTAGGAAGCCATCCACTTTAAACTTGAAAAAAGCAAATAGCTCCAGCTAAGCTTTTTTAACATAAAATATATAGTCCTGCTTCACCATCTAGAGAAAACGTCACTATCCTGACCTACAAAATAGTTCAACTATATCTAAACCTGGCAGTATCAAATACTCTATATTATTTTATCCCATACGAAATTCTTTAGTTTAAAGTTTATTTTTGTTTGCTGTTGATTTTACATCCTTTTCCAAGCTAAGTGTTGCCTTCAGGTTTGATAAGAATGAGAACACATTCGTTTTGCATACATTAGAAATTTGTCAGAGGGCTCCATTTTAGCTGGAATGAATAACATCCTGTTCTTGTGCACTAGACTATATTTCTTGATCAAAAACCTTTCACTGCATTATGGAGGGGGAAAAAGATTGGTGAAACTAAACATACGCTTTCCTTTCTTCTTTTTTTAATAAGTGCTGCTTTATTCTTTGCTGTTATATGGTATTAAGGCTGTGAAACAGGGATGTTTTATGCAGTAGCTACTCTACAAGGGAACAGCATTTCTACTGTTCTACTTTACACTGGATGCAATACCAAATAATGACATTTTAAGCAGCCCGAGTGGTGAAACAGCTGCTATCTTTAACTTGAGTGGTTGGGAAATCTTGCAACCATAGTGATACAAGATCACCAGCTAACAAACTGTTTCTCCTTCGATAAAAAACAAGACCTTTTTTACTAATTCTTAGCCAGGCTAAATAATTGCCTGAAACATCAATTTTGCTGTATTCTGGACATCTACCAAAGCCAGTGCCAGCTTGAGAAGATCTGTCCTGTTTTTACTGTTTCACTTCATTATCAATTCAGAATTGGGTTGCTGGTGTCCATTTTGCTAAGAGTCATCTGGATTTCAGAAGTTTTGTAGGATACATATTATAAAAAGGGAACACTGGGGTCAATCTTTTGGCATAATTTTCTTTTGCAGAATGACATCTTTTTCTGCTCTATTCAATTGTGTCACGTGGCTGAGGGTTTTTTGCAAGTTAGCAACTATTTAATAAAAAATGTTCCTACCTAGTGAGCTTTTACAAAGAACCAAATTCTGAAGTTAATGCATACCACTGAAATTAAAGGTTTGTGCAAAGCTCTTTCCCCTCAGGCTGGGGCAGTGCACAGTGTCCTTTTTTGAGGAGACACCCACTCTCGTTGCAAGACTCTCCCAGATCTCGGGGCAATGCCCCAGCTGGTGCCACCTGGAACTTCCCATGGCACTGGCAGGAAAATTGCTGGGTGGGCTCTGCTGCAAGACCTCCTCCTAAACCCAGCTACTGACCTCTTCTGCTTCTACTTTTCCCCCACCTCTTTCCCTAATCTTTCCCTTCCCCTTTTGTGGGGCAGCAGTTATAACTGCATGCCCCCTGACCTGTGGCCGTAAGCTTAAAAAATGTCCCTGTGCTTCCTTGCAGTACCTAAGGCCCTGGTGCTCTGTACTTCAGAAAACAAGGAAAGGATATTTCTCTTCTCAGAGTGCTGTTTATTAATTAAATTGGAAAAAAGTATTCAACTTCTTCCTCAGTTGTAAGAAAAAGAGAAAAAAAGAAGGCAAAATGTGAAAAGAAGAAAGTGGAAGAGGAAAACTAGAAATATCAATAAACAGAAAGGGGTTTTTTGAAATATTTTGGATAGAAATTAACATAAAAATCTTGTATAAAAACAATGAAAATTACCTAAAATAAAATAAAAAGTTAATACTTTCTCTCCTTATGCTTCCCTCTGCTCTCAAACTCTGCAGTACCTTGTTTCAGTGTCAATCATCACAATTAATTATCCTTTACAAACATGAGTGAACTCAGAATACGTAGCAAATCTGGACACTCTTCTGTAAAAGAACTATTAAAAATTGCATACTAGGAGATACAAGCCTAGGAAAATTCATTAAAAATAAATAAAATAGCTCCTGCTGAGCAGATGCAAAGCTTTTAGAGCAGAATTATGAAAAATAATCATCCAGCCTAACTAATTTCAGGGTTTTTTTGGTATTTTAAGGAGTTTCACAAGCTAATAAATCATTTTATCTGAAACGTTCTAGCTATTTTCATTCCTTATACTGCAAGATTAAACCACTATATGAATCTTAATTATTATTTTTTTGCTCTAGAAAGAACAGAGTGTAGACCTATGGCATCCTCATAGAAATGCTAGCTCTGAGGTAGAGTACTTGTGGTCCTTTCATGCAACTTTTCATTTTAATTTGAGTAGCACTGATTCTTTATGACTATAAGAAAAGCACTCTAAGTGTGATGGTTATAGCAGGATTCAATGTATACAGCTGACAATTTTGTCTAGTTTGGAGATAATGAGGACAAATATAATTTTCCCATAAAATGGAATTTCTGGCGGTGTATTTTTGAGATAGACATGTTTGTTAACTGTTAGTAGCAATTTATATAGGTACAAAACTACCTTATGAAAGTAAAGAAATACTGTGATTAAAGCAATATTTACTTATGAGCTACCAGATACAGTTGATTTACCGCTGAATACATTTTAATTGTATAGTATAGCATTATAGTATTGAAATGTACATTTTATTTCAATTTCTTTATGGCTTTAATAAAATGAAATTAAAACTATTACCACCAGTCCCGGGATACCTATTCCATAAGCATTTGAAGTTGGGCTAAGTTGCGACTGTTTTGCATCAAAGAGGAAAAAGGAATAGAGAAAAAAAAAATATTCTCTTGTAGCATATTTTCATTTCAAGAGTGAATCATTTGATAACAAACAGTTCTGAGACAATTAGTTATGAATCACCACCCACTAGTACACTTCAGCAAACTCTTCAACTCTATGTCCATTTGTCACTGTAGAGTAAGCTCAGAAATTACATCTGCATGTATCAGAAGATTTTTATTTGTGGATATTAAATTATATTTCTTAATTACAGTGGTCTGAATTGGAAACCCTTTAGAAGTTGGGCTTCCCATGAACTCTGACTATTCCTTGAAATATCTTGTTTATAGTAACTGAAAGAAGCACTTCAGAGGAATTTGTGGGGATTTTCTTTTTTAGCTTACTAATTAAATACATCTGACTGAGATGGGTGAGCACCAGGGAAATACAAGCATTTCCACGAAATACAAACTGCAGTTTTATCTGCAAATGTCACGCCCCTCACTGTCTGGACGTCTCCCTTCTGTCAAAGGAATAAGTCTATGTCTGTCTGACTGTTTAGGAATGGGATCTTTCCATGTAAGTGGGACTCCTGGCATAAAAAACATCTGCGTATGCTCAGAATAGTATGTTGTTCTGCAAGGAGCTGACAAGCCCAGCCCCAGGGGGGGCAGAGAGGCTGGATCGGGGTTGAACCCCTTAGAGCATGCGGCAAGGCATCCTGAACAGGGGAAGAGGGCAAAAAATGTCTCCGTCACGCAAAATGCCTCTGTCAGGCCAGTCCAACAACTCTGATGGGTCTTGAGCAGAGGGAGCATATCCAAACACTGGACTATCACTGAATGGTTGGAATCAGAGCCCAAAACCACACATTGGATTGAGTTTGATTGCAACCTAAACATTATCTTCAGTTTGGCTTTCTGGGCATATAGTTTCTTTGCCTGACTTACGGTGAAATCTCAGAACTGCTGAGACTCTGGATTCCCCCCAGAATTTACAACCACCTAATTAATTCTTACCAGCCTGGGAACCACTTTATATGAAGCTTCCATATCTCAGCCTTTGCCTCAGTTCCTTCATCACCCTAAGAACTCTTTTAGATGTGGTCATATTGGGTCCTCCATGGATGTCATGAACCCTCTTTTCTCCAAAACCTTCTGTCCTTCCAACAACTGCCTCTTAGAGACTCCAAGTTACCAAAATGCCTTTCCAGGTAAGCTGCTGCCAGGACTGCTGGCAGAATCACCCTTCTCAGCTTGATGACTTCCTTTAAACATATGCTCATAGAGTCCCTTTCAGAGAACAGTCGTTGAGAGAACAACCCCAACATGAACGCAAGCACAGCATCCATGCTATATGACCGCCTGCTGGGCACAGTGTCCACTTTCCTATTGTATACTGGAAATGACTGCAAAAGCTGAAGGCAAACTGAAATTTCTAAGTTGTAACATTGTTCAGAAAGAGAGAGAGAAAAAAACATTGACTCATTGGGAGGATTCCCCTCAGCAATTAAGTAAGCTATTTTGCATATAGGCAATGCCAATTTAAATCATTGCCTATTGGGCTAATTTCATAACAGTATTTTCAAATGATAAATGGTTTGAAGGTAGTCATGAAAATGCCAGGCATCTTGAAGGCAAATCCTCTCCCTGTGAATAAATGAGCTTTTTGTTCAGTGCACTAAATAAATCAGGCTGAAGATGCTGCAAGTTATTATAAATTTTCCTAGTTGTGCTTTGTTTTTTTCATTAAGGTATTTGGATTAGTGGGATCAAAGAAACATTTCCTTAGCTCTGCTTCAAAGAAACACTGTGAAATGTAAAACATGAAATGTGAACAGGCTTTTTTGTCTCTCTTTCCCCCACAAATCCTTCTCCCTTTTTGTATGGGAAGCAGTGCTCTGAAAGGAGTCTGTTCCTCAAGCTTTTATGTTTAGTGACAGTGCGTATACCCATGTCATCTAACACTTCTAAGAAATCATAAGTGCCACCTTTGGGTTGACACAGTTAATTAGGCTTTCTGAGTTAAACAGTGCTAGTCTGTCCCCCTGAACAGTTAAGATCCAAAAGAATGATAAGGGATAAACCAGAACATAAAATCTGAAAAGGCCATGTCAGAGAATATTGTGACATAAAGTCACATCTCAGCTACAAATTCGAGCAGGACTAATTCATTGAAATCACGGCAGCCATACAGCAAAGTCATTATTGGAAGACTAGTTCTACTCAACTTTATTTTCTGTACAGATCAACTTTACGGTTTTTTTTTCTAAGTGCAACACAGCTATGGTTAAGAAAATATCTTATAAAAGTCTGGTCGTGCAGAGAGCTTTGGGAATACAAAAGAGGCAGCATGGGCCTTTTGCTGTGTAAGAGATAGTGACGATTTCTCTTTAGCACAAGAAAGAGGTCTGACTGTTCTTCCTCACACAAGTTTTACATTGAAGCAATGTCACTGAAGTCAGCTAGAGTCACACCTATGTAGTAATAATTTATATGATGGAGTGAAATCTCTGGACACAGTTTTAAAATACGGAAAAGACCTACAGATGGGGACCTAGTATTCTGTTAGAGAAGAAGAGAAAGGAAGGCAAAGAAGAGAATAGAAATATTAAAAGGTTATCACACTGTTACAAGGTATAGCTCTATAAATCTAGGTACAGGTGTATTAAAGGATAGGCAATCTTGGATAGAATAACTCCCCTATCCTATGCCTCAGATTCAAAATTAATCATATCTGAGATCTGAAAAACTGTGGTTAACTTTTATTCCTTATAAATGTTCATTTTTTAAGCATCCCGAATTCTGGAATTTGGCCAGGCCCAGGAAGGAAATGCCAAACTAGTCTCAATAGACTCTTCTCAAAACATCTCCGGAGCAAACAACTGGACAGACAAAAACAATAAAAAAGCCTTTGCTTTAGTCTTACATGATACCCAGCTTTTATGGGTCTGTGTACCTCTGCTGAATCCGTGAGCTCTTGAGAAGATGGGCGATGTGCCCTACCCCAGCTCTGAGTGCTGCTGCTTTACAATCAACTTCGGTAAAAGTCAGCACAAACATCCTTGCTTGTTCCTTTGAAACTCGTGACCTGAGGTCAGCTTTACAGCTTGTGGCCAAAACTAATTGCAAATGAACGACCGAACCTTCTCCTCTGCCCGTTGTTTGAAACACAGATCACATGTACCAGCAGCATTTTCAAACACTGTGGAGTGTCTTGTTAAAAAGTAACAAGGACTCCTGAAATCTTAGCAAGGTAAAGGCTCTTCACCATTAGCTTTATTTCAATAAAAGCACCTAGAGAACCCAGAAATCCTAGTTGCCTGGACATCCCTTAAAGTTTTTCGAGGCTGTGGTTAGACATATTTTGTCAGTGCTGTAAGATTTTGGCATATCTTGAAAGTACAACCAGCACCACCTTGAGCACTGGTCTTACGCTCAGTTAGTGGGACTCTTTCCGAAGTCAATGAACTAGACCTGGTCCCAGTGCAGGGAACAGGCCTAGAGCACTCATGAGGTTGTGGCATTAGTATCTGCTAGGAGGAATACAAAATAAATGCATAAACAGCATGCTTCTCTTGCGCGAAAACTCTAAAATGGGAGACAGCAAATTTTAACTTCTACTACACATTAACATGAGAGGAAAAAAAGAAAGCTTTGCAAGGTGCGTAAAACAACAGCAGTAGCAATAAATGGTTTTTAAAGATCCTCTCTGAAAAAGAGGACATCAAGAAAGGAGGCTATGAGGAGTTTGTTCTTCTTGTAATGTACTACAATACAGGATCAGATAACATTTCACTGAAGAGGAATGAGTGAATGAAGTTCAGTTTATGGTTACACTCACTTATGCATTCACAGAAACCAGTGTTTTCCCTAATATTCTCAAAAGGTTTAAAAAGTCCAATCCTTTCTTCCAAGTATGTCTATTTTACCAATAGAATAAACAATATTTTTAATGGCAGCAACGATGTTGCTAAATTATTGTAAATTAGGCTGAATTGACAAGATTGTACCACTATCACTATTGTACCATTATTGTATTGTGCTGATATGTCTAATTTAGTGTTTAACACATTTTTAAAGTAATGGTTAAATGCACATAGATATTAATCTTTACAAAAATACAGATATTATTTTCAGATAATAGGAAATGTCTATATCTCTCTGGGAGAAGATGACCTGACTCTTTGGAAAACTATTTTCCAAAGTTCTTCCTCCCTCTTAAGAGACTATACTCACAATTTTATAGATGTACCATTTTTGCATGAGTTAGGGAAGCAGAATTAAATGATCAGACTGACTACGCAGTGTGCAGATTGTTCATTCCTAAATGTAAGGAGAATATAGCTGTTTTTTTCAAAAATGTAATGTGTTGCCTTTTAAAATGTATTGATGTGCACAGAATTCAAACTGCTTCTAAAGTTCACGTGCTCTGCAGAGGAGGAGATCACACAAACCTTTGCCATATTTTCATTATGAAAGATGTCATCATATTTCAATAATGCCAGGTAGTCTCTTCTTTCCCAGTATTTCACAAAATCCTGCTACTTAAAAATGAAAACCAGTTTTGCCATTGACTCTGATTGACGTGAGACCCAACCTTGTATAAAGCTTCAGCCATGCATTAATTTGTTCATTCTCGTCTCCTAAATTACAGGAGCTTTTTTTTTGTTCTATTTATCCTACATTTACTGAATTGATGGTTGTAATAAGACAACCACAAAATGCAAATCAAGATTTTTCCTTTGCTAAGATTGTTTGCTGACTCATTAAAACAGATAGTCACTGAAGGGATCAAATAATGACAAATATCATAAGACAAAATATGTATCATGACAACAGAAGTTCTTAGTAGATGGTGTACCTCACCACTTCTATTTGTGATACTGTCATTATATACTCTCCGAAACAGGATCAGTCAGACCAATTGAACCAAAGCTCTTGCTAAATCCTCCCCCAGAAGGGTCATCTTCCTCTCACCATGCCTCAGATTTCACACTGGAAACAGAACAAGATCTCACGGGATAATGGGGTGGTTCAGAAGATCACCTCTCGTCCTACTGACTATTCTCATGTATCCATCATTTCACTTGCTGTAGATCTATCACATCTGATATGACCTTAATTCTGCTACCATCAGCTTAGGACACCAGCAACTCTGTAACTTGAGGATGATTATTGCCAGACAAAAAAAGAATGTGACCTTAAACTGGATGGTTTACTGAAAGCTTCTGTTTCATTATTCCTGTTTAATTTCCCGCCCCCCTCTCATTAAACATCCAGTGCCTCAGGATTAACTAATTAGTGAAAATCCATGCATGAAGGCCTATCTGTGGCTCTGACCTTTCTTTAGATTTTGCATTGTGTATAGGGAAAAAAAAACCACAGACAAAAATCACTCAAACTTTAAACAAACGAGCATGACAGAGCACTTTCCAAATGCTCTTTTCCATGGAAAAGATCATTACAAAGATTTCAGAGGCATACGTGTACCTGTTTTCCTAAAGGAAATAAAAGAAAGGTCCAGAAAGCTTAGGGTAGATACACACACAGACGTGTCACTTTAAAGGAAACATATGGAAAACAATCTTTTTCTTTTCCCTAAAAATCTGTTTACTTTAGCCTGTGGTAAAACCAGCAAATAATTTAATTCTGAATATGTTATCTTTCAATGACCTTTGAATGCAGTCATATGCTTGATCGCCTGCTTTAGGAGTGAAGCTCAGGTCCAACTTGTGGAACCACAAGTGTCACAGTATGTGTGACCTACAGCAGTGCACCACCACTTCCACGCATCATCCACTTCTGTTACACTACATAACCACTGTACTCTCGTCTGAGCCTGACACCTGACAGTATTTGCTAAGCTAATTTGTGCTACTCTTTCTATACTCCTACATGATACACAGAGACTGACTTACTAAAAGTTACGGTGAGATTAGTAAATGGAGTAATTTCCATTTGTGTTGTTCATGTATGATTAATCATATACAAAAGTAATTTGGAAATATAGGAGTTTCTACTCTTCATTTGGAAATGGAATGCACACTCTTCACTACATACTTTGTCTATTATGCATTCCCAGGACAGAAATACTTAAAATATGCACAGTACAGAGAAACCCTATTCTCAGGGACATAAGATCTGCCTGTATTTTTAAAGTAAGGTAGCACATGGTGCTACCTTAATGGCACTTGCACTCAGGCTAATTGTAACTGTATATTCACAAACATCACATTTAAACCTCTGATAATCATTGCACTAAATGCGTCTACTTATATGAGTGATAAATTAAGTAAAGCTACGTAACACATAAATAAATAATTCAATATGAAATGCTAGACAGTCTTTGAGTTTAATGAAAATAATACAAAAGAAGGATGTACAATGACAACATAAAGTACATTTTTAATTTCACCTTTATTCCAAAATGACCTTCAGCATAGTATCTACTGATGCATGGCTATTAAGGTATACAGAACTAAAGGGAAATGAATCAACAACATTGATTCATTAATTAAATTCAACAAAGGAATCAACAGTGCATTTCACATGTCACTAAGCAGCCCTCTGAGCCACTTTCTTTCTTCGACTTAATCTTTGCCTCTTTGCTGTTAGATGGTGTTCAGAACCTCTTATAGGAAAATGAAAGAAAGGAAAAATGAAAGGAAAAAGGTGTAGTACGTGGCATAGAAAATGGAGTAAGTGGAGAAGGAAACGGTAGCATATCTAACCAGTAGGGAAGAGCTGAGCCAGTCCCTGAGAGAAGTCTGGCACACCATCAATAAATAGAAGCAGTGCAATAAGGAATAGCTCAAGCCAAATGCCTTTGGTGTCCCTCCTTTCTGATAACTGCCCAGCCTGCACACCCCAGGGTTGACAGCAGACAGTTTTAAAGAAAGCACTGGGCACCTCTGTCAGCTCATGGTCACTGTTCCTCCTGTCCCTCTCTAAAGCAAAACTATGGCTGAAAAAATGGGCAGCCATGACCAAGCTGTCCTCACGTATTAAGGATACAGCACAACGAGGGAAGAAGACGTACATCACACGGTGACTGTGGTAGCTGCAACTGAATTAGCTTTCCAGCAGGACATAAGTCGAAGCAAACAGAGATGGCACATATATGAGTTCTATAAATAACTGACTACTGATGAAGTGATTTGCTCTGACTAGCTCACTTGACAACCAAGCATGGCACATTATCTTCGCAAATATTTCATTAGATGTTGCAGGAGAAACCCAGACTGGCAAGAGAAAGGGAATACCTGTTACTGTTAAAATACTGTATACAGGGTAAAGTAGAAGAAAATAAGAACCCTGCAGACACCACATTTTTCCCTACATTCTTACTATTTCGTCTCACAGCATTTACTTCTGTGAAATAAGTAAATTAATTAAATTTATAAAATAAAAAGATAAAATTAAAAAATATGTAAAACACATTCAATTAATTAAACTGAGTAAATACATTTAAAAAAAACCACACAAGACTGTGAAGCAGGCAAATGCAGCTCTAGCCTTCTCCTTTCCTTCTCTGATTTCTATTGCATTTCATGAAACCCTTCAATTTGTAATGCCAAATCACATCCCTGAATACATATCTCTGTCTCAAAAGAGTTGAACTGGATGTCAACCCATAATTTCCAATAATTCAGCAAAATGTACAGAAGAAAAATCTACTGATAAGACACCATATATGCTTTAGCATGATGCAGTCTTCCATGGCATCTAATCAATCTTTGTATCAGCTCAGAGTAAGGTTTCACTATTTTTAGGCCCATTTTATATGTCAGGAAAAAAAAAAAAAAGCTTAAGACTCCACTAACACAATATGTGCATAAAAGAGTCCAGATACCTGGATCTGAATTCCTGCTCTCCGTCTTGTGCATTAGCTAGATGGCAACCATTCTGTCACAGTTAGTAACTCCTTGAGTTATGTCTCTATTTAGTACGGACTTTATCCTACACATGCTGTTGTGGTAAGAGATGGCAGCTGAAACTTTTATTCCTTAGTGGTTTCTGGACTTTTCTGGGGAGTGGCAGGTTTTCTCCTTCATTATGTGGACTGCATTTCGTGACATTTCTTACAGAGGAAATAAAAATGCAAGTGGAATTTGATATTCCTGAGGACTGTATGGAAAATGCAGAGCTGGATTTTGAAACCTGATTTCATTTGAAATAGAAACAAGCATTTCAAACCTATTTGAAGGAAAAATTCTGCAAAAATGTAACTGTGTCAGCTAAAACATTTCATATTGACAAAATGTGATTTAACACTGTTTCACACTGTTGGGATTTTTCCACCTCCTTCTTAGGTACTATTACGGCAACACTGCAGCGTTGTCCTTTCACAAAACCTTTACATTTCAGCAGAACTTGGCTGAAGAATAAATCCATTGAAGCTTCTCAGATCGAGCTCCAATATTCTTCAGTCTACAGACTCAGCCTTCCTACCACCCTTTGGAATCCATTTCCTTTCACAGGGCATACTGAAAGAAACCATTAACTCTACAGGAGAAAGCTTATGGAAAGAAGCAGGAGGGGAAGGACTAAGTCCAGCAGAACTGGAAAAAAAAGATTTGTCATAGCAAGTGTGAATGTTGCATGAAGGAAGGAACTGACTTAAGTGGAAAATGTTACATGAAGAATTTTAAGTTTAAAGGTTCTCCAAAAGAACATGCCCACATTTTTTCATGTTTGGAAGGACTTTTCAAGCACAAGCTTAGCTTTTGTCAAAACTCTGAAAGTATAATGAGAATAACCCTGTTTTTTCCCGTAGTTATTTAACATAGGTGCTTTGGGCAAACAGTAGCAGTGAAGACATGATGCACAGGACTCAGCATAAGCTAGCTAACCTTACACATATCCAGGGTCTGTTTCGGGGTTGCTTAGCCACAGTGAATCCAGAGCTGTGAAGCCTTTCACCACTATGCTGCCCAACCCAGTTAAATTTAATCTAACATGTACACCTGTCTGTTACAGTCACAACTTTAGTAGCAGCATAGACATGCCCTTATTCATCAATTATGCTTTTCTTTTTGACTAAGCAGGTAATGAAATACAATTATTTACTCTTAAATTATTTTTGTATCAGATGTACCTATATGCAGTTTACCAATCATTTATGCATCTATGGGAAGCAGAAGTTTGCATCCAGTCACTTCTTAGCACATAGCAAGAAAAAAGCCAGATCTTTCTGTTGAAGGAGCCCTAAACCTCTCCATCAACAATGAAGTGCAATTAAAATTATTAAAGGTGCTATAAGTGTTCTATATTTTAAGAATTAAATTTTAATTAAATTCACATATAATCAAATAAATAAAATTTAATTAAAATTTAAAGACATTTAAAATTTAAGTGTAAAAAGTGCTTTAGATCTTGGAGATACTGAATGCTTTATTTGTACCTTTTTTTTTTTTTAAGTTAGTAACTTTCATAGTGATGGTGTAAAGACCATGTTAAATTTAGTGAAAATATATTATAGGTATATGTTAGTTAGCAAGCATTTAATAAAAACCGATTAGGATAGGTGAAATATCTACTAGTATTAAAGAGAAACTTTGATTCAGGTGTGGTTGCATGTTTACTATGTATCCACGTGCGACCTATTTAAGCAAGGTAGGTCCCTCAGAAAGTCTGACATTTCTCACATTCAGAACATATTAATATAAAAAAAGAAAGGACCAATTATTATATTGAATCTCTAATTTCCACCTTTACACTGAAAAGAATATTTGAAAGTCAAACTAGGTCTGACATACAGCTCTAGACCACAGCAACTTTATTTTTTGCATGTCAGCCGTACCTCTGAATCTGTGTGGCATGCTGGTCCGTACTGTGCAGGCTCAGCATCCTCCTTCGTAGTCCTGTTTTGGTTGCGGTCTGTGATGAGATTTGGCTAGAAACTTACTGGTTTCTCACAGGTCAAAGTCAGATACTATGTGTCTGTAATTAATTTCAATTAGTTCATGTTTGAAAGAGGTGGAAGGAAGAAAATTATTCTTTACAAAAGACAGCTGAGGCAGAACATCCTAGAGACTACCAAGATGCCTCAGGGAAAGGAAGATGGAAATGGCATTTAGCAAAGGGTCATAACTAAAGCCGGTGGCAGCTTCCATGTGAGAGGCTGGACAAATGCCACTGAATTTTTATACTTGCTTTTATTGCAAAAGAAGTAATGCCTCCCTGAGACCTCATAGGACTGGGTGGTAAGTCCTAGGATTAGGCTGTTGTCCCTGGAGCTGTTATCTGAGGTGGACTATACAGCAGCATCCCCAGAACCAACTTTTGAGCAATGCTATTTTCTTTTGTTAGCATAAGCTGAAGTGCAGGCTTTCTAACCTGGTCCCTTAGAAAAACATATGAACAGATTCAGCCAGTAACAAAGTGGAAACCCTTTAGCGGTGCTAAATTTCTAAAACAGAAGCTGAACCGATTAGCTGACTATAGCCACTGAGCTGAACATAGCTGTTTAGAAGCACCTTCATTGTCTTCTGTTTGTCCCTGTTCCTGAGGACATCACTAAAATCTTATACACATATGACACTGTAGGTAGAAATGTAAGCTTTTCTTTGTAATACATAGCCACTACCTTCTGAAAGGTACAGTCTCTCATTTGAAAGAGAAAGGCCTTTTTGTCACCACTTGCAATATCTAATAGTCAGCATTTTGTATAGAGCACCAACATCAGCCTCTTGAGGTTGCATATTCACATCAATCCTTTTCAGTTTAAGCTCCCTCCATTGGCTGAATTCCCCTGAGTAAGCCTTAAATAATTGGATTCTGCAGGGATTATTAATTCTATTTGTCATTAAATTAAAAAGAGGAAGTAGATATATTTGTTGTGCTCCTTAGAAACATAGGCAAGGATATTACTGGTTGTGGAAAATAATGCCAAGCAAAATATAAAGAAGCCATTAAAAAGACAAGATATAATGTTAACCCAAGTGCAACCCAAAAGCAGCATCAGTTCAATTTTATGAAATTTTTAAATCTGAGAACTCACATTTTTTTCCATACATATAGGGCTCAGTAAAATTGCTCTTGACACTGCATCAATCTCTATAGTCCTTGCATTAATAAATGACTAAATACGGAGTATATTCCTTATTTCTTGTACATTCCTTATTCCTGCAGCTGAGACATTAGTAAGCAAGAAATGTGATAATTGGGCTAGAGGTTAGCAATTTGTCCAGGATCACTCAGAAACTCAGAGCAAGGAATTGAACCTCTTTTAGCTCTTTAACCTCAGCCTAACTTTCAGACCACAAAACCATTCCACCTCTGAAAACGTACAATATGCTGAAAAGTATTACTTAGTTAACAGAAACCAGAGTAAAAGGCATGAATTTCACTGGGAAAAAAACCAAATAGATAGTCGTGTGACTTTTATCTCGGCTTGACAATCCAGCACAGTCAGCTTGCCTTCACCCGGCAATATGCTGGTCTGTCAAAGTTTTTCCTTTTTTTCTTTTTCTTCTTCCTTTTAAAGATGTGAGGCTGCATTACTAGCAAATATGACTATGTTTTTAAAGTGATACATTCTGAGATTCATGCTTAAGAAGAAAATAAGAAAGGATGTGGTTTATGTTTATTGTGTTTGTGTACTAGAAATAGAAACATTTATCTTTAAATATATAATATTTTGAAACCACGTCTAAATTTTTTGAAAGTAAGCACAAGAAGGGCTTTGCTAAACAATAAGCAAAACAAACTGCTACACAAATTTATTTTACAAATAGTACACTTAAAGAAAAATCACTCTGCAGGAATGTGGCACTAACATGGTTACACTTGCAGAAACACTAAATAGCATGTGCAATCTACTTCTCATATCCACATATTCTGTTTATTTTCTGTTGTTTTCAAGCATAACATACTTCTCATGCTTGGAAAACTCATAGGTCTTGCTGCTCAGAATTTAACAAAAGCTATTCTAAGCAGCTTGAATACAAGTGAAAGAGACATTAGATAAGATGCTTAAATAACAACTGGAGCAGAGGCTGGAAATTAGGTTTCCTCTCTTCTGAGTCAGTCCCTCATCACTAGGCAAGATAATTATGTTCACTCCTATTTTTGTTCTCTGGCTACAGGCTATTTAGCAGTTATATGCCACACAGAAGGGATACCAGCACTTTAACTTGTTGATACAGACACTCGTCCCTGGAGAGGAAGACTTAAGAGGACACTTAAGTCCCCTCAGGCTGAAGGGTGAGCTGGCCATAGGATTCCCACATCCTGGGTGAGCCTTCTAGTTACTGAATTTTTGAAGAAAAGAGGAACCAGTCATGGAATGGTGTGGGAGGAATAAGTATTGGCACCTTCTCCTGTCATGTTCAGTGCAGTGCTTCATTTATGTCTGCTCCTCTGTTGTCACAGACAAATACCTTTGGATTTGATAAGGTTAAAAAGTTAAAGGTGCTTAGACATTCAGAAGTATCAGGATTGGGATGCTCTGGGCAGTTGTGAAAACAGAACTTCACTGTAAATAATAAAGAGATGTGTTTTAATCCCTAGGAGGTTGAAGTCCTGTTTCTGACCATGCCCAGAATGGTACCACATGGGTTTCCAGATTCCTTATTCTATAGTGACTTTAGTGGTAGGCAGAGTAGAACAGCTATGGGAGAGGCACCTAGGGAAGGGGACAGTGACACTAATTGGTTTTAAGGCCTCTAGTTCTTATGGTCCTAGTTCAAGCTCCTTGTATAGTAAGTGAATTCTCAAGAGAGTGATTCAGGTTATCCAAGTTAGCTGCTTACAGCAAGACATCATGAATATTCACTCTAAAGTGAGAAGTAGGCAGGAATTAGGTGTCTAATTATTTATAAATTTCTAATCTTCAGCTGCCATTGAAATAAAACAAAGTGTCTAAATACCTGACCTTTTCAAGAAGACCCCCAATATTGTGAAGGGAGAAAGGAGAAATAATTGCACTGCACTTCTGTTTAAAACCTTACTATCAAATTGATGCTAAAGAAGGACCTAAAAAGCCGAACTCTTGCTAAAACTGCTTCTC
The DNA here is from genome assembly GCF_965638725.1 of Aptenodytes patagonicus. Taxonomy (NCBI): domain Eukaryota; kingdom Metazoa; phylum Chordata; class Aves; order Sphenisciformes; family Spheniscidae; genus Aptenodytes; species Aptenodytes patagonicus. The sequence goes on along the minus strand of NC_134982.1, from coordinate 50,830,987 downwards.
CTCAGATGCTTGTTGTTACAGCCTATTAGAACAAAGTTACCTCTCACTCAGCCTTTCCTAGGATAGCTCGTGGTTGAAATACAGAATACCTTTCTGTAGAAAATTGCAAGACTACTTTCATGGTATTTGAAGAAAAGTTGAAGCAGTTTGAACTCCAAAAGATAACTGAAGAATTTACTATTATGAACAATGTACTGGGCTTTCTTCAACTGTTAAGTGAAAATCATCTATCAATACCAGGGTTTATTATGTCACAGGAAGCTACTATCATTTCTTCAGAAAACATTCTACTTATAGTGTAATAGTGTATTGGATAATTTTTATCATCTTTACTAAAGTAAAATAAATTTTTTAAAGGCTGTTAGGAAAAAAACCCCAACACCCAAAACCATATTTTCATTTGTGACTGATGCAGAATGGAAGTTCGTACAATAAGGGAAATATATCCAACTCATGGCTACATTTACCTCTCCAGAACTTTTGCTTCATTCTAGTTTAAAAAGGCAGATTGATTTATATTTCCGTATAAAATATAATGATCATTTCCTGGTAAAGTTCATGCACAAGTTCAGTACAAGTAGAAACCTAGTATGGATATCCAGTAATTTAAGCCAAAATTTAAGACTCAGTCAACTAGGATGCAGTTTGGCATTTAAATAACTGACCTAATTTTGAAATGAGCTCTATGCATGCAATATCCATAAAGCTTAATGTCTTTATAAATAAGCCTTCTGTAAGGAATGTTTATTGTTATTAAGCATGCTTAAATCCTTTCTCAAATGGATTCAGTACACTAGAGTAAGCATAAAAATATTACAGACAGACAAAAATGTCAGTTTCAGAAAAATGAGCAGCTCTGGAAAGCGTCATCAGGCCAGCACTGGGAGACCACTCAAGTCACTAAGGAGAAAAACTGGTGTCTAGGTCCCCTCAGCTGTCAGCAGTTGCATGAAAGCTTGAAATCCAGCTCCCTCTCCGCATGTTTTCTGATTCATCATGCATGATCCAGGCTGGTTTCAGCCTAATAAAACCCCGTTGAAAGATAACACCAATTTCTTTAGAAAAAAAGACTATGGCCAGCTGGCCAGAACTATAAAGGTATAGCAACTTACAATTTTTTTCCCAGCTGTGTACAAATGTCTACCAGGAGCCAACACGTATATCACAGAGGCCTCTGGCCATAGTCCTTGAGACTCTGATGACATTGTGTTAGAAACTCCGGTTTCCAGAACAAGCACCAATCTATGTCCTGTGATTGCAGACACAACCATGCAAACATTATTTTCAGTTCCAAGTGCTACAATGAGGCCACCTAAGTCCCAACATGTCTTGTAAATACCTCTATTTTTGAGAGAAATTGTCTGCTCACACACACCGTTACCTCTGGTGCTGCAGATAGGGATATCGCACTACAAGAAAAATGATGTAGACTGGATTTATCCCAGTCACAGACACACACATATATGAGAATATGTAGACTACAGGGTATTTAGGGACCTTCCCTTCTGCGTGCTTATGCAGGGAGAAAAAGGGAGTACCTGTTGCAACTCCTGAAGTCCCTGTGAGGAGGAGGATCCCTTTCTCTTTGTCCGGGGTAACAAGAGGATCGTAAAACCTTTCATCCTGTTCTTGTCCTGAAAAATGCCTGCTCAGAAGCATAGATCCACATAAAGTTAAATGAGACGTCCAGCTAAGAAGACCACCTCAGAGAACGGTGTATACGGACTTCTACTCATTGCATGGGAACAACTTCAGGAATTGTTTATTTCCAAGTAATGACATTAAACAAAAAGGGAAAGTAAGGAAACTGCCAACAATAATAAGGAGGACCACAGACTTTCCTCAGCTGTTTTTCAGAGAAATCTGCTCCTGGGAAAAAGAACTATCTGTCCTAAATTCTTGGTATAGCAAAAGAGAATTGGTTTATATATTACCTTTGCTGGACTGTTGCTTATCTGCAACTCAGCCTACTGGCTACCCAGCACTTTTTTTAGGTTTTCTACAGACGTCCAGAATGGTATTGGCAACATTTGAAGAGATATAAAATCTATAACATGGTGCCCTCAATGACCTGCCCATGGTGAGGTGGGGCCAGCATGGTGAGGGTGATATGGGCAGCTAACACCCTTTGCAGTTCTGGCCGTACCAGTTTCCCAGAGGCTTGCTGTTGCTCCTAATGAAATCTTGGTAAAAAGGCTCTCTTAGATTTAATCTGAGTGGAATCAGGGCCCTGACCATTCCCCACTCCAATGCTGGGCTGACAATTGGCAGTGTTTCTGGAGGATGACAAAGCTGTGATATGACAGCTGAAGTCTGAGGTAACAGGTCCAGGAATATTGAAGGAAAAAAAGAAAGTGTCACAGAGAATGTGATGCAAAGTACAATCATTAAATTGCACCCAGGAACATAAAAGGGAAAGAAGAGGAAAAGGAATCCCAGTTAGTTTGCATTTTCAGGAGAAATACACTTCTGCTGCCTTCAGCCTGTGGAAGAGAACGCTGCATAAATATCCTTATAAAACTATTTTGTGTCACAACATCACATCTACTCAAGTGCTACAGGCTGCTGTTTTACAGCTGCTAGTTGTAAGTCTGTGGGACAACACAGGCATTTTTTGGCATTGTCTCACTACAACAGTGTACTGGTGGCTATACTGCTCTCAGGATAGAAAACCTATCCATGCATAGTTTACAGAAATATACATGCATACAAATGGGAGCAAGAGCCGATCTGCAGAGATGTGGCAAAAGCAGTTTGTGGAAAGAAAATTTTCACCTCTGTGACTGCTCCTCCCTCACACCTCCCTGCACCCAAGAATAAAAAAGTGTTTTCTAAGCTAGTCACAATGAATTTAGTTTAATGTATGCATCTAGTAAATAACCATAATGACCTTGTTCCCCATATGTGGGTGTTTTAAAGCAGTCAAATGACAGCACCAGTAGCATTAATCCCTCTGGTAATTACAGTGATCAAAGAAACAGAGAAAAATTGCAGGTTTCAATGGCGGAAACTGCTGGTTAATTTGTTTACTCCCTGGGATGTGTTGAGGGACTAATTAGCTAAATCATGGTGTTTTTTAAAGGTCTTTGTGTTTCCTAGAAAATAATTAGTTGTTTCATTAAAAAAAATAATGAGGCACTAGGTAGATGGATGTGTAACATTAGAAAGGTACAGACATGGTGATTTCAGGCTCTTGGTTTACTTATTAATTTATTTTTAAATTATGTGACTTCCTGCAGCTACGTTCACATGATGATTGTGAACAGCAGAGTGAAGTGAAGTCTGCAGCACTGGTCGCTTTTCACTTGCTGTCTCCCACTGCAACCGACTCTGTTTCCAAAGGGTGCCAATACATCTGGAATTGCATTGGCTTCTGCTTACACTCTACTGTTGGTCTCTTCTCAACGACCAGCTTTGCTCCCAGCTAATACCAGCATCAAAATCATGTGGCCCTTTCCCACTGCTAATTCTTGAACCACACCTGGCAGCTGTTTTGGAGAATTTCAGAGGGCACAAGCCAAAGGCACACCAGTGTCACTCCAACAATTTATCGCTGTAAGCAAGCTTACTGCCCAAGTTCAATGTCAACAAATACACTCAGAACTGGTCAGTTTGCTAGTATTTATATAATTTAGGAGTTTAGGTGCATTGAGTTTCTTCTATAGTTCATAGCTGTGGTTCTGTATCACCTACTAAGTCTCTGGCTACCAGAAGGTTTTATTGCTGGTTAACATCGTTGTTATCATTTTTACATTTTGCATTTAGAGATGATTAGTGTTTTAGAAAATAGGAAAACAAATTTCAGTGACATGCTGTTAAAGATGTAATCTGTGGTGATTAATCTGCAACCGGTGGACCTCTGCTCTCACAGAGGCATGCTCAGTCCTGGTGAGGAGCGTAAAAGGCAGTAGAATAGCTGCAAGGAACACACATATGACATATGTAAATAAAATATCAATGCATGATTGTTGTGGAACGGTGATAACCATAAAGGAAAAGCAGTGGATGAGGTGAACGGGGTGGAGAAAACTAGCACCCAGCTAACCAAAAGAATGAAAAGGCATAATAATTTTCATTACAGAGTGTGACTCAAACCCAGGACATAAAATACAGACATTAACACATCTCTCAAAAATTAAAGAAATCTTGTATGGATCTCTGAAGAAGGCACAAATAGCCTGGTGCTAACAGTGAGAATAATTTTTTTTCTTGCAGCTGTTGATTGCATTTGGACTTGTTTCTTGCTGAAAATGGTTTCTGACTAGGTAGTTGTGACTTGGCAGTTGTTCAAGATAACTATGCTTCTTCTGTATGTGTGAAATGTTTCCTATATATGCAAAAAGAAATTGTGTGAAAAGAATCCACCATCACATGAAGTATGGTGAAATTTGTATCAAGGCCCACAGTGAGGATAATTAACTATGTTCCTGAATTCGGGCAGTAAGAGGAATGGTAAAGAACCCAGTTGTCATTCTATTTCGCATTAAATATCTAAAAGATAGAGGAAAAGAAAGCAGAAGTCCTAACCTGTTTTTTTTTTTTACACAGGTACAGGATATGGACTACAAGGAAACAGAGTAAAATGAAGTCTGGGTGGCTGAAAAGCCTCAGTTCTTCAGGATCAGCTCTGATAGGTTAGGGGACTACTGCCTGGCACTGTAAAAATGCCTGAAGAATAGTCAACTGGAAGATACAAACAACAAAGGGAAAGAAAGTGGAAGAACATCGTAAAAATACTCAAAAACTCTCAAGGGAAGCATTCAAGACATGCATATATCCATTTTATTGTGCCTCCTCATCTCCTCACTAAATAAATAGGAGTAGGTGGGTGGTAGAAATATCAGGGTACCCTGGGGTAGTATGAATGTTCTTGATTATTTCAATTGATGTACCATTCACTTTGGTAAGTATTTCTACATCAGCTATCACATACAATATCCTTTAAACATTTCAGGTTATTCAGATCAGAATATACAATACAGTTTTTCACAGAATAGAAACTAGTTCATAGTTATTCATACAGTAAGGCATCCTCTAAGAAAAACACCCACTAATTCTCAAAATTAGGCATACCAAGAATAGATACAGATTGGTATTAGACCTACCAATTAGATCTATCATTGCTCAGTACTTCATCACTTGAAAGTCAGCACTGTACCTTACATCTTCCCTTTCCTATTGCCTCTTTTCCTCTTTTTTTCCCCCCGCAAGTGTGTTTTGGTTTTTTTGTAAGTACCTAGTCTCAGCTGTATGTGATTACCTTAGATATCATGAAATGTAGGTGCATTCCTCTGAAAACCTGGTCTAGCACCCTTAAACCTTTGTGAAACACTTTCCACAAAGAGTTCAGGTGTTTCATGTATTTCCTTCCCAACATGAGTTTTGTTTACCCTGCCATTATGAGATGTAACTCACAATGCCAAAACATCAAGCAGTGTTTGTTAATTTTTTGCTGATGCTGTTTTATGTACAGAAAAAAAAAAAATTGGTTGCTGACAGCTTTAGTGGACTATTCATTACATCAGGAAGCACACGCTGCATTACAGAGCCTATGGCAGGGATTGCAAAACTCCATTTGGGGGAGAGGACATAGGGAACAGAAACTTGCTCAGAACAAAATGAATGCAAAAAAAAGGAAAAGGGGGTGGGGAAGCTGAAGTGTGTCTTGGTTTATGTGAAGATTTTAAGTCGTTTATTAGGAGCTGGTCCTACAAAGTGAGTAATGCTGTCATTTCCCAATGAAATGCTGTGAAATGTCAGTTGATTTGGAATGTGCTTTAAAGTGATACAGCTGTTACAAATCCTAAACCAGGTGTCTGAATCAAGTTTTTGAGAATTTGTACCTGGGGGTACCAGCAAGGTTCTGTTTAGGATGCAGGAACTTCTAAGACAAGAAGGGCAGGGGTCTAATTTCATAGCACCAGATGGCAATGCAGGTGCACATAGGTACGTCACTGGTGTTGCTGGGTCATGTTGGAGGGCCTCTGCATAGGTTTGCCCACGATGGTACGGGAATACTTGAGGAGCAGTGGAGCGTTGCGTGTAAGCCCATCGTATCCCAACATGGATCTAGGACTCCCCTGGACCTGAACTATTTCTGATTCCCAACAATAGGTCATACTGCAGATGTACAGCACCTGTGAGCAAATTTATTTCATTTTCCTGTTTGCTTGTGCAAACATGACTTTAAATACTTTAAATCAATACCCAGACAAGTATTCTTTCCCTTTCAAATAAGTAGGGCTGTTTACTCGGGTCAATTTGTAAGACCACTCTACTGAACAGTATGTGGTGAGAAATGCCAGAGATGACACCAAAAATGTTTGAGGCAAACTGCGAGGGTGTAACAAGCACCAAGTACTCATGGTGCATTGAAGTTGCTGCTTTACACCTATCCCAGACTACTGCTAGTTCTTCCCTTCCGTAAGACTTGTGTTCATTAAAGTATAAAAGTAACTGATACTTACCACTTACATAAATCCTGCTCATAATTTGCTGGCTCTGTAGGAGTCAACTTATGCTGTGCTGCAGGATCAGGTCTATCTGAATTGTACCTATTAATTACGCTGCCTACCAGGAAAGCGGGAGGTACACAAAGCTGAGTTAGCAGCTTTTATCCACCACGAACTCCTTAACGGCAGGGCGGTATTGACTTCAGGGGGATATTTTTAGATAATCTACACCAACAAGGTAAAAGGTTGCTGCAGTGGATACTGACTAAATCTGCTTCTAGAAATGAGCAGATGATATAATTTTTAGAACCTCAGAGTAAATATTACTTTCTTGTCCAACTAAGGTAAAGCTCTGGTTTCATTAGCTGGAAAAAAACCAGAACAGATGCTGTTTTTTTTCTAGTGAAAAGCTAAATGAGCTTTACAGCAGTTAACCAGGAGCGAGGAGCTGGCTCCAAAAGCACAGTAGGAGTGCAGCATTGTACACACTTTATGAGGGTTGTCCTTATTTTACTGATCTTCTGCTTTATATGCTCACATGTAAAGCAAGCAAGATGCTGCTGCAAAGAACTTATTCTCAAAACTTGCTCTCTAGCATGCATGCAAAACTGTAGCAGCTGGACAGACAACCACAATCCCCCAGGGATGATTCATAGCCCCAGGCAATTGCCCTAATTTTGCAAGTTGAAGTCTGGCAACGTAGCAGGCTGCTGCTGCTGCTAAAATAATTACTGGAGCTGAATAGAGAAGATGCATTTTCAAGCCAAACCATTTGGACATGTTAACGCTTGAAGAGAAAACCCAAACAGACATTTAACATCGATTTTAAAACTGTTTTGTAATTCATTTAAAATGCATATGTTTGTTAAGTTATTTATGTGCTGCAGACAAGAACTGAATGTTTGCAAACACTTGAGCCTTTTGTGTTCTGAATTAAGGCTTTTTAGAAAACATTCAAAGGTCTTTCCTCCCAGGTGATTGGTTTAAGCAAATGGCTGGGCTCAGACCGTGTGCCATGAACTTTAGTGGAGTAGAAGATGAACATAAGAGATCGCCTATGTAGTTTAAACTGCCAGATTAGAGCTTCAGCAAGTACTAGGGCACCCATTAGAATTCAGTTGTCGGTATGAGAAATCAAGGCTTCATAAAAACAAAATTCATATCGACATGTGAAATAATACTGTGTTTGCCTATAATATATGAACCATACTGCATAACTGACAATTGTTGGAGGCAATATGAAAGGTCTACTACAGTGACATTACTTTACAAAGGATGGGTATGATACAAACATGAGTAGTTTTTTAGGTTTAGAGTAGTGGTAGTGGTTCAAAAAAATTTTTTTGTTCTACTGAGCTCTACCTACATTCTTTGTATGATGTGGGAAAGGGGGACTGCTGTTTGTTACATATGTTTATTAATTCATCTTTGGCCAGCCTTGCAGTTGTAGGAAAACAACAGGAGGTGACTGTAGCAACAAGGGAGCTGTGCAGCTTTCCTACATCAGAAGGCTAGTGACTTGCAGGGGAAGAAAGAGGTTGCTGTCTACTGGAGGGGAGGGCTCTGCCCATACTGGCTCTCTTATCCCACTGTGGAAGGGATAGTACTTCCCCTGGTTGCACCTTCCCAAACACCTTCTGGAGTTTGGCTTTAGAAGCTTTAAAGGCCTCATCATGATATCTTGTTTTTCAATTCCTCTCTGTAGTTCAAGTGATAGCCTATGCTTTTAGTCTAATCCACCATTCACAACGTGCTGACCACTGCAGAATGGCAGCTACATGAAAAAAAGACTAGGAAAATTCTTGTTGCTGGTTTTTGCTTTCTTCACCCTTCTCCACTTAAAAATAAATATAATTGTGATATTATATGTAGTGGAGCCTGGTCTCAATTGCCAAAGGCCAAGAAAACTACAGTTAGTGCTGAGATGTTCTTGCTTTTCATAGCTTACCTTGCAGGACATAAATAGTCCTTGTTGATAATGTTGAACTCTCCATCAAAGTTATAATATCATTGGCAGTAAACTCCATTCATCGTCACTTAACCCTGAGTTGCACAAAAGGGAGTGGTGGGCAGCTCCAAACTACTGTTCAGCACTTACTTAAATTAAATTAAGTGAAGTTAAAGAACTAAAAACAAGTAACAAAGGCTCACCTACTGATGAGCATCTGCCTATTTTGTGCAAGAAGTCATGGGCCTGAAAAAAATAGCACAGAAGTTGTCAAGATTAACGTGCAAATACCTCAGACATGCTTTTCAGTTTTTTATGTTGAAGGCTGCAATTATTCAAGAACGTAATTGTCCACTGTAATTCCCCCGATGGCAGTGAACTAAGCTTTGTGTCAACAGTTTCAGACCTTGCTTAGATATCTCCCAAGAGGAAGCATACAGGTGCCAGCCCTGTATGTATGTTAGGTTTATTTTCATTTTTTGACAAGGCATTAGCACATACATAACAGATCAGTTTCAGGGATGTGATTGCTTTTCATCACTAAAAATTTAAGCCCCAGTAGGGCTACTGCCTTTTCTATTTCATAATCAGAAAGCAGAGTAAGCAGTACAGCGGTACAGAGAATTTTTAGATAAGCTCCAGATAATCTTATCCTCTTCTTCTAACTAATCTATTGCAGAACACAGAAACTGAAAATAAATCAATAACCAATATTCAGAGAACTTCTTGCACAAAAGCCAAACAATCACTCATCTACGTGCTTCTGGTACTAGTTTCCCCACTATCTTTAGAATCACAAAATCCAAGTGGAACATATCCAAAGATGAAATTACATTCATCCCACCCAGAGATGGATCTGCCTCCACAACAGCAGCCTGTCTGACTGTTGCTGGGACCACTTGGTAAACCTTACCCAGGCACTTAGAAATAAGTCCCTTGTGTTAACTAGCACTTTCATATATAGCTGAAAGTTGAATTAATTAAACTTCACAGAGGAAATTGTAAAAGAAGAAAAATACTAAATGTAGATTAATACTGAAAGAAAACGAAAGGAAAACAAATAAAGATGCTCACCCTGGAGCTTCTTCACCCCTTCATTCTAGTATCAGAAGGGATTAAGACCCAAAAGCCAGGTAGCCATTTGTATGAGATAATGCTATCCTATAGAAACTCACAGTAAATCAACAGGCTTGTTAAATTTCCACAGCTTACCTAGCAGGTAAGACAATTCCTTGCAGAAAAATGCTGTGCACATTTTTACTGGTGCAAATCAAGAGCCACTGTCAAAAAACGTGGCTCTATATGCATACACAAAAAACATCTGCAGCAAAACCCTTAATATCTTGGGAGGCTGAGGGAAGGGGAGGCACCTTCTGCTTGATCTACACTGTCTGTAGCAAGGCAGCAACATGATGAATGCTGCGGAGCTGTTCTGCATCCCTCACGACTCAGCAGGGCAAGAAAATGTAAAATCTATCCTCAAGCATGGCATGTCCTGCAGCAGCTGTTCTGGTGTTCACAGGCTTGCGAGATCAAACATTTTTACTGTAGTAACTGATAACTTGTAGATTGACAAATAGACATATATTCACAGTGAGAGATATAAGAATGACATGAATTGAAAACACATTAGAAAATAGAAGTTTCTTGGTTCCAGCAGCTATCTGTCAAGCATGTAAAATGTCATCGCAAATGATTCTTATTTCAAATAATAAAAAAGGATCTGGATTAATTTGCCCTTTTTCAAATAATATGGCGATTATATTTTCCATTTAGCTACAGCTGACAAAATATGTTGCAACTTACTACAACAGCCAATTGAGTTCTTTGCCAGACTTAAATATTAACTTCATTAATTTTGATAATTTTTTGAATCATCCAAAATGATCATTCCGAATAAAAACATACTTGCCTGTGAAAGTTCAGTGTTAGAAAATTAGAAATTAATGAGACGGCGAAGCTAAAGTTGGTGTTGGCAACAGAAATGCCAACAGTTTTCTAACAGGTTCAATGAGTTCCAAAATCATGAACTGGCATTTGTAAATCTGTAGTAATTAACAGTAAGTTATCCAGTCTCAGTGTTAAAATGATCCATTCTATCAAATCTAACAGGCATAAAAACCAAAAAGGCAAAGCCTAAATTTGTCACCAGTGTAAAAAGAATGCTACCTCTGAAATTAACTTCCAGACCTTCAGAGTCAACGTTTATTTCACTGACTTTGACTTAGATTTCAGTATTAAAACATGACAGAACCTTACAAACAGCAGAGAGCTTAACCTTGTACAATCCTACTTGAGCAAAGTAAAAGAAACTAAATGACCTGCCAAAGTCAGAAAGGAAAAAGGCAGACAGGTCAGCAGCAGCACGCTCTCATCCTAAATCACACCCTGGTACCTGCAATAAAAGGCAAGGCAACACCTTTCCTTATTTTATTAGACAGAAGCCTCTTTTTTCCTGGTAGGTTATTTATAATAGCAGTAACTTCTGATGGCTATAACATCAACTACATTTCCAAAACCAAGGAGGGTATAAAAATATGATTTTATTTTATTCAAGTCCTCAAAGTCCAGCATGAAGCTGAGTGATGGATTTCAGATTAATTTTGTTCCAACTTTCTGCCCTGATGTATGCGGTCTTCCAGTGAAAACATTCAAAGAGAAAAAAAGAAAAAAATATTTGGTAAAATATTAATATTTCATATGAGAAAGAGAAATGAAAGATAATCATCTTACAAAGAGGTAGCACTCAGGGATGTGCTATAAAACAGTGTTTTTAAACATCAGCCATGAGATTTTGTTTACAACAGGCTTCCTCCCTAATGCCTTACAATCTGTTTGAAATACTGTAAAAGCTGAAGTTCTTTTGCTAAGTGCATAATTCATGGAATAGATTAAGGCTCTCCTAAGAGGATGAAAATTCCTTTAAATAACAAAGACATGCTTTTGTTAAAAATAGAATTTTTTTTTAAGGGGATCTCTCCAAGGGCCAGCCACGTCTTTTGAACATTTTTTCAGCAGTGAGATGGGGGAGAGCTGATAATGAATGAGTATGAATACAGCCAATACATTTATGACTGCTTTAGAAGACACTATGGATATTTCCCATACCGGACTGCCCTTACCTAGTTTGCTCATGACCTGCAATTTCCTTGCCATTCTTCCCTGGACAAAGATTTCTAGCCAAGCAGGAGAAATCATTATAAGGATAAACATGATGGAAGTAGAAAACACTGTAAACAGTTGTTGATGAATTTGTTATATAATTGCCATTGATTTCTTTTGAGTGAAAAAAACCCTCAACCAAGGAAACCCCTAACTTTTAAGGTATTAGGTTGAGAAGCCCTTTTGGAGCTGGTCCTAACCGTGTGACAGCCTTCAGTTAGAGACCTGATTCTCCCATTTCGTGTGTAGACATTCACACAGTGTAAATGAAAAATGGAAATAAAATATTAGCAGTGACACCACACCATACCCACTTCTTGCTCACTTGGCCTAATTCCAAACACTGGAGGATTAGGAGGGATCAGCTGCATTGGCAAGGCGGACTGTGATGCTGCTGTAGGGCCCAGGAAGTTTCCCTTTCTTTTTGGATCCCATCTTGTAACTTGCTTGCACCCTGACATAGACTTCTTTGCAAAAGGTCTTACTCCTTCCTCTGATAATGAATTAGTACCTGCTGGAAACAAAACCAGATGGAATCCAGGAGCACAGCTTGCCAAACAGAAGCAAAAGCAGTTAACACACACCCTGAATATTACAGGCTCTACGGGCCATGAGAGAAAGAATAAAAGCTTCTTACATGAGTAGAAGGGTATGACTAAACCAAGAGTAAAAGGAAAAAAAATCCCCTACGTGGGCATGTGTTCTGGTCTTTCACCATGAAGTCCTAGGAAACCATTTCTACAGAATTTCCTGGCTTCCCTTGTCCCAGGTTCTAGGCTACTATTCTGATGCTGTCTGGAAGATGAGCCCAGACTACCAGAATTTTGGAAGAGCCTTCATCCCAATTATTACTCCGTAGATTTGAGCATAACTTTTACTGCAGAAGTTAGTTTCTTGGTGCTCCAATTACTGGCACATACAGGCCTCTTGGCCTGGAACCTAATCAATCCATACTACATACGTCCCTTTTTTTCAAAAACTGAAGAAATGAGAAAAAAAAAAAGAATTCCCTGAAGGCACAGGTGAAAGCTGAAGTTTTGAAAATGAAAAGCATTGATTTTCTAATTCTTGCTTCTTGTGTTTTCCAGACAAACTCTATCCCCGTATTCCCGCTGCCTTTATTTGCTGATGAAATGGAGACTGCAGAGCAATGCTGAAAATAATAGTGAAGAAAAATCCTTTCAGAAAAATGTAATAGAAATAATTCCTCTACTAGTTAAAAGTAATTGTTCCAAGGGTTAGATTTTGCCACCTGCCATCATATTCAGTATTCTATGAACAGAATTACTAAATTGTCCCTTATGAATTAACTAAAACTGTGAAATTAGTAAGAAATCACTTACTGTGAGGAAGTGGGGCAGCATCCGGTCCTATATTTGCCATGGTAATCTTGTGCTTTTGGATACATGTTAAACCATACAGCAACAGGAGTGGGATTTTTTTTGTTTGTTTCTGAAAGACTAATGTCATTAAATTGCAGCTAAGTTTTTTTTTCAGGCTATTTCATTTAAGGATATCTCCTTGAAATGCTGATCACAGCAGACTGAGCGTGTTTCACAGACCCGTATGTTAAGGAAGCACTTTTATCTCATATAAGAACACTAGGCATCCTATTTGAACAAACAAATTTCCACGTGGAAGGAAATTGGAGCTCAGGAATCATCACTCGAAGTCTGACACATGTTTTCAGCATGATTCACTGCTGTGAGGACAGAGGCAGGACCGGGGGCCACCATTCTCCCAGGAGACAGGGAAGAAACCCACTAATCTGAACAGAGCTAATGGCATGCTGTCCCTCCATGCTGCTCTGCAGCGTTGCCTCCCCTCAGAGGTAGAGCTGTCCTGGCTCAGGTTGAACATCTGCAGAGCAGAAATCCATCCTGCTCTCCGCACCATTATTTGCTGATGGGCAAATCCACCACAAGCAAGCAGGATGCTTTACAGAAAAACAGTTTCTAATAGCTCCTACAAGAGTCTGTCCACTCCACCTGGCCCTTTCCCACAGCTCACTGCTGCTGGAGTATCTCCTGAGTGGTTTCTGTATAAAGGAGCTTCTGTGGTACAAAATGGCCTGCAACTCTTCCTCACCAAGCACCTTCCTTTGCTTATTTACCACGTCGATTTTTTAGCACTTCACCAACCCATTTCCCACATTGGGGGTTGTTTTTGTGGAGGGGTTTTTTTTTGGTTGGGGTTTTTTTAGTGTTTTCTGGCTGAAAGTCCATTTCTGAATGTACATTGGAGTTAATTAAAGTACTGCTAAAACCCACAGAAGGTGAAGATCCCCTACACCTATAGCCAACTCTCCCATCCTGCCAGCCAAAGTATGTTAGTCTGCTTTCCTCTGGAGGGAAAGAATGTGGCAATAAAGGGAAAAGAGGTTCTGACTACGGAGGAAATAAAAAACTGGCAGACGACATCTGAAGGCTTGGAGCTACCAATGAGAGATTCATCCTGAGACAAGGGAAGCATCATGTGAGCCATGTGAGCAAGTGCCACCACGCATAATAAATATGATATTTTGCTCCTTCATTCACACTGTTTTGCTCAACATATCCTGTGTATCAAACCAAGGGAGAAAAAGGTAAACATATTTACCATTCAGCGTGTTACTAACATTGTGGTTTCTGGAACAGTCTCTCACTGTCTGAAAGTCCATGAGGAAGTTTACTACGGATATAGTTAGAAATGCTGAGATTTATTATTTTAAAATACTTCTATTATATTCAAACAATTTTGTTAGTGTTACTCAACTGACTATAGTTACACTAATGAGCTGCAAATCTACTGAACTCTCAGGCAGAATTTCATAAATATGGGAACTAATTTTCCAGAAAAGAAAAATATTTGAACATGTGGCTAATCAGATACACCGAATGCTAACCTAACCTCTCTGACTTCAGTGCAAGGACAGTTAGGCCACAGTAAGCACTTTGGACAACTGCTCCTGAAGTACGCTGTATATATTCATGACACTAAAACCCAAAGCACTTAAACACAAGAGAAATGTGAACACAGGGAAATCAAATTTAATGCACAGCTTCACACTGTGGGTTTTTATTATTGTGCAAATTTCTTCTGCCCTTTGGCATGAAGGATGTAAATGTGCCCTACTCATTATAAATCCCCCCATGAAATCACTGACCAGCCTGTGTCTGTGTTTGATCTAAATGAAGACACCTTTGAGAAAGTCCAGTTTAGTATGCCAGAGTGAGGAGGAGACAGGCAGCAGGAGAGTGCTATCATCAACAGAAACACACGGCAAAGAGACTTGTACTTCCCTCCTCCTCTTGCTCATGCCCTCCCCTCCTCCTGCAGTGGTCAGGCCACCAGCTCCAAACCCAGACTTCTGCCTCACCGCCAGGAAATACCAGCTGCAGTTTACAGATTAGGCTACCAGGAGCTTCTGTCACAGTGATGCTCCTGGACACAGGCTGCAGAAGAATAAGTATGGATATGGAGATTAATTGCTGCAAATTGTGGCCTTGCCTTGCAAGAGCTGCAGCAGAAGGACCTGAAGACACTATGGTATTGTATACGCAGTTCCTGTGAGTGAATGGTGGGTTTTCATTTCTTCACAGACATGCCTGAGGACAGGACAGGACAGGTCTTGTGCCCGACTAGCTTTCCCATGTGCCCGAGCCACATGCACTCCACCTGGGGGCCAGAAGGGGCCAGGTCTCTTTTACATAAGCCCCCCTAGATCCAGAATGTTTTCTGGTCTGAGTTGTGACCCCTTTCCAATGCAGAATATGGGGAAAGGCATTGCAGGTAGTGTGGTAGCTCCTGGTCCAGCTCGGCTGCGAGATGCTGAAGCAGAGGAGAGGAGGCACAGCAGGGCGGTGCCTCAGCCACCAGCTGCCTCTGCAAAATCCAGAGCGGGGCTGCTGCAGGTGAGCAGTTGGTGACCCCTCAATGGCAGCTGCGGAGGGAGAGGCCCCAGCTTCTGGTGTGTTGCTTCACCACTGGGCCAAGAAGTTTGCACCTCTCTGTGCACACTCAGCTTCCTGCAGCTGGGTTCCCAGCCTTGTCTGCAGGAGCACTTCTCTTGGGCTAGCTTTGAAAGTAACTTGTGGGATACCAACACCTGATTTTTCCCCTTCTCTCTAAATATGCTTATTATATGTGTAGCTTTTAACCCGGGGAAATCTCCTGTGGCCTTTTACACTGTCCCAGGTGTGGTGGAGACAGCCAGGCTGGTGAGGTAGGGAGCAGAGGAGCTCCTGGCAGGGACTGCCTGGGGCAGAGAACCTTCGTACTGCTAAACTGCTCCTTCATGTGCAACAGCTTGCTAAGCTGGGGGGGATGCACTGGGACACGTGTTTGGAGGGGGCAGAGGGATGTGCTGTGAGGACTGCCCAGGAGGGATGACATGCAGCGATGGAGGGGATCACGGGGCACTGGGGGGCCATGGGGTGCAGCCTGCCTGCAGTGCACAGGGTGCAGGCACCATGGGGAGGCAGCGTTTGTCCTGCTGCCACCCCATGGCAAGGTGGCCAGAGTCCAGAGCTGCCTTAAAGCCTCTGAGCAGTTGTGGCTGCCCAAGATAGGGATGAGCTGATGCAAGCAAGGGAAAGACATGCAGGACCGTTTGAAACAGTGGGATCAGGGCTACATGTCCTGTAGGTACCGCTGAGAGCATCACACTTGCTGGAAGGGGATGAGTTTCTCTCTCAGCATAGAGCAGAGTAATCATGTATCTGCTCTGATTATGCCATGATACCTGCATTCCTACAGATTCCTCCTGATAGCTGGAAACAGCCAGCACCATGATACATGTTAGTGAGTACAAAGGTCATTACCTTCTGCTGTCATCAAGCAGTGAAACACTCACAAATGTTACATTCGGATTTACAGAAGTGAACAGGATTATTTTTAACAGCCATACCAGAGACATTCTACATTAAAACAACAACAGAAAACAGGCACTACACTTACCTAAAAGAGTTTTCTAAATGACATGTATTATTGGGCTTATGTATTATTATTGCTATTCATAATTAATGGAAATGTAACATTTTTCACTAATGGAAAACAACCACTGCAAAGAGCAGTTTGACTGCATTATATTTATTACCCATCTTAGGAACTAAAAATGCACTTAACTTGTAATTAAGGTTATACAATAAAAGCTTTGTAAATATTGCAGTTGGAAAGTGTCCTCAACATCACATACTATTATTAGGCAAAAATATTTGCTCTAAAGAATGTCTCTTTGAAATTATAAAATTGTTTTTCTGAAGGAAAAAAAGAAGGAAAAGAAAAACCTTAAATGCAGCACTGCCTTGTTTCTCCACAGCCTTCACACTTACTTGGCAAACACTGCATGCTTAATCAACACTGCATGTGAGCAGTAATAAAAAAAAAAATCTGTGGTGGTCTGAAACTTCTCTTACTGTTGGGGATATGAGGAATGGAACCAAATGGGAAAAAAAATCTGATGGGCAAAAACTGTTTGCTAAAGAAAAATCCAGACATTTTTGCCTGGGAGCTGCCCCATTGTATGGTTAATATACAGCAAAATGGGTAAGGGTGCTCGGTCCATGCTGTATGGAGGATACTCACTCTTGATTGTGCCCAATTTCTGTTCACCTTTGTTCCCCTTGGGTGTAACACACTCACTTAATCCCGACTTTCAGGCTTTATGCAGAATAGGTGTATGTTAGTATGCTATAGAAAGCAGAGAGGATGTGTGCAAACATCATGCTCTTTGCTTGCTGTGCCCTCTGAACAGGGCCATGCCTGACCCCACAGGCACATAACTGCTACCTTGCCAGTACCACTAGAACAGTCATATTCCACAAAAACTGCTGTGTATTCCTATCTTGTTACCTGCCTAAACAAGTGCTAAGAGTGTTTCTCATTTTGTGGTATTTGGCAACACAGTTTGAGCTCAGAAAAGCTTTATATTTCAGTTTCAAAGAGAAGAAAGAAGACCAAGTGACATAATAAACCTCAGGGCACCTGCAAGTTCTTTGCATCATTTCAAAAAAACCTTCTCAAACTCAAAAGTAATAAAACTTCTCTTAGGAGTAATGAATATCAAAGCCTTAGGCTCAAATATTTAATCAGTCTACTCCAAACAATCTTCTAGTGATGATTCATCTTCCAGGTATATGGAATTATTTATAATTATATATAAAAGCCTAAAAAAAAACTTTTTAAAATTAATTTTTGCCCTTTTGTTTTTAGGATTTTGGCCTGACGTCCCAGTGGATTGATATATTAAATAAGCTTGCAATTCGTAAACAACCTAGAACCAGAGTTCAAAGGAAAACAACACTGACTGGAATATTTCTGGTGCGCTTTGGAGAATACAGAGAACCATGTAGATGAGCAGCACATGCCACGTGCTTATAGAAGCAATTTAATTTTTAGCAATCTTGAGGGAAAGAGGAATTCTTCATGACAAAGCCATATCCTAGTATTATGTGAACAAGTAACAAGGAAGGGTTGGATGTCCCCTGGAAGAGGGACTTTGACGACATTAACATTTCTCTTTAAATTACCCACTGTGACAGCTGTCCCAGTGTTAATGATGACTTTGGCACTAGTCTAGGTAGATGCTCCTTTTAGCCTATCTAAATTTGCTCTGAGCAGAGATAACAGCTATTATTGCAGATTACTGATTCTGCGTTAGCATTTCTTATACTTTTTTCTGGTGGAGCTTCGCCACCGGACATCAGGGGCAAGAGAGGAGAACAACCATGCTGCTGAAGCTGCAAGCAAGATATTTTAATTATTTGAGACCCCTGAGAGACTGGTAGTAAGACTGATTGCAGGCCACAGACTGCAGATCTCTCGCAGCCACTGTTGGACATATTTTCTTTTTAAGTGTGCACCACTTCTTAAGCGAAACAATTTGTGACTGAACCTACATTGATGGTTAAGGCCAGAATTGGTGGCATTAGAGGGCAGGATATTCCTCACTTCTTAGACGCTGCATCTGATCATGGTCATAACAGCTATTCCTTTCACTCCTACAACACAATCTGTCTCTGAAAACTGCTGCTGGTGCTGTGTGACTTGCAAGGGATGCAGAGAGCCACGACAAGGACAGACAGCTCAGGGAATATGAGGTGGGACAGAAGATGCTGCAGCAGGAATTTGGGCAAATTTGGCTAGAAATTTCTCAGTGTTTCCTGCCATAGCACTGCTTCCAGGTAAACTATTTTTCTTTTTTCCTTAAGTTGAACCTTTCCTTTTAATACAGCACATATCAAACAGCAGATTTAGTTGTTTGTTAAAAAAGCAGCAACAAAAACCCCACATTAGCTCCATTTCAGGCATCCCTGCTAGATGTCATAATGCGTCCTGCTCTCCAGCCCGTACATTTGTTGAAAAATAATGACAGGCAAATAGGGTGTCACTCTTCTGATATTCTTCACAAAGCTCTGCCAATGTAGAAATGTTACGAAAATTTAAAAAAAAAAGGTTTTTTACATTCAAATTTTAAAAAAACCCCTCATTTTAAAAAGTTGGTCTTGAAATATCTCAAGTAAATCCAAACTGGCTTCAGCTGATGTGCCTCAAGCTCTTCCTTTCCTCAGTAATCTGGCTGCCATATCCTGTTCTCATTGCTATTCTCCTTTTCCCTCAACAAGGAGGTGTCCTGCACTGAGCAAAAATACAGAATAAGCAGATGGTATTTTAAAATTATCTGCTAAGCATTAAAAAAAAAAATTCTACTAGTCACTGTCTCAGTTTGTTTTCAGTCCTACTGCTACCCACATAATGTTAACAATCCTGCAGCATGATGATGCAAAATTCAAACTCTTTAGAGATTAGTCACAGATCATATCATACTAACTGTCACTCTGGCTGCAGTTTAATCTAAGTATTTGTCTAATATTTTTCTTTTAAAGTCCCCAGTGGATATGAGGGCTCCATCATGCTGTGCACTAAAGTAGGACCTGCTTGAAAGAGCTTCTATTTCTTCAGGAAGAGCACTGAAAAGTAGTAAAGGGACATGTAGCTGGAGTGACCTGATGCAAAGCTTTACAGCACATCAGAAAATGGATGTCAGGATGCAGATTTTTTCATTCAGCCTTTTCAGTCCAATCTGCAGATGAGGCCATATCTCTAGATTGAATTATATAGTTGATGTAGATAAAGTCCTCTGCAGGAAGAAAAAAAAAGAAAAAATAAGAATAATTTAGCTCACCTACATTATAAAAAGAATAGAATTCCAACAGATCATTCTGCAAGTATCACATTCTGGATTTTAATATATTAAGAATTATGGAAAAACAAAGGCCTGTTTCACCCATAAAACTGCAGGGAATTTAAAATCTGCATTTCACTCCATTTTAAAAAATTACCTGAATAATATTCATTTGAAGGGCAGGCTGCAAATGATCATCATTAAATGTTTTCTGAGGAGAACAGAAACCTGGATGACATAACAGATGTAACTGCACTTCATCTTAATTAACTGAGAATTTTAGTCAAAATTAATTAGCATCCTTTTGGGCACATAAGACTAGATAAAACATGGCTATAAAAACAGGTTTTAATGATAATGAACAGAGAGGAATTTTAATGCACTGCACTGTCATTAGTGGTCTGTCCTCAAAGACAAGAGTTTTGCTAGATTATCCTAGATTCACAAAACTTGGAGTGAAATATGCTTTTTTCTTGGTCCTTTTTGCAACAACTAAAAGGAAAATAAAATAGATGGGACTGTTCGTACTTAGTTCTAATCTGTAATTTAATTACTGAGCTCTTTCACTTCACATTTTATGCCAAGACTTCTTTTGGGGGTGAGCAGCCGGTCCACTATGGTAGGTCCAGTAAGCTAAGTTAGAGAGCAGGACAAGTCATCAGGTAACAGTAGTGAATGCAAAGACCTTCAATTTTGACTTGGTCTTCATCTATTCTCATTCCTTCATCTTCAGTGCCCTTCTAGTTTCACCTGGTTACTCTAAGACTCTGTCATAAAGATGAATCTCATAAAAGCCATCATCTGAGGCTATCAGCCTGCCATCCTGAGCAGTGCAAAAGTGGCCTTTTGACATGTCCCCAAGGCTTATTTTGCATGTATTATTCAGAAGAGTCAAAGAGACAGTGTAAAAATGACACTGTGACAGTTCCAGACTATTTGTAACATGGTAAGGATCCCACTCAGGTATGTGAATTGGTATTGGATTCCCTTTGACACCACAGCCACAAAAAGTTACAGTCACCCATCTAGTTGACCAAGGGAAGCCAGCAGATGTGGGATCTTTTATTTTAGCAAAGCTTTTGATACTGTCTCTCACAATATCCTTCTGGACAAAATGTCCAGCATACAGCTACACAAGTCCATAATACGTTGGGTGAACAATTGGCGGACAGGTCAGGCTCAAAGGGTTATAGCAAATGGGGTTACATCAGGCTGGCAGCCAGTCATCAGTGGGGTTCCCCAAGGGATCTTAGGGCCAGTGCTCTTTAGTGTTTTTATAAATGATCTGGACACAGGAATTGAATGTACATTAAGTAAGTTTGCCGATGATACTGAATTAGGAGGAGCTGTGGACTCCCTCGAGGGTAGAGAGGCCTTACAGACAGATCTGGATAGACTAGAGAGCTCGGCAGCTACCAGCAGTATGAAATTTAACAAGAGCAAGTGCCAAATTCTCCACTTGGGATGAGGTAATCCTGCTTATACATACAGATTGGGGGACAAGAGGCTGGAGAGCAGCCCCACAGAAAGAGATGAGGGGGTTTGGGTTGATGGCAAGTTGAATATGAGCCAACAGTGTGCCCTGGCAGCCAAAAGGGCCAACCATGCCCTAGGGTCCATCAAGCACAGCATAGCTAGTCGGTCAAGGGAGGTGATTGTCCCACTCTACACTGTGCTGGTGTGGCCCCACCTTGAGTGCTGTGTGCAGTTTTGGGCGCCTCAATACAAGAAGGCCATCCAACTATTAGAGTGTGTCCAGAGGAGGGTGACCAAGATGGTGAAAGGTCTCGAGGGTGAGATTTATGAGGAGCAGCTGAGGTCACTTGGTTTGTTCAGCTTGGAGAAGAGAAGGCTGAGGGGTGACCTCATGGCAGGCTACAGCTTCCTCAAGGGTAGCAGTGAAGGGGGAGGTGCTGATCTCCTCTCTCTGGTGACCAGCAGTAGGACACGAGGAAATGGAATGAAGCTGCATCAGGGGAAGTTCAGATTGGACATTAGGAAAAGGTTCTTCATAGAGAGGGTGGTCAGTCACTGGAACAGGGTCCCCAGGGAAGTGGTCATGGCACCAAGCCTGTCAGAGTTCAAGGAGCATCTGGACAATGCTCTTAGTCATATGGTTTAGTTTTAGGTAGCCCTGCAAGGAGCAGGGAGTTGGACTTGATGATCCTTATGGGTCCCTTCCAACTTGAGATACTCCATGATTCTATGATTCTAGTATTCTGTATTTTACCCATTGGCTGACTAATAGGCATGAAATGCCTAATGACCCACAATGAGAGATACCACCTTCCCAGGACAGAGTATTACCAATGAGGCTACAAACCCATGTCCATTCCAGTCTGGCGGATCACCTGATCACCTCTTACCTGCCTTGAATTTGTTCTCTGATTTTGTTGGAATCTCCAATCTTTCCACTATAGAAATATTAATAAGTTGGTATGACTATAGGTAACTATGAAGAAATTTCAAAATTACAAAGAAAGAAAATGGTGAGCCACAAACTAAACTGGTTTATTCAGCTACATTGCATTTTCTTGTCTCTCATTGTCTGGTTGATTATGCTCATGTTTTCAGTCATCCCAAGTTTTCGGAAACAGAGTACTTTTTCTTAAACTCTGCAGTTTTGGCCAATCCTTTGGCACAATTCAAATAAACAGGGAGGGGGATCATTTAAACATATATTCATATATTTGCTGGTATGCTAATACATGCACATGATCTTTCAAAAAATTACAGGCAGATTGAATGTACAGATTACTGTTGCTTTCATATTTTGATAAATTTCTAGTGAAAAAAATGGGACTGTATTCTTGAAAATTTAATTTGCTTAGACATAAAGAAATACATAGAATAATACACAAAGAGAGGAAGTTGTGTTTATATTTGTAGCCTTTATGGTGGACTGTAAGTTACAATCCATGATCTCCCTGATATATTACTTGCAAACATACTTTCTTTGGATGAAATTCTGTCATCTTCCTGAGTAGACAGATATAACCCTATTGTAGTCATTCAAGTGCAGCTGTAGGTGGTTTAAAAACTCCTACATCCCCACATGCCATAAACCCTGGGAAGCCCTCATCTCCAGTGGGAATACCAGTGAAGACTTGGGGGGAAAAAAGGCAAATAAAAGTGAATTTCTGCAGGTTTCATTCCCAGGCCCAGTATCCATTAGCTACAGCTACCGTTTGAAGGATGGGATTCCTCCCACAAATATTACTTTAAAGAGATGAATTTGAAAGCTGTGAACTTTAAAAATCCCTCCTTAAAAATCCACAGGCAGATCATGTGGTCATTTGAGCAGAGCATTTTCAACTACTATTGTAAAACAGTTTCTAGTGGTATCTAAGAAAGGTTTGACCTGGAAGTACAATGAATCATGGGCCATGGGTCTGTCCTGGGCATTGGGGGATATTCAGCACATTTCTCTGCAATCAGGTACTGGCGTAACAATAATTAGCATTGAAAAGAGAAATTCACAATAGGTTGAGGGAACAGGAAATAATTCTTCTACAAAAACTTTAGGCAGAATGTCTAGGTTGCATCCTGGGATTCAATAGGATGGATATCCTCTGGAGACATGAGCCTTGCAGAGTAACTTCACAGAGCTATTGAAAAGGGCGTGCAGGGAGTCTTTTTATTGACAGCTTCAGCTCCCCTAACTGTAAATTCAAGAGTGCTTTTCACTAGCTCTGTCCCATTCTGCAGCTGGGGTGGTTAACGTAGAGCAGAACAGAGGTGGGCATCCCTGCCTGCCTCCCTCTTGCAGCAGTGGCCCAGTACCTCCACCCACATACCTGCTCAGGTCAAAACAGAGAGAGGGGATGTTCTCTCCCAGGAATCCTTATTGGTTCAAGGGCCACAGTAAAAATTTCCTTTCTCACCGGGTCCTGGTTTTGTAACAGTGAATGCCTTTTGCAGGCCTATAAGCAGGCTGAGAAGAAGGTTGATGCCCCCATGAGGGATTAATATGGTCATTATCAGAGGAATACGTATGAAGCCAGTATAGTAAGTTTTTCAGCTACATCCTTTTTTAGTTCATAATTCCAAGCTGGATATATATATAATTGTGGTGGCTGAAAGGCATTTAAAATTTGATTTAAAAATCTAATAGCCCTCTTTGGTGGATAAGCTATTTCTGGCTCCAAATACACATCTAAATCACACATGCGTATCTGCACATGCATACGTGCATACTGGTGTATGCTACTTATATCAGCCATAGCAGTCTAGGTTAAATCTTCTTAAGTACTGAGCCTAAAAGCCTATGTGTCCTCATTCCTGTGGTTCATTTCCATTCCACTTGGAATATACACAATAAACTATATTTTCAGGGAGCTTATTTTACCTAAACTTTTGTTTTCTTAGGGAAAAAATAAGAAGTAGTTCTAACAGCTGACTAAAATATCCTCAAAGTCAGCTCTTATTTCTAGCCATGCCATGTTTATTCACATTGAGCCACATGGTTCCCTCCAAGCAGTCAAAACAAAATCGCTATGAATAAGAGTAGCACAATCCAGTCCTGAATAGTTTGATTGGTTTAATTTGATTTTTGGGGATTTTTTTGTTATTTATGTCTGTCAAAATGGAAAAAAAATGTCCTGGTCATTATGGTCAATATATACATAACTGTAGATATTTAGCTTGTTCACAACCGTATTAGTACTTATATGTTCAAAGCTAAGCAAGTGCACAAATTGTTATTTGAAATAGTAACTATTTTCTGAGGAAAAGGAAACTTCAGTCTATCCTGTAATTCAGTTTGTCCCCAGAAATCCTACAAGGTCTCAGAGTCTGTATAAAAGGAAAGTGGTGGCTGCTGGATCAGAACTTACTGTATTGGAAATATGGATAAAATTTTATATGGATGTCATTTACAGAAATGACAATGAATCATGTCAAAGAAGATTTCTGGTAAACTACATCTTTGTAAAGATTTACAGTCAAAACATAATCAAATAAATGCTATAGTGGAGTTACAGAGAGAAACCAGAATTAAGAATCTGGAGTGAAACACTTTATGTCTCCATAGGCAGCTTAACCTTAAACTCCAGAAAGTCTGTTACACCATTTTGCTTCTATGTGTGAAGACCTCTAGCTCTTTTAAAGGTTCAATTCAGATCTTAAGCTGTAGCCCTCCAAGAAAGTAAGGTTAACTCTGAAGACTGGAGTCCTGGCACTTCAAATTATGTTGTCCATGTAAAAAAGTAATTGAGATAAGCCCTAAACAGGAATAATTTTTCATTATGTGAGATTTACAGGATTAACAGTTTGGGAAAGAAACTCTCTTTCCACCCACACTTCCCTTACCTACCTTCTCCAATCCTAAAGACAACCTAAACTACTAATTCTTCCACCAGGGTGCTTTGTTCCAAGATCTGTTGAATCTTCCTGTGTCTTCTAAACCCCTATAGTTGCTTCTTACAATGCTGTTCTCCTTGTTTAGCCACAAACAGAACCTAAAACCACAGAGGCTACTTCCAAAACCTGTTGTCCATTGCAATTGCTAATTGCTTTCCATCCACTGATGGAAAAGCAATGACTCATTATCAGCTTCCATCTCACTGACATGTAAATCTAGATGCATTGACGTCTCCACACAAAATATAAAAACTAACCTAATGCATGGAGCAAGAAACAGGAAGGAAAGCTGCATTTCTATTCAGTTAAACAGTTTCATGAAGCTTTTAGAAAAACTGACGGCTATAACATTGCAAAGACTTTTTTATTCTCAACGGAGGCAATCTTGATTAGCTGAATTTAGTATAGCTCTATTCTCTGTATCTGTATATCTGTTAGGCACAATCTTTGTTAGCAACACTAGAAAATCAACTGTTCTATAACTGGCTAAATGCGTTATCAGTCATACACTCTATATGTACAATGAATACGCCTGCACGCATAACAGAGCAAACCTGAGCACCATATGTCACTCTGTGCAGAGGTCACCACACAATCTTGAGTGTTCTGGTTAGAAAATGAGTTAGTACCCAGTTCATGGCACTGGCTGATGATATTGTAAGGGAGAAAAACACCCCACCATAGTCATTGGCACTTTGGGGAAAAAGCTGGGGAAAAGGCAGTCAATTTGAGTTTTTCTATGTTGTTGTAATAATAATGTTGGGGTATTTTCTGGTGTAAAAAAGCAAGTTAAAACTTAACTCAATTATATAAGCTGTTCACCAGAGTAAAGTTTCTAGAATCAGACCTTCCACATACATAGCATATGTGACACAGAAATTAATAGATACTTAAAAAGTCTATGGTTGGTAATTAATCTACAAAGGGAAAGGATATCTGTGTGGTGATGGTCAAAGCTAGTTTAATAGGTGGTGAACCTTTCTGGATTTTGCCTTAAACTTGGTTCCTCAGGACTCCTCTGATCCACACCCTCACACTAGTACCTTATTTCTGATCTACTTCCCTCTCCAGCTATAGACTTAAAAATGATGCTGCCTTAGCCCGAAGCCTCACTCGCTCACTGCACCAGAGCTGAGCTGCAAAGATGGTTCATGGGCCTTTCCTGGTCCAAAGCCAAATGTAGCTACAGCTCTGCCTCAGTTTTATTCTTACCCTACTAACTCCTTCCAGCCCTGGGCCCAGAAAGGCAGGTAAGCCTTCTGGCACTTCCAGCATGGCTGTGCCATGGATCCTCCAACGGATGTGCTGATACAGCCTTCTTTTCACAGTAATAAGTGCATCCTTTCTCGGGATAAACACAAGCACTTCTCATAGACCTCATTCTTTTACTCTCAAACATTGCAAAGTGGTTGCTGTCCGTACCATAAACCTAAACCATAGCCCAATGATCCCCACAGATACAGCTCTAAACCTAGCCTGAACAGGAGTGTTTATATACGTACTTACCTGTGCTTTATGAAAATGTTTTCAAATTTGACTTATAATCATGATTTGCAACTGGAAAATTGGTAAAATATTTTTAGGGATAAGGAAAATATTTCTATTTCAACTTTTTTTTTCTAAAAATCTCTTGCTAAACAAGCTATTAAAATACATTTGTTAGGATGAAAAAGTACCATTTAAAACTGCAAACATAGCATTGCAATTAATATTAACAAGAACTTCTGCCAAACAGTAATGGATATTTTAAAGCTGAACCTGCAGCAAAGTTACAGGTAGCTCTAACTTTTCCTGTGGGATTGCTTGAAAATGTTTGAGGGGATTGTAGTATAAAAATATAGAAATACTATAAGGAATACACACAAATGTAGATGTGGTGATTAGTATGTTAAAGAGATATTATGGTGTGGTATGGTATAAAAAGTTTTCAATGCTATCTGCACAGAAGGATTAGGCTCTTTAGTTCATATTGGAAAATTTAGATTGCACTCCATTATGTTATATAATGTATGATAATAGGATTCTGTTATTATCACTCCACTAATCCTGTCACCTTGGGTTCTCATTTCTGGATTTATGATCTATTTATTGGATCATAATCAAATCCATTTCTTCTCAGAAACTCTCCTCATGCAGCAGGAATATTTCTCATATTATACTTGGGAGCATGAAATTTTATTACAGAAATGCTCATTGCATCTTCACACATTCTGTAGGTCAGAATGCTCTGCTTTACTCTACAAAGATTAAACAAGATACATTTCTCAGATCCTTTCAGTTTTCATGACACTTAACCTCTTCCGTTGCTAGATTAATCATAAGAATAGGACCCCACTTTGCAGCTCCAATAGGTGACGGAGAGAAAAACACAGCAGATGGGTTCTTGCCAGGTGGCATCATTGTCTCTACGGTCCATATTTCAAATGTGACAAACTTGTGGGTGGGTACAGGTCATATTTGAGGACTCCACAGTCTCTCTTCAGCCTCCTAGTTGCTTTTGTTAAGTTATTCTCCCCAGATTGGAGAAGACATGATGTTTTACTGGTACACACTTACAGCATGCCAGGTGGAGGAATAATTCTGATTTTGCTGTTGCTGGGCTCAGGAGGTGGGAACTCTTCAGAAAGGCTACATCCAAGAAGCCCAGGGCTGCAAACTGCCTGCTGAGGGGCACCTCTCCCTACTGCCTCCACAAGAAACCTAACTCACCTACACCTAAAGTTAATCATTGTTAACATCTCCCTTAAATGCACTGGTAGATTCTACTATAAGCTACAAAAATAATATTCAGAAGTCTTCAAAATAGAATCGTTGGTCGGGGCAATGTTCTGTTTCAGATTGTTGCTATTTCAGTATTTATATTTATTTTATTTTAGTAGACACTGTTTTTACAATTAATACCAGTAGTAAATCCTACTATGGGCCAGCCCACACATATAATAGTCTTTGAAACTGTAGAGTTCATTTCGCTTCTATATTAGTGCCACACATGTTCTATAAATAAATGATGTGAAAGTGTAAGATTATACTTTGCAACTAGATGTAACCATTTGCATTTGAGGAGCTAAATTTCCTTAAGGTACAGGCTATTATAACTTCACAAGTGACTAACTCCGGAAAGCAATGTGAAATTTTGTGTGGAGGGATTCTCTAATCAGTGGTGTATAAAAACAATCACTGAGCTAGCTCCCCAAATTATACTTTACCACGCTTGCAAGTCAAAGTTTTCTCACTAACTGGATAAGGAAAAAGATATTAAGCTACAATGCATACACATTATAAAATGAGACGTCTTTATAAAATTCCCAAGGTCCGTATAAATTCTGCTAATATGAAGGATCCCTAGTGTCATACTTTTTTCTCCCAAATCAGAAGTTTTCCAGTTAAGTCTTGACTAAATTCAACAAAGCTCAAAGGGAATGTTACACTTTTCTGGACAAACTCTGTCCTGTTATAACCTGGTCTCTCTAAGATTTTTTATAGATTGTAAAACTCTTCTACTAAATAAGCTATCTTCTGTTAATTTCTGTTTTTTCATGGAATTGCATGAATTCTTCTTCTTCAGCGAGTCCTCCACCAGCATGGATGAGTGCCCACAATTAGGTAGGATGTCTGGTTAGGAGCAGATTAAATAAAACTGGACTTAAGCTAAAACCAGAACCTGATAGTCATAGAAAAAAAGGAAATAACCGTATGTGAGGTGCATGCTGATAACTCAAACATGTGAACCAGTTTTTGCTTAAATACATTTACATGCAAGTAGCTCTTGATCTAAAGAAATATTTGTCATGAAAATTTTTTATTTACATTACAACCCAATCACTTAGGCCTTGGGGAGTGATGTTAACTTAAAAAACAACTTAAGATATTTGTCCTTTTTGTTACAGTTTTCCAGTTTGGGGGTGGTTTTGGGGGGGTTTTTTTAGAAAAAAAACCCATTTTTCTGATGTGGGTTTTTAATAGAGAAACTATATCTGAAAGTGTCGCTTCATGTTTTTCATTGGCATTGCAAAAAAAAAAAAAAGAATTTTAAAACCCTGTGTCAGACAGAATCAGTGTCAGTTTATGCTATGGATCTGCTCTCTGATTCCTTGTTAGAATCAGAGAATACTTCAGCATGTTTAAGGCTCTTCTTTCCTGTAAGTGCCATCAAACATTAATTGCATTGTGGTACACTGTATATGTAATTAAACTAGATTAACTTGGAACGCCTGAATTTATTTTCAAGTATCAAAACAGGAACTTTAGAGATACTGAGGCAATGTTCAGATATTTGAATACTATTCTGATGCCTGCCTGGATGCCTGCATTGAAAGAAGCTATCACGCAAGAGAAGACAGGACATACTGCCATGTACTGGCACCTGTTCTTGGAAGTTGCTGAGGGAATGTGTTTAACAAAAAGATTCTCTGCTCTCCCAGCACGTAGTGTTTACATCAATGTTACATAATCCTGGCAATACAGAGCAGGGCTTTTGAGGCAGTAACATAGAGGTACGCTTCTTTCACCCAGCTTTTTATACCACCCTCATCAATCTGGTGGCTGTGTGTCTGAGCAGTAAAGGTGGTACTTCCACTCAAAACAGACAAACATTCATGGTATTCCTCACTGAAAAATCAGTCTTAACTCTTAATCTCAGTTTAGTTTATAGCAATAAAAAGCAATTAATTCTATAAAGTACAATGAGAAATTATCCAAATCAGATTGTTAGTTTCAAACAATGAGGCAGTGTTGATTAAAAATTATTTATATGAATTCTTTGATCATAGTAATTAGTAAAAGCAAAACTGGCACTAATTACTTCACTTTACATGTCAATGGTTTTCCAAGGTGACCTTAAAAAAAAACTGCTGAAGATATTTGAGGATTTAATGCAGTGTCATTTGGCATTTTTAAAAGCAATACTTGATAGAATTATGTATATATCTTTGCTTTAAACTCTCTCACTGCCTTGCTAAGAGCAAAATCAGTTGCTCTATTATAATCTCCAGGGTATTAGAAACACACATTCTGGACTGCCTGTAATAGTCTCTTAAGTACATAAAATGAACAATGCTTGCTCACCGCTTTAATTCTGCATGGGTAAAAAGGTTGCAGTTGTTAAATGCTGTTCTCACACTTTTCAAAAAGCAGACTCAAAATGCAAGGTTGCTCATTCAGTTAAGTGCCCATATTAAAAATACTAAAAAACCACTAATCCCCCAGTTTTGCACATATGTATTGAAAAGTTTTAATAACAGTGGACACACAAAGTGACTGAGACAAAACTGCTTGTACGATATATGGCCATTCTTTACTGTCCTGATAATACAGAACAGTAACACCCAACCTAACTAGGCTATGAGCTGGTTTTATTGCTGCTTTGCAGGTTTGCGGCAGTGAAAATTTACCAGAGTTAGCTATAAAACTAGATGC
Organism: Aptenodytes patagonicus; assembly: GCF_965638725.1. Lineage (NCBI taxonomy): Eukaryota > Metazoa > Chordata > Aves > Sphenisciformes > Spheniscidae > Aptenodytes > Aptenodytes patagonicus. Next base: position 50,800,485 of record NC_134982.1, on the reverse strand, counting down.
ATTGTAAAGGTTGGGGTTTTTTTCCTGGTTGCAGTTCCACAAAACTTGCCTATGAAGACAATGTTAATGATTTCAGTGGGTCTGTCTATATAAGGGCAGCCTAGAGAAGTGAAGTCTCCTATGGACATTCAGTTGTTCAGGTCCCGTTTTCCTCTAAACTAAGCTGCTTCTGCATGAACTTTATTGGCAAATAATTGAAAGTAACTAAGTTACCACACCTTAATGACATGCCACTTGTCAACTGAGCCAAAATAGCTCACCATGTCTATGTACCTACCTATCTGCAAGTAAGAAATAAAGCGTGTTTGCTCACACCGTCATTTTCTTCATTAGCCTAATCCATCACCAGTGTCTGGCAGGATTGTTTCAGTCACAACCACGGCTTTTTTAAAAGTGATAATCTGGATTCAAAATCTCACAGAATGAATTCTTGATTTAAAAACAAAGAAGCATTTGTATCCATTTAACTTCACATACTGGTTCCCAGTACTTGTGTGTGGGTTATGGATATCTTGGGACAGTATGTTTTTTTCCCACTCTCACAGGTGCTAAAAAAACGGCTGTGCATTCAACAACACCATCTGTTGAGGGAAGACACATTATGAGATGTAACGAGTATATAAAAGACACCTAGAAAAGGAGAATACACTAATGCAAAAATTTAAAGAGGAGTCTGTAAAAATAAATCATACTTTATTTATAATTTGTGAAATGAATATATCAGTGCTGGAGAATGTATTCTTTAACAGCTTAAAAGCAGTATTTTTACTTTTCAGCCAACTGCTTTATTTCAAACCACCTAATAAGTTAGAATCAGTATAATCTGAATTATTATTACTATTATTATTATTAACATACAAGAACCCAAGCAGCCTTCAGGAATATAGCAGAATATTGCACAGTTCTACCAACAGAATAGGAACAATATTTTTGTAGAACTGGATAAAGGTTTGTAAGCCCCAGAACCTGTTTGTCTTTCTTTGCCCAAGTGTGTCATTGGTTTAATGCAAGTTATTAACTCTCCCTCAAATGTTTTGTACTGATAAGAGATCTGCAGGACTCAGTCCTCTACCATGAAAATTCATAAGTAATGATGGATATTAGAATTTGCAGTAATGTTTTTGAGATATGAGTCAGTGACTCACTAGATCCTACTTAACCTCACAAAGTTATTATATTAGTCTTTTGTTGTTATCATGAAAGAACACCTCAGGCAGGGATCAGTGCTATGCTATACAAAAAAGATGAAAAGACAGGACGTGGTCCAAAAAGCTATTAATTTGGAAATTTGTCTAGTGGCAAACGACCCTCAAAAATGTTACACAGCTGTTGGGCAAGACAGGGAAGCAGGGAAAAAAGAAGACATAGCAGTCTGCCATAAGTGGAAGAGATAGTACAACCACTTTATGAAGATCAGTTGCTGACAACAGTGTTGTGGCTAGTTCACTCTTTTTTTATTGGAGTGCTAAATGATCCCATGTATTCCCATGAGTAAACTGTCTAGTGAATCCCCACTTGATAAGCGTAACAGAAATGCCAACGCAAGTGCATCTTTTATCTTCCTGCTGCTTAAGAATAGTCAACCTGCAGGTACTTTGTGAGACTTTCATGTCTCACGGCTTGAGGCATCAAAGAAGATAGGAAGATGAGTAACACTTTCATTCCAGCTGTCACTAAAAACCAATGTATTAGCTCTGCTTTCTATGTCCAGTTTGAGTTAACAGCACTAGCAGAGAAATAGTTTGGGTTTTCTGGGGTTTTTTTGTGGTTTTTTTTTTTAATCCGTCAACACCATCACAGTGAGTACTGCTGTCTGAAGACAAGGAGGCTTGGTCTCCATAGTGGACAAAAAGATGACTGCTTCTTGTGCTAGCTAACTTTCAGCAGCAGTGGTATTGAATTCATTGCAGGTGTTAGGACCTGGTCAGATATTTGACCAAATGGACAGCCTATCCCCACACTACAGCTATGTGCTTGTTGGCATCTGAGCTAGCTGGCTTGAAGCTGCAGTCACACCCTTCACTGCAGAGTGGACTTATCCTCAGTCAGCTGTGGAGGTTTACAGGTTTAATGCAAACAAGCACTCAGCAAGCCACCCGCAGACCATGTTACAAAGGGTAGCCTTTGCCCCGATATATTATCTCTTGTTTTCTCCTTTCTGGAAGCAGTAAGAAAAATCTGAAAATAGGGACAGTAATATAGACCTACGTGTCATGCAGTAATTGTGCCTGGGAGCATGGGTTTGCAGATGGGAGCATTGTGAGGTGTACAGCAGTGCTGGTATCAAAGGCTAATACTAACTGCAAACACAATTCTCTAAACATGCTGACTGTAGTGGTGACTCTTTGATAATTTATAGTTTTTCGCCAAAACTTTCAAAGTCTAGAAAACATATACAGTGTCTGACACAGAGTGGGACTGCATGTGATGCAGGGCATGAAGCATTAAACTTTTTCCTCCTTTCTTTCTGTCACAAAGTCCCTAATGCTAAGCTGGGCTCCAAATGCCCCAGCACCCAGTCCCTGCAGAAAGTTGGTTAGACCAACAAAGAGGGCACTTCTCACTTTGGTCACAATCCAGTGATCACCAAATATATGAGAAAATTTCCACCAACTTCAAAGGTTATTGGATCATGCCCTTACACTGATTTTTAAAACATTATTGTAAGACCATTGACTTCAGCTGGACAAAGTGTACACATGAGGAAAAGCAAGCATAATTTCTCTATATTCTGGCAAAACTGGAAAAGGAACTTCTGGATGCACATCCGAAACACTAATAAAGATTTTGGACAAGTGTAAAAGTTATTCTGTCTACGAAATTCTGAGCTGAGATTAGGTTTTATGAGCCTTTATAGGAGGAAAGGAAAAAACAAACAGCACTTTTCTGGTGTTTTTTTTTTTAATTCACTCATAAACTGACGATTTTGTGGTTGTGTAGATCTGTTCTGATCAAACTCCAGAAGTTAAGAATCGGTAACTTTACAGTGTACTTGAGAGGCTTACATCTAAATCCCAGAATGCATATAATGTCAAATGGACTAAAAAAAGGTAGAAAGTGACTGCAGGGCTCAGAAAGTTTGCTACAGCACACTTTCCAAGAAAATTGAGGTTATTCTGCTTGTGAAGCAAAATAATCACATCCCTAGATGTGACTTATTAGAGCTGTAGATGGTAGATTATTAACATGTCCTCCTACTAATTCAGTGGGCAGCATGGCAAAATGTTAAAAAACAACTGCAGCAGTTTTAGATTCAGCACTTTAAAACGATATGCTTTTCTCCTGTATTGCAGGTAACTCAATGGTAGTTTCACTCAGTAATCTCCATTCCCCCAAAACAGTTGCTTGTATCCAATATCTCTTCCAAAGCCTGCTACAGCTCTTCTATCCATTACAGCTCCTCAATCATCCACCCACGACTTCCTTCCCCCAAATAATGCATGTTTTAAATAAAAAATCATGCTATTCCAAAAGAGTAGCGCTATTTAGCATAGTCATCTGTTTGACTGTTTTTCACTTCCCTAGGACTGAGCAGTACTCTGAGATCGCTTTTGCAAAATTGCAAATACAAAATATCGAAGAAAATACAAGGCTGCCCCCCCCCTTCATGCTCCAGGTTGTACAGAGCTATGGCTATTATAGAGGACTGAAATCCCAGCCCTATTAGTCTCCCTCTGGCCCACAAAGCCTTGGTATGCTTGTTTTCAAGGAAACAATAAAATTATCATTTAGAGCTGAACTCTTAATCCTTTTCAGAGCTCAGTCATCTGAAGCAGGCTTGTATAAAGGCATCTCCATCCCCTGCAGATCAATAATTTAGGATTAACAAAATGGGTGTGGGGGAGTGTATTTTTTTAAAATGTTAGAAAATAAATCTTTTGAAAGACGGAATAAAGCTTAGATCTTTGAAAAAAACAACTGCTGGTGGTAGTACATGACTCCTTCCCAACAAACTAATTGTAAAAGCAATCAGCTAGAAGATAGAAATTGTTCTTGGCCTCCTTAGTCTGAGGGGATTTAAATCTACATCACCCCATCTCTACAACACTGTGATTTCCAGGGTTTGGGATAGTCAAAACCCACAGGGTTCCCCACCCCTTCTTGTTGAATGTGTGGCATAGCACAAGATAGAGGTTAAAATTCATGAGGCCAAAAGAAAAATAAGCAAGAATGAGTAATACTGAAATCTGTCATTTGGGGCACTCAGCTGGGAATGAAAAGTCATGGGTTTTGAAACCTGCTTTCAGGTCTAGATATTATTTACAATAAATAAACAGCCTATATTTAATTAATTATCTGCAAGGAAAAAAAAATCATTGCTAATTTATCTCTTCCTCTAGCAACCACACTTCTGAATGCAGATGAAAGTATTCATCAAAACAGAGCTGCAGCTGTGCTGGATCAGCCCAAATGTTGATGGATCTGATCCCCAAGATCCAATTCCCAGCATCAGCCAAATGCAGATGCCCCGGACAGGGTAGAAGAGCTGAGCTGGCACAGATGATGCTTCTCCATGTACTCTCCCAGCCTTCAACAATTCACAGTTAGTGAGAGGGTATGGTTTGTATGTCTTCATAAATCCTGAAAATAGCTCCTAAAATTGGCCCCAGTTATGTTTAAGTACTTAAATTCTTCTGTGGCTCTGGTCCTAGATACCCAGCTGGATCCATCTATATTACCAAGTCAGTGCATGAGAGGGGCTGTTCTTTTTGGTGTGAATTTTCTTTATGTTTGTACTTGGAGTCTCATGGGATGCCCTGGAGTGCTCCAGGGGTGAGCCTCAAGAGATTTTGCTCTGGGTGGAAGCAGGCTGGAGCTGTGCACTCAGGAGACCAACAAGACCACGCCACATGCAGTGTGGATGCACTTAGTGCTGTGCACATCCACAGCATGCATCTAGGACCGAGAAATGGCAAGAGCGTCATTGCTGGCAAAGATGGCATGGATGTGTCCTTCCTTCTGTGCACCACTCCAAAGGCAGGTGTACCCACTGAGAGCCTGGGTGGTCTAGCTACATACATTTCTTTAAAAAACCCACCTATAAAATATATTTTGTCTCTATAATCCCCACAGCCAATGACCTTCTAACAGAGGAATTACAGAAGGCTAGGAAAAAGAGGGAGAAATGCAATGAATCATGATAAGAGCTATAATTGCAGAAAAGCCTGAGCAAGTAAAAAAAAGAACATAATTAATCAGAAGATTAGTTTCAATTAAAGTTTAAATATTAGACTACTGAGAGAGAAAGTGTTCTGGGAAAGGCATTTTTAGAGATATGTAAAGACTAAATCATCTGCAGATTCAAACAATCCAAGAATAATTTGAATTATTTTATTTCAGAAAAGGCTATATATATACTAAAAAAAAAAAAAAAAAAGGCTTCCAGTCTCTAGATGGATCAGGAAATATTAAGGGACTGTTCCCTTTAGTGTCCACACATCCACACTGGTTAAATGCTGATCACTGTAAACAGGTGCTCCAGTTAGTGAGGGTAGAAATAAGCATGTGGTAGTGGGCTGAGTTGTAAAAACGTATGTCAGTGGTAACTTACTTTTCTTTCAGCTGAGCTGGGATAACTCACCGAGCACCAATCCCAGCATAAATTAAACCCCGCTATCTCAAACTACCCTCAGGATAGTAAGATATAATATTCATAAAACACCACATTAGCAGCATTTATCTTCTGATGTGCTTTCAAAAGAACCTGGTATAACTCAGTCCTCATTGCCCCTCAGCATTTGCAATAGGCTATGTTAATGGAATAAACTGAATTAACATTTTAATTCCCATATTAACATTTGTCCAGCAATTATCTAACAAGTTCCAGAAACTTTTCTATTCCAGAGGCTTTTATTGTTTCAGTCTCCAGCCTTAATACCCCAACCACGACGAATACACTCCTTAAGAACAGTGCCTTCCCATCAGATACCAGGTAAATGCTATCCCTCAGTATTTCACATAGTTAAGTCATAAGTAATGACCTTTGTCAGCATAGTAGCCTGCACAACTTGTTCTCCAATATTTTTTACTTTTTTGACAGTTATTTTGAGGTCATAAGAACAACATGGCTTAACAAGCAATCTTTGTCAATTAAAGACACTAAAATCACCTTCTAAGGATCCATAATGACACTCCAATTTACCTGCAGGCTATATTTAATAGAGTAAATCTCAAGGGGTAAGCTGGAGAGCATCAACCAGGCAATCATAGAACTGGCGAAATGGTACGTAAGTCAGTAAGTCAGAAAAGTAAGAATAGTTAATTTTACACTTTGGAAAACAGAAAAAAAATATATGCATATGTATTTACTTACGTATATACACACACCCTTCTATTTTGAAATGGATAGACGAAAAAGTCTCCAGGCCAATGATCTAGCATGAGTTAGCTATTCTGTAGGAAGTCTGCAGAATGCAATGTCTTTTAACAAGCCTGTTAGAATAAAATAATTACATAAGTAACCTACAGTTAATACCTGAGAATTTGTATGTAACACTGCGAGCAAGTATTTTAAAAGGTATTTTAATTGAGTAATTAACACCAAAAAGGTGCATTTCTTTTGGTTCTCTTCCATGTTTAGTTTTGTTTTCCTTAGGCTTGAATTGCAGCAAAGTCCTTATTTCTGTCATTTGGGAAAACAGTGTAGTGCTGTGCTGTGCAGTGCAGCTGCGCTGTGTGTTGGTGAGCCTCTTGACACTGAGTAGGAGGAGACATTGATCCAGGAAGCAAAGCCAGCCTTGCCTGCAGAGCACTGCGAACCATAGAGCAAATGTCTTCAGGAGTTTTTTCTGTTGCTTCCTCACCTCTCTCCTCCCCAGAGAGGTACAAGAAACCTGTGCATCTCCTGAAATAAGCTAGTCAAAGGCATTTATGGACTGTAGCCTTTTATGGATTAAGGAGGGGTGTAGGTATGAGGTATTACTCTGAGCTCTCAGCAGCATCATAGATTGCATGTATGTATAGAAATTAAAGCTATTAAATGGGCCCAGCCAGACTCAGTGGATGCTGAAAATGTTAACTGTAAAAGGGGCTCGTCCTACATGCACACCTAGGTAAGTCCATTGCTGCCAGGATAAGAATATCCTATGCACCATTAACAGTTATGTAGGAGTAAATCTACACAACCTTTATAGCTGGGCATAATAATTTGCTTTCATGCCTTTGTCTGACTGCCACAGCTCACATAGTACCTTAAGAGCAATACTTCATGTGCAGGTACAGGCAGCTGAGAATGCACAGTAGGTCCCAGGTCACCCAAATAGGCCAAGCAAAGCTGCAAAGGTCCTGGTAGAGAGTCTGTGTGTATGTAAAATCTAGTTCTCCTTCTGCAAGTGACATTGTCATTCCACCTCCTCCAGCATGTATAGTCCAGTCAACACTTGTCCAACTCATGCATTCTGGCCTGTGAGCCTCTGACCTAATTCATGACAGAGCACGTTGACATGCCTGGTTCAAGGTTCTCTTCTTCACAGATTCGCCTCCAGAATTGATGTTTCCAAGTTCAATCAGTCATACATCAATGCAGGGATTCACTGTAGGTTGATAAGTATTTCTATTTTCACACATCTTTTAGGAGGTTGGTTTAAAAAGGCAGTGTTAAAACATGAACATATTTTGAGATTTTAAAAGTATGTTATGAAATTATATAAATCCAGAAATTTCCACAAATCCATCAGTCCAAAGTCTGAGTCTGCCAGATGCTTTACACTGGTGCTTTCAGTAACGATCTCTTTTTACAGGTTAGCTGCAGCTGTACAACGCAATTTCCATCTGTGACTCTGAAAAGAAATGGTCAAGGGCACTACTTTGAATGCTGTACTGAAATAACTCCCACTTGCCTTGCAGTTATTAATTGCTCCCTGTTTTACTTTTTCATGATGTCAATCTACAAAACTGTTACCTAAGTCTGTAGTCTAACCCACACCCGGTTGCCTTCACCCATGAATCAAGTCTGTGGTTCTGGCTTGTTTCCGCCTTGCTGATGCTAGGTATCCCAGATGAGCTACTTGACTACTAAGCCATTGTCTCTGATAATAAGCCATGTTTTAATTTATGAGACAGTGATTCTATGTATTTACCTTTACCTTTATGTACTCACCTCCCACTATAAGCCTATTTTTTACTCTCATTGCATTCATAGACCCATGTAGAGGATGCAATGGCTTTTTCAACTAATCAGCCAAGGCTTTCAGTTTGCTAGCTTCCCTTATCTTCTGAAACAGCCCATGGTCATTGTGGCAGATGGAGTGAGACTGCCCTTCACTCATAAGAGAGAAGCAACAATACACTTTATTGATAGAAAACAGTGAGTTAACAAAGTTCAATGGTAAATGCAACAGTGCTTTAACAAGATCTGATGGCAAGGCACACTTGATTATTTATTGCATAGAGGACAGGGTCAGACAAAACTGTCATGAGGTTCAGAAAGGACCTCCTTTCTTTCTAAACTTCTTCTCAGAGAGGAGTCTAGGTGCTGCTGGATCCAATCCTAGTCCCAGACTTGGTCAACGGTTTATGTCTAAAGGATTATATATGCACAATCAATCCTTTATATCACTTAGCTAGGATTTCAAAGTATGGACATGCTATTAGTCACTTACTGAGTATGTTGCAGCAAGGAATCTCTCAATCTCAAGGAGTAACCTTGAGAGGTGTCCTTACTCAAGGGGAGATCCTGTTGTGCAGCCCACTGCCCTGCAGGAGAGCTCAAAGGGCTCTTGGGTTGCTCACTATTTATAGGGGTAAGATGATTGACTCATAGTCATATTGCATACCGATAACTGTGGTTAGGTGGGCGTATTTCTCACAATAGCCCTTGGTTATTGTGTTGTTATCTGGCTCCTGAATCCACTTTGAAAGGACACAGCTATCACAACCAGCATCCATTAATGACTGCCCCTGGTAGTTATCGCCTGAGCAGGGTTACAGGAGATAAAGGTCAGGTTGGGCAGGAGAGCACACCGTCACAGTCAGTGACTAGTTCAGACTAGGCCTCATCTGGAAAACACATATCCAGTTACTAACAGACAGATGATTTATCTCCCTTTTAGGTCCTCAATTTATTAATGTTCTCTCATAGCTGCTTTCCTGCAAGTCATTATCACCAGAGAAATTTTAGCTCTGAATTTATTGTTCTGGTCCATGCTGTTCTTCAAGTCTACAGAAATAACTCAGGATAGGTCACACTCCATGCTACTCCCCCTACTGATGGCTATGCTCCAGCTCAGTGGAGGTGGGGAGAAGCAGCAAGCCCCAGAGACTTCCCTGGGGCTTGCTTGCTCCACACAACAGTTTTGTTGTTCTGTTGTCCTTTTCCAAGTCATTCAGCAGACATTCACAGAGAAATTTTGATGACTTTTTTTTCTTTTCTAAGAAACTAAAATGGGCATCTACATGCAGTGCAACATGTTTGCCTTTCTAAGACACATCAGGCTCTGGCTAGAATAGAAAAATATCCAAATTCTGATTATCTCTACAAGGTACAAGTGTTTTGAATGAATGCATGAGTCATAAGAACAAGACTCTTACAACTCAAAATACTTCTCCTACAAACTGATGTGTATTGTAGAAAGACTTGCCTGTGAATATTGTCAAGCTCATAAATGATCCTGTGGACCTGTTAAATATTTTGCTGAAGAAAAATCATCACAGAAGTACAAACCAGACTGAAAATGTATATGGGTTCTACGCACCGTACTCTTCTGCACAGAGAAGTACCTCTTCGTACGTGGCTTCAGCCAATCACAAAATTGAACCCTGAAAACACATCTTTTTCCAAAGAGAGCCCATTCAAAAAGCCCTATAAATGCATTTCAATATGGAGCTTAGAGACAATGAAGGTAGAAAGCAAAAAGTCTGAAATCCTATCATCATCTTAATTTTATAGCCAGTTCCCAATTTCACAACAAATTCAGATAGGAAAACGTTCAAACTTCAGAAAGTGAGAATCCAATTTTGGCTATGAGACTATAAAGCAGGCCAAGTAAAAATAAAATTCAAATATAGTCAATACTATGCAAGAGAAAACATACAAGAAAGTATCTGATTTACAATCCAAACCATTGCAAGACAAATCAGATTTTTTTTTTTAAAAGATTGTTGTTCTATAATTACAATATATCTGCTAATGGACCCTCTGAATCACAAAACAGTTATCACAAATTAAAATTTATTTTCGTTACTACTATTTGTGATAGTTTCTCCTTGTTATTAATTTCACATTATAATAGTATTTCCATGAACAGACTAAGTATTATGTGAGTGCATGGGCTAAAGACTTTTACAATCCATTTTTGTTACTCTGCTTCGAGGCTGGAAAACCAAAAAACCAAAAGCTAACTTAACTGAGAGAAAACCTGGACTTGTTCCACAAATTGTCAGTGGAAATAAAGATTACATACAAATTAAGTTAACATAGTGCAAGGTAAATAATGGACTACAGTTAAGAGACATTTGTTACAGAAACTGAGTTGATGCAAAAGATAGAAGGCAAACACTAGGATAAATATTTATTCTTAACTGAATTCCAGAATACTTTTATCCTTAGAGGTTAATAGCGTTTGAGATTTTACTGAAATGTAATCCTCATTACCACCAGATTAGTGTACCTGGCTTCATGAAAACCCATCAGTACGTGTGCATTTAAATATGAAAGTATACTTTTTAATTCATTCTTTGCTGCTGTCAAAATGTTCATATATATGTATACAACTTCTGTTTCAGTGGAGCTTAAACTATTTCTTTTCACATACAAAGGGATATAGTGACGTGTCATTTTCTTATCTTTTGCATTATTGTAATAATTTGCTCATAGACAGCATAAATATATATTTAAAAAAGGGGGGGGGGGTTAAGTTGAAAATAAAAGCCAAGGTGAAATGAGTCGAAAAAGCCTACTTTGAGTGTGGAGTGTGGATTTTTTTTCCTTAAGCTTATTCCAAACTGCACAGTTTCCTACAGAAGTTTTAAATATCGGTGAAAAACAGTCACACTGGAAGCATATATTTTGCAGCCACTGCTAAACGTAGTGCCCTATTTTCACATACTGCCTCCATCCCACTGCCTCCTCAGAGTGCGTGACCTGGAGGTGAAGGTGCAGCAGGTCAACCAGGTTGGTGCTGTGGTTAGTCTCCTGGTGACTACAGAGGTGTATCTGTTGCCTCTCCCTCCCTTTGTCCCATTACTTGCCTACAGTAGTCCCATCTAGCTGCAACCACTAGCTGCATCTACTCATCAGTTTAACATAGTCTCTGCTGTACCGCTCCCACCATTTTATTCCATAACATTTTTTGGTCCAAATCTTCAATATTCATGATGTTGTCCATCTGGGACAGCTATGCATTACAAAGCATCTTTCCTCCATCCTTCCACAGATACCTTTTGTCTTTACCTTGAAGGGTTCTTCATGATTGACCAGCAACAGTACTTCTGCCCTTATTTTCTCAGATATGCTCATTTACTGCCCTGCTCCTCCATTTGCCTTCTTTCCCCCCTCCCCCCTCTTTGGAAGGCTTTCACATTATTCCAACCATAGTTTAATTAAGCAAATTATATATGACTACCTTACACACCTTGCTTTATTGTTGCTTGATCTTCCCAAGACATTCCTCTCCACACTTCCATCTAATCCGTCTGTTGTATCCCGTGTGATTAGACCAGACCAATGTCCTTCTCTTCTGCCTACTTTTGTCTTCCTATAATTCAGTTCCTCCCTGAAGCTTTCTTGCTTCTCTGGCTCTCTCATTCTGAATATGAAAATGCCCCATTGTCTCCAAATTTAAAACAAGTTCAATGTAACCAAACAGAAATGACTGCCAATTAAAAATCCAGCTGTGCTGGAACTACTTATTTGAAAATGCTCACTACTTTTGGAAATGTTGAAATCCTTCTTTCCCCAGTGTCTCAAAACATTTTTGAAAATATTCTATTGAATATTCTATTGAAAATTGAAAATAGAATATTGAAAATAGTTCTAAAATTAACACACACTCCCAAAAGACCATGAATGAAAAAATCTGTTTTCATTTGACAACAAAATTGAAAGATTAGCACAAAATAAATAAAATCAATATAAGCATAAAATCAGTGATGCTTACTTGTTTCAAATGACTGATATTTCCAATGAAAATAAATCATTGGAGCTGGAGGACTCTTTCCTCAACACCTCTGACCCATGTAACCAGCATCCCACTGCCTGCCTTTCCTTCACACAAAATATTGTGAGCAGTTTGATGGTCTGTTAGTGTTTTCCTCATTCTCAAGGATGTGTTTGTGAATTTCTCTGTGAGAAACCATCTAATGACCAAGAAGCATTTTACTAATACAGACTGAAGCAGTATCTCTGTTACAAGTGAAATAATATCTTTTGGAGATAGAGGATGATCAGGTGTAACAACCCAGCCTCTGTGGTGCAGGTGAGAGCACATTGTGTAATCTAGCACTAACTGCTCCCTGTACTGCAGTTAGATTTAACACCTCCTTATATTGGGTTACCCTGCATGTATGGGTGTATTTACAAATTTTGTGTGTATCCTGTTAGAGAAAAATTATATCCTGCTGGATCCAAGAGCCTGGGAGAGGCGAGGCTTCTCAGCTCCACGTCCCTGGGTGCAACCAGCAGCGAGGTTGAAGAAGCGTTCCCAGCAGGCAGATGCACACAGAGCACATGTATACACCACATATGTACCTATACACATGTCCGGACACACAGATCACGCAGACACCCAGAGCACTCACACAAACATAGGCAGCACCAAGGGCTTTATCCTGCTCCCCTCACCTTCCCTAAACATCCCATAATAAATCCTATGCAATCCCAAAATGCTCTTCCCCTGCATCCTACAGTGTGTCCCCCACTCATGGGCAGCAACCCACCCCCTCACTCTGAAATGTGATCTGGGGGCTGCTCCCAGTGACTGGTGGTGGTGGATTTCACACTGGGTGGGGTAGCTGAGGCTCTCCTGGGACAGCCCTGGGAAGGGCCCATAGAAGTTGTGGGGTCTGTAATTTGGGTTCCCACCTGCTGTTGCGGCCCAGTGCTCCTCTGGGCTTGTGCAGATGGGCTGGTAAAGGGCTGATGGTTCCTGGGATGGGCCTGGGAGTAGCCTAGAAGAGTATTGTTTGAATGCCCCACCACCACCATTGTCTGTCTGTGCTCCTTGGTGGGTGTTCAGATGAGCTTTATCACATAACCTAACATACACGTATAGAAATATACACAGACACACACATACAGATGCACACATATATATACATGTAACTACATTATTTCCTATCCTTTTCATGCACTTTGGAGTTCACATGCTGCAAATTCCATAATGCCACACAACACTTGTCACATTGCTCAGCCACAGGTCGGTCCATCCTCCTCGCTGCAAAGGCTGGAGGAAAACACAGGTTTAACAAGGCAGCTCGCAAGAGTTCTGACCTCAGGCCAGTGTTGTCTCTTGGATGGAACTCCCAATTATTATCAAAGGACACGTCAAAATTGATCACTCTGTTCTCTGATTTCTTAGTGCTTCCTTTTTCTGCTTATTTACTTCTATACATCACAGAAAGAGGTAGAGATCAAGAACTCTGGAAAGATTAAAGAGAGACAGAATGTTACCACTGCTAGCAAGACTATCTAGACTTAGGGCAAAAGTTTGAAACAAAAATAAACCATGTGATTCATAATGCATTATGTAAGTTGGAAAGATAAATTGGAGACATGAGGCTGAGTAAGCATGCAGATTCTCTCGCATCTAAATATGGAATTTTGCACCTTCTCTCCTAGACCATCTAGCATTGGCGTCTGTCTGGGGCAGGACATTGAACAGATGTGATGCTGCATGGTGAGGCATGTGTTACGTGGTGAAGGAGCAGAAAAAACACAATTTCATTTCTAAAATTTGGTAATGAGTTCATCACTGAACCAAGTTAGGGAATTTTGTCTTTAAAATGGGACTTAGAATAAGCATGCTGTTTTTAAAAATTGAAATCTAGGGCAAAGTGCTAGGGTTTATTTCATTTCATTTAATTTCATTTTTTTGTAAGTATCTCTGCCATTTGATTATATTCTTACAGGATTCTGAATCCCTGGTGTACTCTTGAGTTCTCCATGTTTGCAAATGTATATGTACCCATATTGACCCAGAAATGCTGGCACGTCGGTATTGCCTTAGGCTGTGTAGCTTAGTGTTGTTTCTCTCCATGTCATTACATGTTTCCGCCAGTCACATGTTTCAAGATTTGCACCTTGTAGTCCAAGATAATGTGAAAAGCAAACTTTAAAGATGTGTTTTTGAGGCAAAGTTTTTTCTTGTCCCACACTCCCTATCAACTCATATGCTGTCCTATTATTCAGAAAATAACAAGTCACCTCCTGGTTTGTTTACAGCCAGTAATAGTCCCCTGTTGAACCAAGACAAAGGAGTTATTTTTAATACTTCAGGAAAAGTATTTCAGAACAAAAGAAAATCACTTATTGTTAGATTGGTACTTGAAAAGCTTATAGAGAAATCTTTTCTGACATCTGTTTCATTAGAAGCTTAAGCAACTGTTCAAAACCACCCACATCTTTGTACAAAAGATTGTTTTTGCAGCAAGTTTTCTTGTGAATCATGATTAAAATTCCTCTCTGTTCTCTGTATCATACACACAATTTTGTAGCATGCACTCACATACAGCATTTCTTAGAAAGAAGAGCCCACGGAGAGGACACTGTTGCCATAGCAACAATTTTGTATTCTGAAATGGTATCATACTGCATTTTTTTCATCTTAAGCTTTTGTAGACTGCAAATACCATCTTTCCTCATTCAAGCTGTCAGTTAATCCTCAAGATTCATTCAGGATTACTTTCCTTTTGTGATGGAATCCCTTAGCATTAAATTATGGTCTGCTCTACTGCTATTGTAACTTGAAAAATGATCTTAAGTGTCAGGCGCTCAGAAGTTGGCTTTGGCTTCATTATAAAGTCATTTGCCTTCACATAATGGTATTTTCTGCTGCTATTGATAAGGGTTCAGAAACATCTTTCCTGATTCTGAAATAAACTTACAAATAAACTTGCGCAGATCTCTGAACTTTTCTACCCCTGCACATCTATAAAATATGAATGGTGGAGGGGAGTCTTGAGAGATTGTAAAGTATTTTAGGAGGTTGCTGTTTTAATCTTCATGTACTAATCTGGTTTCCTAATATTACAAACTTAGAGTCTATTGAGTTATTACATTGATCAGTGAAATAGTTTTCAGCATCTGTAATAAGCCTTGATTCTGTGGTAAGTTACCTTTCTGAGCTCCCTCTGCAGCAGTGGTAGTGAAGCCTCCAGACAGTAACATACCACCATAAGCAAATCATCAGGCATTGGGAAGGCAGAAATGAAGAGCGAGAGGATGACTAGCTGCATAAAAGAATATTAACATAATAATTAAACAGTAGTGTGGATTAGGTCTGTACTCTGCACGGGCTTTCTTTCACGACTATTCTGTCCAAGGGCCAACAACTGCACAAAATCTTGTGCTCCATGACCTTTTCTGCTGGAACTTCATGTTCTCCTGGCGCTGGCTTCTTCACTCATCAGAGACACAACTGGCAATTACCAGAGGAAGGCGAATGGTGATCTTGGGCTCAGTATGTCTGTGTGTGGTGAAATGACGTACTAGCTGGGACTGTAGGCATGGGATTGTCTCTTTGAGGTCACTGGATACAAAAGCCAGGAGCTTGTGTTTTCTTCCATACTTCTGCAGACTGACCTTACGATACCAGAGAGGCTGAGCTCAGATCAATGTCGCAGGATCAGACTGCCAGTCATGGGAACAACAGAGAGAGCTCGGGACATAATTGGTCATCTAGCAGGAAGAACACACAGGGCAGATACTTGGAAATCATGCACAAATCTACCTTCTACTCATGTAAGGCAATATGGGAAGCAGTACCCAGCTGCAGGTTCAGACAGTGGCATGTACAGTGTGTTTCAGCCAGCTTAAGGTTGGTTCTGAGCTCAAGCTTGCAAGGCTTAAAGGTCATTGCTTTATGAACTTGCGGATGTGCACACTCAAATTATTGTAACTGCAGGGAAGCCACATGTTGGTCCAGTTCTGGCCCATACCAGTTTGCCTCTGTTCATATTACCTGATATATCCTGAAGGCCTGAGCAGTGCTTCCTCAGGAGTAAGAAGCCAGGCATTTGTAAGCTTGGCTAGGAATTTATTGATTCATTTGTTTCTTGGTTTACAGCTAATCAGTCCATTCAATAGTTCTTCCTTTATCCAGCCAAAGTCCACTGAAGAACTCTCATCTAGAGCTCACCGCGAATTTGCACTTACTTACCCAAAAACCAGCAAAACAGGTCACAGAGGCCACTGCTTGCTGCACCATTTCAGAATGAGATTTCACTGGAAAAATCTCACTTTTTTGTGTGGAGGTTAACCACTGCTGCCTATCGACATCCTATGTTTTAAGTACTCATGTAGGATACTCAAGTGGTAAGGAAGTCTGCATTTTTGTGGTGTTTCCCAAGCCTGAATTTTACTTGGAGGTGTTATGGATGTAATGAAAGGTGCCACAGCACTGCCATCAGCCGCTGTACTTTAAGCACAGGCAGGTGACTAGGTTGTTCCCTACCCCCAGGCAGTGGTTCAGCTAATCTGTGCTCCACTTTGCACCATACACTCTTTCTCAATCAACAGATGTACTTTCCTTGGGAAGAGCTTTCTGCATATGAACAAGATGCAATGTTTCTTCCTCACAAAACTGAATTTACTCACAGTTTTCACAACAGTTTATTATTACAAACACACTATGTTGTATCTTTTTAGGTGATCATCATTTGTTTTCAAGGAATAACTGCAAGTAAACCTGTACTATTTCTGCTGCCTAGGACCAACTTTTTTTTTTCCTACTATAGTACAGAACTTTTTGTTTGTTTGTTTGAACACTAAAAAGATAAAGGAGGAAGGTCTTACAGATGTTGTGGTTAAAATGAAAAGGATTAAAAATCAGCAGTCTTCTAAATCAGCTCAGTACTATACAGCTCAGTCAGTACATACATGAAAAATATAGAGCTCCCACAAAGGCATTTAATATTCACATGCTAGTGGCTTGCCGAAAGCTTAGCAGTTCTCCTGAACTGCTGTCCAATTGAGATCTTTAAATTTCTCTCCCACAGAACACATGCGCTATTAATCTGGAGGACACTTGTCATATCCCTAGATTTTGTACCATCTACGCAGATTTTTAAATATGCGTTCCTCCCATTATTAATACTGCTCTGAAAGTCTAAGCCAGAATACCTAAAATAACAAAAAAACTATATTATGTTCTTTAAAAATTACATTAAGAATTAAATGCAGATATCAGTCTTCAAAGATCATTAAGAAAAATAGGCAATACCAGATAAATTACATATGCAATTTTAGGCTTTTTTTTTTTTTTAAATAAATACTGGAGACAAAATTTCCTTTCTTTCTTCCTTAAATTCTGAGAAATTCCCCAAGAAAAAACCTTGATCCACCAGAAGTTTTCATTTCCAAGGGCTGGCTCTTGGATGCACCAATGTGCCAAAGGGCCAGCAGTGTCCAGAAACGGACATCTCAGATTCCGGCCCCTTCATCAATAGAAGCCCTTTGCCTAAGGCTTTGGGAATATCCCATTTTTAGTGCTTGTTAAAGAATGGTTGAAGAGACCCTACATTTGGGGGTGTGAGGGGGGTTGAGAAAACTGGAGTGAAATCTTCTGCGCCCTCAAAACATGGTTTTCTCTTGAAAGTTATTTCACTTGTTGAAAAGCAGTGAAAGTTATTTTTGCTTATGCAGTCTTTTGATCATTTGCCACTTTTAAAACACTAATAGCATTTTATGTCAGTACTAATGCAAGTGGAAGGGCTTGCGAGAACAGGGTCACATTTTACTGGTCATGCTGCTGTCTGATATATATGTCAGCAGCAGTTAACCATGCCACTGCTATGGAAATTCAGAGCAGTGATGAAAGTCTGAAAAAAATGACTATTATTTTACAAGGAATTTGATCTGGAAAAAATCTCACAGTTAAGACCTCTGTAAATAGCAGTCTTGAGGACCTGGCTTACTACCTATTTATGTGAGGTCTTAAGGGTTTTTTCATGGTCCGCTTGTGTCAGCTCCTGTTGACTTGAGAGAATCGACACTGAAGACTGCAGTTCAATTTATGGATACAAACCAATTCTAAACAACTTTTTGTTAAACAGAAGTTCATCCACATGCAGACACAACCAATCAAACCCCTTCAGAACTGTGCGTTTGTTTGGAATATTCTTTCACAAAATGCTACAACCATTTTCCTGACATCAAATAGAACAGAACCTGAAAGTATTTCTAATTGGAAAGAGAGAAAGACTCAAAGATACCTTTGGCTGTACACCTAAGAAATCACACAGATTTTTTTCAAGCATCAGATGGGATTTAACTGAGGAATTCCAGTTTATCAGATGTGTAGCAAAAATGTAACATCTCACCTTTTTCTGAAAGCAAGCAAACAGGAGATCTTTTCCACATTATTTTACTATCCATATGGAGAAATTGTAAAGACATTAAGCAATATAAAATTCTGTCCAGTAACTTGTTATGATTAATACATTTCACTTTCAGCAAAACTAGGAAAATTTATACATCTCTACATTTTGAAAGTTATTAAATAGAAAACTGAATGATTTACAGTTATAAATTAATCTTTGACTCATTCCCTGGTTTTCGTCATACAGAAGGACCACAAGAATATTTCTTGACTATGGTGAGATACATAAACATGCATTTTCCTTTTTTTTTTTTTTTTAAAAAGAAAAAAAGAAAAAAAAAAGAAAAAAAAATCACATAAGACAGGGCTACTTACCTAAACTCATATGACTTTCTAATGAATCCTGCCTGGAAGTATAAACCAAAGGTAGTAAGAGCAATGTGGAAAATCCTCAAAATAATCCACATACAGGTTCTTTTGAGTTTATTGATTTAGCTAAGGAATACTTCCATTAACACATACCATACCTCCAAGAGAATATGACATTAACTACCATACAACTGTGATTTACAGAGAAACGTCAGAAGGATCTGTGTCTCAATAAAACAGAGGAAATTGAACAAGACAGTGAAAAATGGCACATCTTACTACTATCCAGAGAGAGAATTTGTGGTTAACTGAAAAATATTGCAAGTCTTTGTTAGCAAAGCAAGGAAAAATTATAGTTTATACAATATTTACAATAGATTGATCAGAGAGATGTGCATACAGATGTTACAGGATATAATTGTATTGTAGTGACACATACATGCTCTGCTGGGCAAACCCATCAGTAAAGAGCCCTTGGACTTATTTAAATAGGCAATGCAAAATCAGGGTAGAGGAGGAAAGAATAAGGTGATTTGTCTGCATTCACACATGATGATACGTATTTTTATTGTTGCTTATTTTTAATTACAAGGTTCAAATTTTTCTAAATTGCCAACTAAGCTTAGTTCACATTTTCAACTTTTCTGCCAAACATTAACATCCAGAACTTGAATTTTTAAATGACAGCTGATAATCTAGCTATAGCAAAATAAAGCTTCCACTTTAAGAAGTCTTTCTCACTATATTATGAAAGATGTGTTAAGAAGATATGACTGGCAACCCAACAGTTATTTTCACTGTTGTGACTTGACAGTTCAAGTAGGTAGCAGAGGTTGTATGCAGGAGAGGCTTCTAGAAACTTGCAGTAAGAGGAAAATTAAGTAAGGTTAAATTAATACTCTTTTCAAGAAATCCCTGGACAGGGCCTGTTGCAACAGGACAGGGGGGAATGGCTTTAAACTAAAGGGGGGTAGATTTAGACTAGATATAAGGAAGAAATTTTTTATGCTGAGGGTGGTGAAGCACTGGAACAGGTTGCCCAGAGAGGTGGTGGATGCCCCACCCCTGGAAACATTCAAGGTCAAGTTGGACCTGACCTCTGAGCAACCTGATCTAGTTGAAGATGTCCCTGCCCACGGCAGGGGGGTTGGACTAGATGACCTTTAGAGGTCCCTTCCAACCCAAACTATTCTATGATTCTGTGATATCCCCCTATGAGTCTCATCACTGAAGTCTTTACCATTTTCAAACAAAAAATATGTTTTCCATAGTACTTCATAAATATATACTACATAAACCAAAGTGGAAGATATTTGGGAAATATATTCAATAGCCTTCTGACAGTAGAGAACAGACATTGCTCTGGACACAGAATAGACATACCGATGGCCAGTAATTGTCATCTAGGTTATTCAAAATGCAAAAAGCTCTAACTAGCAGCTAAGGGCAGAGCATAATACACAACACCTTGCAAAGGAGAAAAGATCACACCTCAGCTTGCACACCATGCACTCTCCTGTATGTCAAGCAAATGCCTTGACAACTTACTGCTAGTTCATAATAATGTTGCACCCCATTGTTTCAGATGAGAGTCTTCATTTAAATAATAAAATTACTTTCTAGGTTAATCTTAAATATGCTCTCCATGTAGCTCGCTTATTTGTTCCTACATAATCTACCATCAGGAAAGTCTGCTCAGTGATAATTATTTCATCTAGGAAAGTTTGAAAATTGACCAGCCTGCAAGACCCCAGCCTTCCAACAGCAGAAGGATGTGGTTGCATATCTATCCACACAGACACCATGTCCTTCTGTTTATAACTTTATACAGTAGGTAACCTCTGTTACACCACTAAACAAGTTGCTATTATCCCAGGCTGACAGAAATCTTACAAAGAAGGTCAGAGTTTAGGGAGGTGATCAAGACGACTACTGAATATGATATAAATGTCTCAGCAGAAAGACAGATTCCTTCTGAAATATCTCTTTCCAAATTCCTCCCTTCCTGGGGATATCCAATAAGAATTAATACTTTTTTTTAAAGATTTTGCATAATGCTTTTGTTCAATGCCTTTTTTCCTACTGAAAGCACAGTGCTGTTAGCCTCTTGTAACTTACAATATTTCTATTTAAAAAATATAGCTCATCTGTATGGATTTGTGTGGATAGACAGTAGCTTTATAACAGGGAAATGATTCCCCCAAAATCAATGGGTAGGATCATACTGGCGGCAGATTTCTGTAATTAAGAGCTGTATGCCTAGCTATACATATACATATAATTTAGTTAAGAATTGCTATTTTATACTGAGTATCTAATACAGTGCTACCAAAAATATAAACAAGCAAACCCACATGCTACATTTGCAGATGGAAAAAATAGCAATTCTACCAAGTAGGAAAAAATTCTTCAAACATTTCATCAGAATTAATAGGTATAAACTTGTTGGAAAATTTTTTAGGGAATATTTTATACAACTATTGGACAGTCCAGTGAAAGCAAAAGTCCGTGATTTTTTTTTAATTGAAAGATTATTTCTTCACTTTTTCAAGCTTTATTTTGTACTAGTTTTTTTATACCAGATATTAGGTTTCTCTGAACATTGAAAAGAAAAGCAAATGTAAAAATATGCAAGGGGAGTGGTCCAGAAGGGGAATACAGAAAAACTGCTTGACACACACACAAAAAAAAAAAAAGAGACAAAGAAAACCCCTGTTGTAAAAACCAGAGACTCAGAACTACACATGCTGTATGTCAGTACAATATAAAAAAGGGAACCATAAGCATGACATATATAGTACAGCCTAAGAACTGCACACTAAATAATCATTTTTTCCCATATGGCATGTTTGCAGTCACCAGCTGAAATCCTAGTTGATAACTCTGAAGGCTTATTGCGTAACAGGAACTGATTTGTTGATGAAAGCCAAGAAAAGATTAAGCAGAGATTTTCAGGGTCAACCCATTTTTCATCCATTCAGATTTGTTGTCATTTCAAATGCTTTCTTTGCAGATCTACAGCAAATAGCTATGACTAAGCTTTAAATACGGTAAGGGATTAGACAAGCCAGTATCCTGTTGCTGTTGTTATATCCAGGTCTTTGCTTCTTCTTCACTGAAATTGCAGGTTCAGGAATTGTTATTTTTGTAGCCAGTAGGTGAGTCTGATCAATTTTAAAGGAGATTTTGTCAGTTAGAGCTAATCCATGAACATTCAACTTCCTAGCTAGCAATTTATGTGAAAAATCCGTTGCTCTAAGGGAAATATCAGACTTTTAGGGAAAGTTTTACAGTAGATTAAATATAAATGTCTTCCTGATTCTGATACTAAAATGTATGAAACAACATTTGAATACCTCAAAGGTAAAAATTTGCATGTATCTAAACAAACCATGGAACTGTAGCCATTGATGTAATCTTTGTGCAAAGGTGGTAACTGCTTTTGCATGTGAAGCTGGGCAAAAATGCCTCTTAGTGAGTCATACAGCCCTAAAAAACCCTTCCATTTCAAAGCAACTAGAAGTAACTGTAGGTTTTTCTGAATAGTTTCAGCAGTAAAAATGCTACAGAAGGTCTTGGTAAATGTTGAAGCTATTAATATCATCATTTTGGTTCTTGTGAGCTGATTCACATAAAGAGGACAAAGCTCTGGCGGTATGATAGCCTAATATATATACATATAAAATACGTATAAAATAAAAGTATAAATATATATAATATATGTGGGGTTTTTTTATATATATGTTAAAAACCAGTTTTTTAAGGTTAGAGTTCTGACCATATATGCATATGACATATATGTATATATCATAGGTATATATGAATGAAACATCACAAGATTGTTAAATATTATAAATGCCATATAAATTATAAATTATATATTATAAATTATAAATTATATATGCCATATGCATATATATTCAAAACCCTAACTTTGAAAACCTGCTATTTAGCCCTTCAAAATATATTTCTTGGCTTATTATCCCCATTCTGTATTTACTTACAAGACGGTAGTAAAGTATCTGTTCTCCCACATGCACTATATACTTCAACCACAAGTTATGAGAAATGAGTAATTCAGACCCTACAGAGAGTGCAGATTCTGGCCTTTGCTATATCTGTCAGATGGTGCAAAGTGTGCCTGTGGGAATTTGAACCACATCTGAAGTTACTTACAACCATTCTTTTAGAAGGGAAAAAAATCTTAACAGTCCTGGGCTGGACTATATCCAGGCAAGCGCCTGAAAGGCAAAAGGATCCAAAGCTTATTAGCTATGCCTTAGGATTTTGTCTCTTGAGATATGCTAGATTCATACTTGGCTTTCTGGAAAGTGTATCTGAAATTCTGACCCAAAGATGTGCCCTCTGTTCTGTGATAACTCCAGTTGGTCAACATGCTCTTCACAGCCTCCTCCCAAACATTAAATGAAGAGCTTTCATTAACCAAAATTTGCACTGCAAATACAACATACTAAATAATTGCCCAAGGGAATTTCAAATAATTTCTCACAGTAATTTAAGTAGAGCAGTTTGCAGGCACATATTGAAAAGGACTGGAATGGGACATTATAGCACTTCAGATGCATATACTGGCACTTACTGTAGAAAGGGAACAACACCCTTAGAAGGTGGTTCTAAGTTTCTGTTTTACTGATATGTGTACATACATACAGATTAGCACTTTTGAGGAAGCGCTATATCCATCTATCTATCTATAGAGCATCATATTTTCTTCATATTATTTGAACCACAGTCTTCACAAAGTATGCTTTTAATTTCAGCTACAAGAGCAATTTGCAGTAAAAGTAGCCTATAATCTTCCTTTCGTATCAGCTTCTGCAGGGAGATCATAAGACAGAGCTAACTTGTTGGTGTAAGTTTTTCTGCATTCTGCTCTTGTCTCCAGTGCCTAAATGCACTGTACTCTTTATCAACCTCTCTGAAAGTTATCCACATTTTGGGTACCTCTGGTGATGCTTCCAAATCACCAGGCAGAGATGAAAACCCTAGTGTTATTGAACTTCCTCATTTTGTGCAAAGAACAGTAATAAAATTAAAGTGTTGAAATATATTACCCAAAAGAGCTATCAGCATATTTCTTTATTGAAAAGTGGAAGAGTTCATTAAAAGAAATATTCTTTTTGCCATCCACAGTCATTCATTTTGCTTTCAAGATTACTTATCTTCTTGGATAATTTTTAATCCTCAAAAATATTACGTGTGGGAGAGCAAGCCACCACGTATGTGAAGACATTAAAGCTTTACAGCTTTAATACTGAAACAAATTCCCATGGCCCATCTTTCATTTTATAGCATTCGTTTGCTATACAAGCATTTCCATATCAAGGCTGTCTTGCACTGAGGGGTGAGCTGTACACTACACAGTGAAAACGGGCTAATAACATTTTTTTCTCCTTGCTCTCTACAGTCATTGTAGATACAGAATTTCAGTTACATAATATCATATTTCCACACATGTACACGTCTAGATAAAAGCAATTAAGTCACCCTTGAATTCAGGAAAAACCTTGGAACACAGCTATTGTGAAAACTCTGTCACCCCAATCAGTTCAAAACAATTTTCTGTTCTACATGAACAGAAGTGTGTATTTTTAAATGTCCTCACTAGATCTCTGTCAACCAAAACCAAGAAATCTTGTCTCATTATAAAGCCGAATAAAACCTGCACCTTGGGAGCAGAAAAGAGCTGCAAATGGAAATGATAGAGCTCTGGGCATCGATCTTGAAACCTCTATGGGAACAAGAGTAGCAAAAAAGAATAACCTTCTATGAAACCTTTGAGTACCTGCCTTCAAAATAACTCAAACCACATACAGGACCTAACTGGAGATATTCTAGAGACCTCAGCTATTCAGAAATACCTCAGCTATTCAGAAATACCTGAGCAACCACTCAACACATGAATAAAGTGACTGATCTCTTCCATCGTGCATTGAAGAAAGGTACTCTTAACCACCTGTCACTTGTAATTTTTCCTACCAATGTACCACTGAAATTAGGAGTTAACATTAGAAAAACTACAGCCATTCACCTGAATGGTGTTATGGTACCAGCTTATAAAATGTTTTCTGAAAACAGAGGCTGTTGTTTCATCTTATATTTGTTACTGGAGATTAGTTCTGCACTACAGGGGGTAGGGAAAATGTGGAGAAACTGAGTGCAAATCATTTTCTGAACCATGTTTATCTTTCTCCCTAAGGCATCTTCTATTTAGAGTTAGTTTTTTGTTTCTTCCTTGTTAGCCAAATAGTAGCACTACAAAAATAAGTGTTCTTTTACACAGAAATCGTTATGCTGCATCATACAAAAATTTCATCTAGCTCAGTATGCAATCCACCACTGGCTTAGGATGCTCTCAGAAAGCATATAAGAGCATGGCAAGCACCCACGGACGCTTTCTCAGGGTTACCCTACCAGCTTCCAACTACTTCCAGCTTCAGGTTTCCCTGAACTAGATGAACTCACATCTTTGTGCTAAATAATGTCTGCTAGACTTCCATTAATTTGTCTAATGTATTTTTGTCATCCATAATATCCTATAGTAATGAGTTTCATGTTTTAATTATGCCTTATGAGAATATCGCCTTCCTCTTTTATTCCTCTTACTGGATTATTTTGTTTGATGGCTTCTAGTTTCTGCATTGCAAAAAACCCAGCAGTTTCTCATTCTGTTTCTGAATTATACTAATAACTCTGTATCTATCATACCTGTCCCAAAATAATCTCTTTTTCAAGAAGATTCTTAATACTTTCAGAGTCTTGCTGAACAGCAGCCATTACATAGTTTTCTTCAATGCTGTTGCCTTGCTTTGGGTTTGTTGGAATATTAGATTCTCAGATAATGGCAGTGAAAGTTGCATGTGGTGTTCAGGATGGGAGATGGACCATGGTCATACCCCAGGTCCAGGTATCATACACTGTTTTTTTGATCATCTGTTGGAATTACAACAGAATGATTCATAAAGACCAAAAAAATCTCTATAGATGAAATAGCTACAATTTAGCTACCAGCACGTCAAAGCTTAAAATGAAAGGTAGGATGTAAAAATAGGATACACGATTTTCATGCGCTAGTTTCAGCCAAAAGAAATAATGTAGACTATGGAACTTGTAACTTCAAACTACCTGTTGTGGTCTTACCTCTAAACATAAGTCCAGTTCTAGGGCTTTTTTCAAGACTTCAGACTTTCTGGAAGCTGTTTATTATATAGCTATGAGTTATTTGGGTCCTGCCCATCTTCTGATGATGTATTACGTGTCAGAAATCACAGCAGTGCGTAGTCCATCAGTGTGAAATGAGCTGCCTCTCCACTCTTTCTCACTCCTGATGACTCTTTGTTGAGGGTATATTATGGGTATATATTGTCCCTAAGGAGATGAGTAAGTGAAGAAGACTTGGAATAAGGAAGAGACATAGAATTTAACAACTTCTCCGAACAGAAATTGCCTTTATAGAACTAGGGTTTATGATTCATGAGACTGTAAAAACACCAAAATTAGCAGCTGCAGCCAGGGGTAAGAGATGCTAACCTAAAAGGATGGTCTAGTCTGACTGGCATATACTGTTTATGTTCTAGGTTCTTTTATCTTATCCAGGAAGTAAAATGAGATCATAATAGAAAAGAAAGAGCCAAGTAAGTTAGCACAAGTCTGAGTCAATTCAGTATAGCACCACACAAAACCAGCAAATTCTCTTCCAGATCCAAGCTAGCTCAAACATACGGCTGAAGCATCTTTCCCTACAACACAATTGATCTACAGGTTGGATACTCAGGGGTAATTGAGATTTGATCAATTTTATTCTTGGAAAGTGGGCATGCGTTAAAAGCAAAAGTGATCTCTTGAAGGTAGATGTTTTGACAAGTTCTTCAAAATAAATTTCATTTTTCTGAGATGATTTCCCATACCCTTACTTTTATTCTTTAGAGATTGCTTCTAGCTGTGGAAAAGTAAAATGTGATATAAAGAATTTATTTCATGTCTTTCATGAGGGGGCTGCTTTATCTAGGATATTACAGTCAAGAAAGCACTTTCTAATTTAATTTAAGTTTTATCTCAATGTCAAAAGAATGAAGCATTCTTCTCAAAACCCAAAATAGTTTATTTTTAATTGCTTTTTTGAAAACAGAAAACTTTTTGCTCAGAGTTAACCCACTTGAGAGAAGCTGCTATCTCAATCTATGGAGATAAGAAGAAGAGTGTCAAAATGAGGATGTTTAAGTCAGATGTGAGGTATGATTAAAACAGGAGGTGGTGTCTTGGAAGTCACATACAAAACCCCCAGTGACTGTTCTGACTGTGTAAGGATTTGCACAGACCTACAAAAGCACTGTTGGGATAGTCTGTTCCTAGAGCTTTTGTGTCCTATTGTTATATTCCAGTTCAACTCTGCATAACTTGTGATTACTTTTTCCCCAAAGCAGAAAGGTTTAAAAATTATTTATGAAGTATGGTTTAGTTCACAGATTTTTTTTTTTTTTCATTCTATCAACACCTTTTCTACAAACCCCTTATGTAAAAGAATTTTGGAGGGCCACAGTAGAGTTAACGAGATGCCTAGTACAGTGTGTAAGACAAACTCCTGCATGAAAAGGACTGAAAAAATCAACTGGTACGAAACCACTAACACCTATTACATAATGAAAAACTAAAAATGAAACTAAACAGGAAGGCTGCAAGCTGTAGTCTGACCTGGTGTCTACACCACCATTGTGCCTTAATATGACTTTTTAAAAATTCCTTTTTCATCTCTACCTTTTTCTCACAGGTGTTCTGTGAGAAAATGTTTCTCTTTATTGGACTGTTGGCTCTTGTTCATATTTAGTTTAGGACCAGGAACTTTCTTACATTTATACGTCATCCAGGATACAAAAACTATTCTTATGGAAAATACCCCAAGACCTGATGAGAGACAGAGCTAACAATTATGCCATTCAGGAAGTGTTTTACGTGGAACATTTTGTGCATAATTATACATAAAATAGGATTAATCTTCTGGATTATGTGGTCATTGACTTCAAGGGAATTAAACCATTTTATACCATCAAAAAATAAAAAAAAAAGCAATCTATGCCAAGTTATTAAAGGGACCTTAACTACTCCTTTGCACGTGCGTTGCACTAGTGAGTCCTTTGCTGACCTGATCACACAGACTGTGCACGTATGTATGTGTGCATGTACATGTGCACCTCTGCAGAAATGTGTTTTCATGTGTTTTTGTCACCTCAAAGATTATTGGAAATATCATATATCGTATATCATGTATTTATTATCATATACCATTATTAGCCTGCCGCTAAGAAATTCGGATTCCAAAGTCAGGCACAAGAACAGAGACAGACCTACAGTTTCTGTAGGAACATCAGTTCTGCACTTCCTGTGTTATACAGTCTCGTAATACATACTTGATTACAAGTGCATATAAATATGTATACTCACTATAAAAATCAGCCAGATTTTCATTTTTTGTTTGGCTCTAAAATGACTGATGATTACCTGACTTTATATAAAAATAAGACGTTTATATTGCTATTCATAGCAAAGCTGCATAAATCACATGTAATTTTCAACATTTTTCCCTACAAGGTATGCATCTCTCAATATAAAATGTCTTTTACCTCATTTTATCTTTTAGAAACTAAGTACTACAACTATTTGAATTTATTTTTGTGAGGCAGGAAGTAACAACAAATCTTTCTCTCCAGTGCAGTTCATAGATAACTACTAACTTACTGTTATGGTGGTAATTTCTGTGTTGTGACCCATCAGTGTTGCCATATTGCTGGTTCGTGTAAAGTGATGATCATCTGCAATGTCACTGTAGCAGTGGACAGTAATACGGCCTGAGGCAAAAACAGTTGATTGAGGCATTTTACACCAGGGAACACCTTTAGGAAATCTGTCTTCTCCACATGGTATTAACCAATTCGGCCATTGTCATCCTCCAAGGCTTCATATAATTTTATATGTTTTATATACACACACCACCCACACATGCGTGCATGCTGCCAGCAAGGAAGAGTGAAACACACTGCTGAGAGGGGTGATGCTCCAGGCAAAAGTTTAACAATTTGTCTAGAGATCACAGAGCTGGCTGTGATTTATTATTACAGCACTGCTTCCAAGAGATAAAGAATACATCACTGTATCTAGTACAGCCAGCTGTATCTAGCTGTACCTAGTACTGTTGCCTGACTTCTGTGTTTCTTTTGACGTGAAGTAGAAAGGCTTCAGGTAGGTAGAAAAGCATGGTTAGTTCTTGACTCAGATCAAACAACATTTGGAGGCTGAAGAAGAAGAAGGGAAAGTTGCACTGAACAACCTTCAAAAGCATTCTTCTGACTTATTTCTTAGCATTTTGTACCTAGCAATACAAATATTTCTCAAACATATAAGCTGCTCATATAGCTAATATACTGTCTAATATTAAGTAATCATAAAGAAAAATCGAAGACGTGCACGTGTTCATTAAGTGAGGTAAGATATGCACTGAACTGGAAAGATATTTATAAAAACATAATGCGTGCACGCATGTGTGCATGCACACACACACACACACACAGAGTCCCTTGCTGCTGCTGCTGCTTATTACTTTTCAAGTAATACTGTTCAGCTCCCACAGCATATATGTTAAATCAGTTCACGTGAACTATGTCCACATTCTCAGATGTGATTAAATCATCACCCTTTATATCCTCCTACAATGTGAGTTCTTTCCACACTCCCTGTTCCTCCAATCAAGGGACACAGGTCTTACGAAACCTGATGATCTGTTTGCTTGAATTTCAAAATTAGAATAACAAATGCCTTGCCTAGATAAGACATAGCACGCAATGTGCTGTTGATAATCTATAGGAAGGTGGAGAAATTAAAGAGCTGTGTAAGGTACGTTTAGTAAATTCAATCCATTCGAGGAAATTGCAATTGGTTCATGGAAGTTTGGTGAGACAAAAAGGGAGTCTGACACAAACCATACACAGCCAAACTGACGTGATATGGATGCTAGACCTTGCCAATAAACATTTGGCTCCAGCACGTCCCTTGTGAATATTTTTCTAACTCTGCTAATACTTTCTCAAAGAGGAGAGTCAAATCTCTTCTGTAAGCACCACATTATAGCTGTACAAACTTTTGCATTATTTCCCTAGGTGTTTCCATAGAGAAACCAGGACACACATAGATACCAGGAGAGGTATATTAGAAAGGGTATGCCATCTGCGGCAACACATCAACTACTCAGAGTTAATAATAAAGACTCAAGAAAGACTTTTCAGCAAGAAAATTAAGGATGTTTAGTGGCAAAATTGCACTGATAGGTTTATTAGCGCTATAATGATATCTTCTCAAGGAGATTTTTTTACAAATACAGTTGACATTCTCCAACACTACCAGTAGATAAACCACATCAAAATCAAGAGAACAATAATATATGGTGTAGTTTACAGGAGTGAACAATAAATAGGCATTCTGAAATGACATAATGAAACAAATCAAGAACTGCTGCAGGCTAAATTTGTATACAGCCTTTTGCATTTGTAGGAAATGTAACTGTCTTTTACTACGGCCAGTTCTAGGAGAGCAAACAAACCTCTTGACAACACTCATTTTTCAACTTCAAGTGGAACGAGAGTATCTAATTGCTCTTTCTGCACCCTTGGCATAGCTAGCAATGCCTTAGTTATTTAAATTTGGACAGATGCAAAGAGGATGCGAGAACTTCAGGGGACGCCTCAGTTGACAGAGCATCTACCACATGCATCCATTCCTTTTTGGTTAGCTTATTGCAGAAAACTTTATGTGCTGTGCTCTGAAGCCTGCTCAACAAACATGCTGCAGGGCCTGCAGGCACTTAGGCAGAGGAATGTAAGTTCAGGTCCCTTACACCTGTGCTTATACTGCAGTTAACTTTACAACAGAACTGTATGCTCCTGTTTGATGTGGTCAGTTGCCTTTGCCCTGAGCAGATGGCTCCAGAAACAATTCTGGACTCTGTAGTGACCCCCTCTCTGCAAGACTCGTGGCTTTCTCTAAACACCAAGGGCCAAAATTTGAAATTTTTCCAATGTGTTTTGTGGAACAATATACATAACGCACAGGCAGTGCACATATCCTGTCTGGTATAAGCTGGTGTGGAAGTGAAGGGAGAGGACAGGCACAGAGGCAGAAACAATAATGAAGTAGTTCTATTAAAGATGAATCGACAATGAATACTGGAAGTGACTGAAGAAGTGAAAGCTGGAAAAATTACATGGATTTATGGCAACTGCCCTGCAAAGCATCATCTGAATGGTTCAGGAGATATGCTGGCTTTCCACTGACATTAACTATGCTGACACATTTGAAACTGACATGTCAGAGTAAAGATGACAGATAGCTTTGATGCCTCTTTCCCTTTAAAGCAAGTTCACTTAATAAACAATATATAAAATAAAATGAAGTCATTCTTAAAGCAGATTAAACACATTTCTTATTTTAGAAGAAATGTCAGGCAGTTACGTAGGTAACAAGTACAATCTAACAAACACTGCTTCAGAAGCATGAAAGGTGTTAAATTATCATATGTAGCACTCAGATGTATTATGTCTATTTAAAGGGAAGAAGAAAGTCCTTTACTACATATTTAAACATTTCAGTGTTGGTGGTGGTCTTTTCCTACTACTAACACAGCATAATACACCACATTGTAACACAACAAATACGCATTATATCACAAGTGTTAGGTATAAATTAATAAATACAGAAATATTGTAAGTGCCAACGGTGGGGAGAGAACAGATGCACACTAACAGCTAACCTGTTTATATCATAGACCACAGCAGAGACTGACAAGGTGTTTTTTCCTGTGACACTTCTATTAAAAAAAATGCCAGTCTGGTAAACTCGGGGGCGGGCGGGAACAGAACCACAAGGAAGGAGCCTGAACCAGCAGAGCTCTTCTCTGGAAGATTTCTTCACTCCAAGCAAAATTACTGGTCAAATTCAGAAGGAAATGAACTCTAAATCTGAGGAAGCAAAGAGATAAATCTACCTATCCTTCATCTCAGACAACCTTTCATGCTTATCTACCTATATAATATGGAGCAAGAAATATAAAAAAGGAAAACTTCAAACATGTTTCAGCTCTGTTGACTAACCAACTCACTATCTGCACGATGTCTTGCAAAGGTGGGGTTTCCCTCTAGTGCCTGTTTAGAGGGAGCATGCTCCTTTGGGGCGCATAAAAATCCTTTCATTCTGTTCTACATACTTAGGCCTATCTTTCTAAATACAAACTTGATTTATTGAAAGTAAAACTAGCAGCTATGAGGATTCTGCATTTCATTATATTCAGCAGCTCTGAAGAGGCTCAGATCATTATCTATCCAATTGTTCTGAAGCCTCAGACATGCAAGACCAAGTCTGAATGCAGACATCCTCAGCTTTGCTTGTTTGTTATTTCTGAATGACAGTCACACTTTAGTTCCCATCTCCTTCTTTCACAAAAAAGCCTGATTAGGTGCTTAAAAATTTCTTATTCAAATGGAAATTTTGGTAACTGAAAAAAAAAATCAGCACTAAAACCTTTGACAAAGAACCACTTTGACAGTATGAAATGCTGGAAAATGGTCCCAAAGCAACACTACTGTTCATGGTGACTTCATTGATTACTCAGTAGAATTAATCAAAATGAAAGGATTTTATCCTGCACCTTTCCTACTAGTGATATCTGGTTACATTTTATTGTGCTGCCACCACTACAGTCAATCCTATGACTAACTAAAGGTCCCCCCTCATAACTTGCAGCTGAGAGAAAACAGTCCCTGATTCAGTGGAAGTATGCACAGTAAAAGTAGGTTTATTTTTTTGGCCGGATCTGTATTACAACTTCAGAAGCTCTACCTCCACCCTATCTACTCACAGGAGAAGCCCAAATTATGGAGTCAGATTCCTTTGTGAGCAGTTTTAGGCAAGAAGAATTCATTATACTTCCAGCAAACTCTCAGTGCACAGCTAAATCAAGGTTTTTACCATGTCTTAGAAAATAGCAAATCTTTTGCTACCCTACCATTTTTTGCAAAGTATTAATCTGTCCTCCTTTGTGACAGCAAAGTGACTTTAAAGAAAAAAAAAGATAAAAAAAGCAATTTCCTTAGATAAACAATGGTCTAATCTCATGGCTCTAAGGGCTAGCACGGCATGCTCTAAGAGGGTGGTATGTAAAGAGGTAGTCTTGCTTTGTAAACAATGTTGGCAAATTCATTGTTATAAAATCACAATCAGCCACAAGGTCTTCTCCTGAAAAAGAATGGACACCTCATACTGGGTATTTAACAAAGGGTCACAAATATAAAAATATCTGCGAAACACTGAGGAATACAGACAATCTCTGGCTTCCAGGGATTGGAAGCACCAATCCCTGGTGCTTCAAGTATAATCACAGTGATGCATAAGTTACTGAATTATACCATCTGTTTTACAGAATCTTTTCCTCTATTCATGTTCCCAGTTGATATTATTTAATTGCATTTTCTAACTCTTCAGTAAATGCTTGTCCAGTAAAACATATTATGCTTTAATTGCAAGAGAGTAATTATTTCTCTGGATTTACTTTCTTTTTACTTGATTTAGTAATCTTAATTATGCATGCAGTGATCTAGTCCAGTACTCTGTGCATGGCAAACCCTTCTAAAAGAATGTTATTCTCTTGGACATAAACAGCTAGATGACTGAACTTGTGCTTCTGAGCATCTTCACAAAATTCTGTGTGGGCTGATTCATCACTGAAATACTAATGTTTGAAGACAAATATTGGTGGTTCAGTGTCCAAACAATTCTATGTCTCCCAGCAATAAAATGGCTTCAAAATACTATATATCTGTCACAGCTGAATAATGTTTCAAGCAACATGCATTTAAGAGACTTAAGTGTAAGACAAATCCATAAACAAGAAAACAATCAGAATCACACAGAGAGACTTAGATATCAAGTGCCCTCTACAAAAGACTAGGAAAGGATATACTAGTATTTTACAACCTATAGACTCAGTGAAAAAGCTCACTGCGTAACACTGAGTAAGGTTTTATTCTTATGAGGCCAATACCAGCTTCTCTTGGTTATTCACTGCAGGTGGTGATTCCTTAACTTTAGTTAAGTACTGACCTAAACAAAATAACAGCCACAGCAGGACTTTTCTCTTTAGTAAGATAAAAAAGTTAATTGGTTTACATTTTTTTATTTATGCATCAGGTAAAAACTGACCAAAAGTAAATGAAAAAAAAACTGCTCTTCGGAGATTGCACCACTCCCAGAGAAAGGCAATATCAGAAAGTTGATGCATCTTACACTTCTATCAACTCCTTGCTTCCCTAAGAGATTCAGGTGAGCCCACATCTGATGAAATCAAGATTTGTTCCTGTAATTAAAGCACTGGACTGGAAGAGCTGTCTCTACCACAGAATCAGTGTATAGCCTTAGGCAAGACTGTGCATTTCAGTCCCACTTGTAAAACTAGGACAGCATTTATTTTCCCCAGCCTTTTTAGCCAGCAACTGTTAATGCACATTTGTTTGTTGCTTAATACATAAAGAGTGTTTCTAAAGTGCCATTACTCCGCAAGTTCATAAAAATTAATGGTAGCTTCCCTGAAAGGCCCCAAACTCCATTCTCACAACAAAGGCAGAGGCAAGGGTTCCTTTTCTATGCAGTCATTACAGTTAATTACAGTATGTGCCTGCATTGCTAAAGAACCATTTCCACTGAATAGCAATTCTACCACGAGGAAAAACACATTCGGTGCTGATGTTGCCACCTGTTTAACTATTAAACCACAAGTGCCAGTTTTTGTCCCACAAGCTTACAGCTGCACAGAGACCTTCCTCTGGGGCAAAGCACCAGGGTGTGATCTGGCAGATGCTGTCTGACTGGAGGGCAAACAGGGCATGCCCAAACCATAAAACTTGGTCAAGTGCATTTCCATTTCAGTAAAGGTACAGCCTGAACAGATCCAAATTGTTTCAACACTCTGGAATCTATTTCTCTGATATTTTCATTTCACAAAATAAAACACTTCAGCTTGCTGGTAAGCTCTGGATGAAAAGGTCAGAATATTAAGGAGTCTCCTGACCTGGAAATAACAGTTTTTGACATGTGCTGTTCTAAACAAAGCCTCAATTCTTTTCTTCCACCACGATGCATGTATTTCCATTCCGTCCCATTTCCCAGAACTGGAGGTAAACAAAAACACATTAGAACAATACTTTCAGAGAGAAGGATGTTTTCAGCAGCATTGAACATCAAGCTTTTGTGCAGTTTGACTTTCCAAACCATGCATTGTTTTTCTAGCACTATAGGGTTTTTTTCAATCTTGTTGATCATGAAAAGATGTCTTCTCTCTTCCTCTTTTATCACAAATCAAAATTCCTCAGGGTCTGAGGACTGAGGTTCTCAGTTCTGTAATTACAGCTGAGCTGAATACAGTTCAGCGGTTTCACAGTTTTTTAAGCACTTCTGATTTTGTTCTCATAATTGAGTAATATGGACATCTATGAAAATAATAATAATGGAAAAAATAGAATAGAACAACGTTCAAATCTTAGCAAGATGCAATTCAACTGAAATATAGGCAAAACCTGGGAAAATTATGCATCGTTCTATGTTTATCAATGTAGTGATATCTAACATTCAGTTTTCATTGAATCAGCTTCACTTCCCATTCTTGTTACATCCATTATGTAATTACTTCAAGGAAAATCACAATGTTTTCTTGAACTAATTTATGAGCCTTAACCCCAAAGTTTCTTTCTTGTTTTGATTAGTCCATCAGGTTTCAGAATGCATTTTTGCATAATTTTACATGCAAAGATCACATTAGAAAAAAAAAATTTGTAACTCCTGCCTAACAATAAAAAGAATTAGATATCTGTATGAAAGCATAAGGACAAGGTTCATTGACTGTAGTGGATATGAGGTTTCCATCACATATCTTTTATCTACCATCCAGTCTGCCAAATCTTTCAAGAACTTAAACATGTGACTTTCTTGGGTAAAAAGAAGCAGCAAAGTGATGCATATGGTTAATTATTGACAATGTTGTTATATTTTTTATATTCAGATTTTTTTTCATTTGATTTACAATAGGCTGAAAATATTTACTACAAAGGTAGAATTTCTACTCTACCTGGCTCATAAAACCTAAAGCAACACTAAATATTTAGTTTGTAAACTTGACTGAACATACATAATTTCTTTTTCTAGCCAGGGATCATTAATAAGCAAAAAACATTCATTATCTAATAAATTCCTTCAATATGAGTCGCCAAAAGGCATTACAGAACTGATTTGCCTACCTATATGTAGTAGCGATAGAGGGAAGATTCAGTTATTCATCTGCCATTTCTATCCTCAATTTCACAATTTTGTCTGGTCAGAAGGACCCATAGCAGTTCAGACCAAAAGTCCACCCCTGCCAGCATAGTCTCCAGCGCTGGGCAAGGGCAGATGGTGAACAACAGCAGGACAGCCAAATGATGACACTGCCCCTCTATACACTCGCATCTGCCAGTGATCTACAGCCCAGGGATGTTGTGAACTGTGGGTAGAGTCTTTGTGTTCAATAGCTTTGGACACATTTTTCTTCTGTGTGTAGAAGCCTCTTTACATATGTGGATAATTTTGTGAATCTGGTAGAGTCATGAACATCAATAGACTGAAATATCAGAGGACAGATCATGTCCCCACTATAAGGCAGGTAAAGAAAGAAAAAATATTCCTACTCTTCAGGTTTGAATTTAAGTGTCACTAACGTTGTTCTGAAGAGAAAAACATCTTGAATATGACCACTGTGAGAAGGTGTAGGGGTATTCTAGAATTTAAGATCTCTTTTTAAAAATCCTTTAAGTACCAAACCTGAAAACTGACAAGATGTTCCACCTTTGGAAAACAGAAGTAATGCAGATGAAGGCATCTACAATAAATATTTTCAACAAATAGATCACATGTATAGTGGATTACTGCAGGAAATCCTACATAAGTACCACTGCATGTGTGAAGAGGAAAATACAGAAAAAAAAAAAGAAAAAAGAAAACCCCAAAACATCCCCTTCCTTAGGCCCAGGTAAAGAAATGCCTGCCATATAAAGAGGGAAAAAAACTTAAAGCCAAGTGATGATATTTCCATCTGATGCTGAATGGAAAAACAACAAGACTAGGGATTGCTACTTCAATCTTGTAGAGCTGTCATTCATTTTGTGGACAATTGTAAATCTCCAGCAGTCTGTCCAAAACACAAACCTTGAGCCTGTACTACAACAAAGGCTGGTTATGAAACATTTTTTAAAAATCCATTACAGGATTGTACAATTTGGCTGCACAAGTTTGTCTTTTTGTATTAATTTAGGTCATGACACAGTACTTTAAGAACTGCATTAATTTGGGTTTTAGCTGTGAGCTCCTTCTACTTGTAAGTGTATGTATAGAGGTGGTAGTTTACTCTGCTTCTGCAACTAATATGCTCCTGTCTTGCATTTTCAATTAATGTGAGGCATAACTGTCAAGACTAGAAGCTAGTATTAGGTTAAAAGCCAGCAAAATCAGGATGGGGAAATGTCTGTAAACCCTGTGCCCTTACCCTGGAGAAGTTAAAGAGTTATCTGTTTCCACTGTTGGTAAAAAAACCAAAAACTCAGCCATGAAGCTACCCTGCCCGCATGCTTATCTACAGAAGTGTTTAGGAAGCAAAAAAACTCCTAACTTGCCATGACACAATAGCTGAAGGTCTTTCACACCCCCAGTCCCTTCCTGAGGAAGCTCCCACAAAGTGGAAGTGTGGCGCTCAGCAAAAGAGCTGCGTTCATCCTCGTGATGGCCCTCATCTCCAAGTGGCAATAGCTGCATTAGTTTGTGGAGCCTTGTGACAAGAGTGAGCACCGCTTCAACCACAGGTATGAAGCTATGAGAAAAGGCAACTAGACACTGTGTACCTACATAAGGGTGTCTTCCATGTCAGGAGGGACAGACTTTGCCAAAATCCATATCATGGAGGAAACTAACACAAGCCACAGTCATCACTTACGATAAGTCTCATAAGTCCCTTTGATTTTCAAATTATTTCCCAAAACAGCGAAGATAACATTAAGATGCGTTCTGTTAATTTGTTTTTAATGACAAATAATGCCTTTTAACCAAGGGTCTTACTTAATCCTTACTCTGCCCTCTTATACAACATACCCATTTTCAAAATGTGAAACGCCTACACTTATTTCCCTCCTTAAGCAGTGATTACATAAAAGCAACACACACCCAGTCCCCCAGAAATTAGTGGGAATTTGGTTGTTCCAGGCCAATTTGAGCACGGCTTTGTAGCGTGCAACTGCCATGTCATCCCTGAGAGGACGTCAAGTGTTTTCTTTGCCTGTGTTGATCCTCCAAACCTCCTGTTTGCTGCCACAAATATTTTTCACTCTGCAGAGCATGTCTAGTTTTTATGAGTATTGTCATCCTCTACAAGACCAAATATGCTCAAGTTTACTTCAGGGAGGAAGAAACAGTCAAGAGGAGGTAATGTAAAGCATGTTGCACTGTTGATCCAAGAATTTATATCTTCTTACACATTGAAGTCAATGCATGTGTCCTCTGTTAACAGTGTTTCAAGCCACTGTCCTTCAATTATCTATTTAAGATGTTCAAACTACAAACATGCATGGTGAATCAGCAAACTTAGTTAAAGGCAAAAAAACCCTCTCAACTATGACAGCTAAAATGACAAGCAGTTACAAATTTCTGAGATTTAGAAGGCAGATTACCCACTCAGCTAAACTGGTAGTTCTTTTTAGCCTGCATTCCTTGTATGTTTTCAACAAATTGTTGATAGTTCTTCAGTTATCTGCAATTGACAGTGGTGCTTTCAGTTACAACCCTGAGGCTTGCTGTTTTCTTGAGCAGCTCTGTCTTTACCAAGTGCTCCACTGAATCTTACTTTTCTTTTAAAAAAAGTTTAGGCTGCTTTTCCCTTTCAATCTATTCTCCATTTTCTTCTTACCTCTTCATGTTTTTCCAGGTTATTAAAAATGTTCCTCCTGCATTTTGACCTTACGTATTTCCCATACCCATGTCTTTCACTTCCGTTCAAGTGCCACTCATGTTCATCATGCATTTTTTTTTTGTCTCTGAACACTTTCTCTTTCCTTTCTATCATTCATACTTCTGTACAACAAAACATTGTTTAAAACTAAATACTTCATGAAGTGCAAAGCTGACAAACCCCTATCCATAGTTTTTAACCCTTACCAGATTTTGACTTTTATGACAATAGTAAAAAGTTTTAATCTTCCTCCCATCAAGTCAGAGACAAAATTAACGTATTTAATTAATATTTTCCTCTAGACTTTCAAGCTACAAAGTTCACATAGAAATTCCAAGCATTTTTTTCTCCTCTTCCTCCATAGTTCATTGCTAATTTTCCCCTAAAATTTCAGCATGAAGTTCTA
Organism: Aptenodytes patagonicus; assembly: GCF_965638725.1. NCBI lineage: Eukaryota > Metazoa > Chordata > Aves > Sphenisciformes > Spheniscidae > Aptenodytes > Aptenodytes patagonicus. Next base: position 50,761,160 of record NC_134982.1, on the reverse strand, counting down.
ATGAGTTCCCATTCCGTTATACAAGAATTACATAAACTGAAGAACTAGTAATAAATGTAGGAGAAATAAGAAACAAGATTGCTATAGTAGGACACTATTCAGCAATCTCGATAAGGGAGAGTACTATGACAAAAACTTCATTTAGGCAAATACGAGGCTCACTATTATTGTGTAAGTACTGTTTTTCTGTTTATTAAGCACACCTGCATACTTTGCCTTCACTGCCTAGAACATGAACTATGTTTTGGTGACCTATTCTTTGCCCAGTCCACTTTGGCCCTACTGCTAAGATTTGGTACATTTTCTAGTAGACATCTGACTTTTGCCATAAAACCATTCAGTCATTTCTGAAAAGATCAGGAAAGGATCCTTATATGGTCAGAGCTCAGACTCAGCTTGAGCTGAGGTCACGACCAAGAGAAAGTTTCTACAGCCCTTTATCACTCTTAGGCACACTGAAATCCTACAAATTATTATATATTTCTGTCACATGACATTTAATGATGTCTTGTTTTGTCAACCAAATCACAGCTGAAATGAAAAATCCTTTTAAATTGTTATGTTGCACGGGTATTTTGTATTGTCTTACTAAGCCAATCTCTGCAACAAAAGCCTGGAGCCGAACAATTTATTAAAATTGTTTATGTTTATAAATATTTTTATAAGCAAGCTTAGATGACCCCAACTTGAAGGGTGCACAATTAACCTTCCTGTAGAGGTTCTGCCTCATTTGTGCAGTATGTAGCATTCCAGTAGCATTTAAGTGGCCAGCAGAGAGCTTGTGGACCTTCAGTTCAGAGCTGAATTCTCCCTAAGAAAAATGGTTTTATAAAAGATTCCATGAATACATGAAAGCTCATTTTGTAATAGGTAAAGTGGCTGGATGGCCAATATCTTCCATTTTTAGAAGAACAGAGCCTACTTAACAAGAGTACGAAGGTTTCATTTCTAGCCAAGTTTCAGCATATGTAATTGAGCATTATATGAGCTTTCCAAGTCAGCTAACAGCAGGAGTTTCTTTTCGTGCCAAAAATGCCTTTTCCTTAATGAAAGTTGCATGCTGTAGTGCAGAGAAAGCATGGAAACTAATCAAAGTAGGTAGTTTAAAAGATGTCAGATAAAAGACCTGGCAGCACTTTGAAAGAGAGGAAGCACTGTAAATAGATATTCAACTGCTCAACAGACAGTTCAAATGGGATGACTAAGAAAGGCAGCATAACTCCTCATTTTGCCAGCTAGACCCAACTGTATAACTGCTAATGTTGTTCACAATCTGCTTACCTAAGAAAGACAATAAAATACTTTCATGTATGAAACATTAACTGCCAAAAACATGCTGAAACCACCCATATGCTGAACTATTTATCAAGACATTTGACTAAGCGTGCTAGTGACATGAAAATATAAGTCACACCAGATTGTAGGCTTTTATTCTTCCTTTTTCTGGATAATTTTGAGAACGACTTGAAAAGGCTGAGAGAACAATTCATTTGTTGTGTACATGTGAACATTTTAACCAGGAATATTTGCTAAAGATTAGCTGAAGAAATTTCACGATGTGAGTGGACAAGACTTTATACTTGACCCTTGAACATCCACTGCCAGTGAGCAGGAGGCAACTTTCCCTATTATGATGTAAATCAAGCTGATAACAAAGATTTACCAGTTAGTATGCTATTTAAATTACAGCCAGGCCCCGAGGCAACAACTGTACTGGGACATTGTACAAGTTTATATAAGAATATGATGTTTGTCCAAAGACTGAATTAAGTGGAAAAAAACTGTGGATTTCAGCCTGAGATCTCAGACTCTTTTTTTTCTTCCTGGTTTCTTATAAGAACTCACTCAATCAGATTAAAGTATGCATAATTCATGACCTTCATCACTTAACCAAAAATTATTCTGTATATCTTATAGATGTGACTATCTAAGCCTATCTAAATAAATGTATTTCAGGTCAAGTAGTAAAAGATTCTCACCCTGAGACTTCACCACTTCAGACCTGTCCTTTATCCTTAGCCAAGATAGAGCCAGTTTATTTAGGGAGGAATTATTTACCTGCCAGGTTGCATAGAAAGTAAAGCTTAAATAAATTCACACACACAGAACTTCAGACAAACAATACTTTAAAGATACTGTTTGTGTAGCCTGAATAACACCGCTTGTGCCAGATTTAGTCTTTTGAGAACTGATGGTACAAACATTGAGTAAGAAAAAAATTCTACATTTATTTATTTATTTTATATTCATCTATATTGCTCATGGATCAATTTAAAGGTCTGAAAATACAATAACCAATGACAGTAATGCCCATTCATTCTAGGAAGGAAATGATCTCTGAGGAACTTGAATTCTGTTTTATATCCTTGGGGTTTAAGAGCATTTATGCCACTCTTAGGGTGGCTGCTGGAAACAAAATGAGATTTGACAGGTAGGACAAACGTAATAGTGTCTGCCTGACATTTAGTTTGGTTATGAAATGAGTGTCTGAGAATTGAGGATCAGCGTCACAGCATTGCACATTACTTTAGTGGAGAAGAGTAGAGGACATTAACAATATAAACACATTGCAACAGTGTGCAGACTCCAACCGCTGCATGCTGTTTTCGAGAAACATCGAACACAGCAGACACTGGATCAATAAGACACACTAGAATTCTAATGTAAAAATGCCGTGGATCACAATGCTCTCAAATAGTATCAGCTACATGGGAAACATCACGGTGACAATTTAAGTCGCTATGTGGGTGCAAGGTTCTGTATAAGGAAATGGTGGGAAAAGGGGAGAAACTAGTATTTTTGAATATCAGTAATCTGGCATCTGATCTGACTTAATAGAATAGTAGTCAAACTGTTAAGAAGGAACTACTGGACCAATTTAAAAGCAGTTGTCTCCTTAACTACAAAAATTAAAAGAGTCAGGAAGTTTGTTGGCTTATGAATTCATGTTCATTTCAGTTTGTATTTTACATTATTTGTCCTCAAAGTAAGAGTTTTATACTAAACCAGAACCAGCTGTGCATAACTACTGCCTGTAGTGCATACAGGAATATTCACACATATTGTCATTAAAAGCGTAGAATTCACCAGCAGGAAAGGTGTGTGCTTCTGGTTCCAAACATTTTTCTCCATATGACAGAGCTGGGAAGTTTGTGCTGTGGAATCTACCACCTGGTGCTGGCATCACACAGAGCTTGGACGGCAAAAGCTTTCTATCCCATTAGCAAAAATGAGAATTTCACTGATGACAATTTCACCCTAAGAAACAGTTTTTCAGATACCCCTGTATGATGGAGTCTCAAGTCACCCATGTTTTCTTATGTCTATCAAATGCCCAGAGTCTGTTCTTGTATATACTTTCATTTGTCCATAAGGCAGTAAATGACACCAGACATTACTCACATTTGCAGGAGAACACCATGTTATTAGTAAAAGAAAAGAAACAAAATTGAGTCATTAGGCTCAGGAGTGATGGATGTTACCCTGCCAAAGACCGTGCCAATCTCCTTGCCAATGCCAGATGGTTTCCTTAGGAGGCTGTTCAGTAGTCTCAGAAATCTCATTGTCAGAAGTTTGCTGTCAATCAGCCCAAATTTTATTTTGCATTTTCATCCCATTATTTCTATGTATAGTTTTATGCTCATGTACTATGTGAAAGTTTAAAAAAAATCCCTTCTGAGCACCTAACTTCATGTGTTAGTAATCATCTGGTTTCAATATCCAACCTGATTCTAAAGACTTTTCACATTGCATTGCATCATTTAAATAAGGGACACATTTAAATCACACATTCAGTCAAGGACTTCAGCTTGTTTGGTCTAAGTAAAGTTAACCTATTTCTTCTAATAGTACTCAGAATCAGCCAGTCAGCTTGCAGACCCCTAAATGACCTCAGACATCCCAGTGCTTCCGTATTTAGGAAATGGACTGAGAATGAGATTGAGCACTGATTTTGCAGTGTAACAACTGTGTAAAATCATGCTTCTCACATTTACTTAATGCATTGGTAGTGTACTTCATCAAGACTGCTAATAAACCCTAGCTGTATATCAGGAAGCTAGAATATCTAACAGTGGCAGAATTTAAAACTACGTCACAATTTTCTTTGATATAACTCTTTTTGACCAAAGTTTTTTCCAATGTGTGCATGAAAAATCTGTCATTTACCACATGTATTAGCCACATACATTTTTTTTTTCCTGAAGGGTTCTTTGCTGTAAGAGTTTTCTGCATCCTCTTTATTTTTTCCAGACACCATACAGTCTTCTTACACTAAAAGTTACAGCAAGCACAGTAGCATGAACATCATTTAGTGTATTTTCAGTGGTGCTCAACATGTAAGAACAATACAAAGGAAGTAGTTTTCAAGGACATAACCCAGAAATGCAAAATGAAGGACTGCTGAGTGGAGATCTAGTCTGTTGTATAAATTAGGAATAAGTTAGGAATCCTTATGGCTACAACACATACAACTGAAGTGCCCCACCAACTCTCTTCTCTTAGAAAAATGGAACCAGAACTCATCTGTATGTCCAAAACTTGAAGAAGACTAGCCAGAAACAGTTTAAACCTCAAACTAAGTCTTCTGTCTTGGGCCTTTCTCCACTTCAGATACTCTGTCAAAGCATTGATTCATCTCATCAGTGTAAATATTACCTGAATCTCTCTCTCCCAGCTATTGCTGCTCCACTGTCAGCATGTAGCAGGGCTGTGTCAGGACTCGGGTAATGCTGCCATAGCGCTCCGTGCATTTCTACATATGCTGGTTATTAAGTATTCTATACTTTCACAAAATCTAAAGGAAAAAAAAAGTGTTTAAAATTAGCTTGGAAGTTTTATCTGATACATTGTTTGACAGGGGTAAAGAAATTAACATGTTTGAGAAACAGGGATTATCTTTTTCTTTGGGGCAGGCAGGAAATTTAGAGAAGTAAAGCAGGTGGTCCCCTGACATTTCTTTTGACACAATAGAGGTGAAATATGAGCATGCACAGCAAATACTTTGAGTTTAAGAGACATCATTTCTATGTGTCATTTTCTGGCACACAATCACCTGTTCTGATTCCAAAAACTTTTGTAAAATGTCAGATAGAAAGCCACCATTTCCTTGCTTGCGTCCCAGTACACGTTATCTGGACATTTCCTGTATACTACACAGGAGCTCTTATCAATTCAAAATGCACTTCTCTGTCTCTAGGTCCATAACACCCTAGTTCATTGAAACCCATAGCCGAAAAAAGTTGATATTAATGAATTACTGCCACTTTTGTTGATTCATAGTTGCTTCTATTATGGCTTTATAATTAAAATCGGGTACAACCTCATAATGCTGCTACTTGTACAGGCATACACAAAATCCTACTTGTGTTAGAAAAGGAGCAATCACTGTTCTTATAAACTATACATGGCACTGGTGAGGGTGGTGGTGACTACATTGGTACATCGCCTTATGTTGAAGTAAAGGTAGCATAAGAAATGGATTCAAACAATCCCCTAGAAGGCAGAAAGTTACCTGCTTTGTGAAAGAACAATCCACTAACAGAATTACAGTTTTGCCTTGCTGAGGAGAAAAGAATTAAGAAGAAAGACACTCTAAAAGGACTGAACTTGCCAAATTTTTTTTGGCATTGAACTGGAACATAAATCATGAGGAAAACTTTAACCAAATTTTATCAACCTTTCCTCATGTTTTAATACATAATTTTCTGGATGATAGCATAAATAGCAGCTTTTATTGCACAAAGTAGTAAAGCTATGTCAGAGCTACAGAAATTTTCTAAACACTTGAACTGTTTAGACAAGTTTTGTTATTCATGATTCAAACAACTGTACAACTGTTAAGTCACAGGATGCACTAGCTAAGAGGTTCCTGCAAGCTTCCTTCAGGTGAGAAAACCCTGGATCTATTACTTGTTTCCCAAACTGTAACTTCACTTTTTTGAATAATTCATGTTGCATAATTGTCCAGGTTTCTGTCAGAAATACTAATCACCATGTTATTATAGTGCCAAAAGGGTAATTAAAAATTACCATAACAGTCAAATTTTCTCCAAAGCAATGGCAAAAGATCAAGTCAAGTTCTTCATTTCTTGTTCACGCATTTAAACTGCAGAAATATAAACCAGAGAGAATCATGCAGCTATAGCAAGTCTTCTAAATATCCTACATGCAACTTGTTTGCAGTAGAAATGCTGTGCTTTGTCAGCTGGTTAAACAAGGGTTTTTTTTGCCATTGAAACCAAGGAAGGAGGTAGCATTTCACTCGAAAAGGCAATAACAGAGTCTATTCTGCCAGAGGCATGTGCAGCACATAAAATCTCTGCTGAGGTAATTACACAATCCTTTCCAGGCTTATGGAAATATCACTCAGCCATTTGATTAACTGTCAGATGCAGTAATCAGTTCTTTAACAGTTTATGAATAGTAAACTAAATCATTAACAGCATTCTATGTTAATTTGGCAACTTTCCCTACTCCCTATCACTGGAGCACTGAAAAAAAAATCCCAAAAAACAGGATAGGGCAGCACTCAGGTGCAGCACAAGGACTCTTCATGTTATACATTTGCTTATTCTAAGGGTGATAACAAGAAAGAAGAAGCATCAGGTAAGATATGAATTCAGGAAGTTTATTTCAGCCACAGGATCCCATCAATTGGGATCACAATGGCTGTGGGAGAGAACTTGGGATATGCCTCAATATTTGCAATAATTTGTAAATGAATAATCTTTAAGCCTATAATAATTTGTTAGTAGACCACAATGTGTACTTGTAAAACTGCATCAAGATTTAATTTTGTAAAGTTAAACCTAAAGCTAGGTCCTAATTAAAAAAAAAAAAAAAGAAAAAAAAAAAAGAAGGAAAAAAAGATTAAATAAACCAAGTATAGTTCTTTTTCTCGACCAGTAGTCTTTGATGTCTGTAGGAAAAGATTAATTAAGAAACTTTCTTACTATACAGAAGCTCACTTTATGGAGACTATTAAATCACAAAAGTGTAACATTTAAAAAAAATGTGATCCATGTTGCTAAATTTCAAAGCAGACAGAATGTCTTTCACTTGCCTGGCATTTATTTAAGTAATACATTACATCATAATAGATCTGCTGTCAGAAAGCAAACTGATTTATAGTGTGGTTTTCACTGGGGACAGGAGGGGAACACGGACATTTACTGCACATCTGCCACAAAATACTTTAAAACATGCCATAGGTGCTTTCTTCTTGCACTACCCACTCCCATAGCAGGGAGGACACAGTGTAGGAATCAAGTTTCAGCTTGTTTTAAGGTAGGTGCCTAAAGACATGACAGCATTTTCTAACAAGAGCTCTGCCTTTAATGTCAAGGTATAAAGCAACAGAAGTCAGGGCTCAGTTTAGTATCAAGGAACTAAATCTCTCTTTGAAAGAATTCTCTAGAAATCTGCAGGACAAAACCCCTGAGTGTCAGAATCCACTTGAATACATACAGAAGTTTGATTTCTATTTGCAGTTATAAAATGTAACACCATTCTGACATAGGTTCACAAAGTCATATAGAATTGTATTTTATTCTATTAACTCTGTTAATACTAATGTTGTCTCTCAGAGTTCTAAAGTCAGATATCTGGGATCACAACAGAAATACCCCAGAAATGTTTTTTCAGTATTACCTCTTCAATTTGCTATCCACTCTGTACAGTACTAGAGTAATAGTGAAATTTGTGAAACTAAAAAAAAAAAAAAAAAAAAAGATCAGCCCAAGAATTTGTTTGGATTTGGGGTGTCTATTTATTTTAGGTGTCTAAGACAAAAATACAATTAAAATTAGAATCCTGGAACAGAAAATTCTGGCCAGCAAGAGAAGCGAGACTAATATTACTAGCTCAGAACCCTGAAATAAAATCTGACAGATGAAAGACAATTAATTACCATCTATTGATGTGTTGCCGAGTACATTATTACAGCACATAGACATTTTTAAAATCCCTTCAAAGACTTGTCCAAATAATATTCCTGGGAGACGGTGCCTTGCTGGGATGAGGAATACATGATTAAGAAAAACCATTACATTTCTATTTATTTTCAGAAGCGTGACTATAGTCAGAGCCCTTGCTGTCAACAGCAATTTTAGTATTCATTACTCAGCAGGGCTCCATGTGGTTTGCCATGGCACTGTAGAAAGGGAATACCAATACCTTGTTTCCCTGATGCTTTCTATATGCAGTTTTAAAGAAAATACCCAAACTGTCTCCTGTGTGAGCCAGTATTTCTTCTATGTTATTTCCAGTCAGGTGACTAGCTTTACAGCCAGTAAGCCAAGTTCACACCACCTGTTCATACTGATCCCACTGCTTTCTCAGTCATTGCTGCAGCCTGATGATATCCATTCTGAAACAGTTCAGCAAAGAAGTCGCTGGCTGAAAAAGAGAAACCGTGCTTTGAATCATAGAGGGACATTGAATTTCCATTTAAGAACTGCATTTGCTATTAGATGTGAACCATTTTAATCTAATAGGTGACATTTTTCATAGTTGAATACTGAAGAAGGAAATTTCTTCATTGCTAACTCAAAGGCACATCAAGACGTGAATGAACCCTTCACAAAAAGGATGGTATCACTTCAGTTTTATTACAAAAAGAAATGCTCCCTTAGTGTTTATCTTAAACTTTCTCCCCTGGCTTCAGTCTAAGGCTTTTGTTCATTGCTGTTCTTTTTATTTAAAGACTAGGATTTTTTCCCTACGACAATAGCATTATGTCATTAACTTACTGCTACACGAACAACAGTGCCATGTTGTTCAAAAACAATCATGTTTACCCCTCGATAAACCAAACAATAGAAGCACAAGAAACACAAAACACTCCAGTAAATCCAGAGGTTTTGGTTGGACATGCATACGTAAGTGCTTTAACTATTGACAACCTATTGCTTCATTCTAGTGGTAATGATGTTGAAGCCATGATGGACTAGGAAAGATAAGGTTTGTGGATGTAGACAGAAGTTATTTCTGTGTACATTCAACAGCACATGCATGTTTTTTCCAGACAAACTCTCTCTACCATTAAGCTGTGCTTCCTTTTACTTGCAAATCCTCTGCACTGCATCTGCATTCTTGCTTGCACAAGCAATGATACCCTCCTCCTCATGGCTGGGAGCACTTCAATTTCCAATTAGGAGGAGGTTACAATGTCTACTATTCTTTCATCCTCCCCTGCTTTTTTTTTTTTACCCTAACTCGGCATTGCACCACAGTTTCTTTCCCACCTCCCCCATGGTATTTTGTTGCCAGTTTTCTGCTGTTATTATTCGTACTTCTTTGTCAAACGTGCATTTGTGTAACAGTTAACCAAATCCTAAAAGAATGTACCGTTGAGTCAGTCAAGCTTTTCCTTTCACAGAATAAACACTAATACCATTAAGGTAGCAGGAGCTATAAAAAATAGAAACCAGGAGGAAGATACAGGCAAGAAAAGGGACAGAAAGAAATAATTTGACATGCTTGATGGTTAATGTTACCATCATCATCTCCTTCATTAAGCTTTGTTAGGCAGTCCAAAGTTTCCATCCTTGAAACTCAGACTTTCAGACGTGCAAATAGCAAAAATCACTGGCATACAATCTTTGATGTCCAAAGAGAGACAACTTCTGCATTTGCAATGATTTAGCTTCTAAATATTTGCAATATTTAGCTATACATAGGGCATGTATATACAATTTCCAAAAAGCTTCCTGACTTTTTGCGTCTGCCCTTGTTCTGCTCAGTTACTTGAACAAACCCTGTATCACAGGGAAAAAATGTTCATGTTGTTAAACGAAACCAGGATTGAAGCAGTTTATTGATTTATTAACAACGTGTGATTAACTGGCAATTAGTGAGCTACACATTCAAGATCAGTGTCAGTAATGCAACACATAAACCACACCAGAAGCCCTTCAGAAAATACTAATAAACACGCTGTCCTGGTTTCAGCTGGGATAGAGTTAATTTCCTTCCTAGTAGCCGGTACAGTGCTGTGTTTTGGATTTAGGAGGAGAACAATGTTGATAACACACCGATGTTTTAGTTGTTGCTAAGCAGTGCTTACACTAGTCAAGGACTTTTCAGCTTCTCATGCCCTGCCAGTGAGAAGCTGGGAGGGGGCACAGCCAGGACAGCTGACCCAAACTGGCCAAAGGGACATTCCATACCATGTGATATCATGCTCAGTATATAAACTGGGGGGAGTTGGCTGGGGGAGGGGTGACCACTGCTTGGGAACTGGCTGGGCATTGGTTGGCAGGTGGTGAGCAATTGCATTGTGCATCACTTATTTTGTATATTCTTTTATCATTATTATTATTATTATTATTATTATTATTATTATTATTATTATTATTATTATTATCTTCCCTTCTTTTTCTGTCATATTAAACTGTCTTTATCTCAACCCACGAATTTTACTTTTTTTTTTTTTTCTCCATTCTCTTCCCCATCCCACTGTGGAGGGGGAGTGAGTGAACAGCTGTGTGGTGTTTAGCTGCCTGATGGGTTAAACCACAACACGCACCCAAATCTCTGACCACCCCTATGTAACTAATCCCAAGAAGTGCAATCCCCTGCAGCCCCCTCCAGGGAAGCCCCCAGGTGATGGGGGGCTCATCCCTCCTGGCCTCCCCAGCTGCACACCCTCCTGGGGTGAGGCCACCATGTGAGGTCCCAGCCAGCACCCCAGCACAGGTCCTTCTTGGTCCCCCAGCACCTGGACCCAGCGGGCAGTGGGAGAGGCTGCTCAAGGCACCCCATGGGAGAGTGCACTGCCTGAGCAGGCAGAGGTGGGCAGGCACCCAGGTGACTTCAGGCGGCACCACCCTGAGCTTTGACTGCATCTGTTCCCACGCCAAGGTCCCTTCCACCACTGCAACCTCTCATGCTTCTCCTAGACTTCTTTTTAGACTCTTTCTTTGCTTCAGGGGTCTCTTTGTAATTCTGCAGGTGCTGTTTAATCCAGCCAAGAGTCACCATCTCCAACATGATCAGGTTTGGGCAAATATTCCCTCAGTATGTGTGAATTGAATACACCATGCTGTCTGTTACTCTCATATTCCTATCTGAGCTGCTGTTGTTATACAGGCTAGTTTGCCAAATGTAGGCCCTGTGAACACCCCACAAGTCTGCAACAACATTCCCATTCATTTCAGAGAAACAAAAATTGGTAGAGTCTTTCTGAGTCATGACGTCCAGCCTGTGCTGTTTAAGATACTACATGACATAATCCTTTCTGTAAAGATATTTGAATCCTATTCTCAACAGAAGCTTTGGTGGCATGAGGGACTGTATACTCTATCCTTCTTTTCATTAATATGTACGATAGCATATGCAAGTTTGCTCTTTTTCCTAAAGAAAACACAACCATCCTTTGTAGATTAAAAAGTGACATGCAACCATTTTGCTTCACTTGGGCATACGTCATACATTTCTAAAATAAGTTGGGACATGGAAGAAAATTCAGTTTGCCTTTTGTTTGATCAATGATGGTGTTCTTGTTAGAAAAGTCAGGGCTGATAAATGGGAGAGAAGAGATACCACTTAAGATTTGGGTGCCAGTAGATACTTCTTTCATTCAGTGTTTTAGTTTATGTACATAGAAAGAGGCTAAAATACAAACTAGAAATTGGATAAAGTGAGATACACTGCTTTTTGTTGTTTTTGTGCACATCTGATATAGTAAGCAAAACAGAACTGGAAGTTGGGATTCTGAAGGTCCATCAGGAACATACAGGTCATTGAACTAGTCTAGCATCAGCACACACTGACAAGAAAATAAAGACCTCACTAGGGCAATCACATTGTGAGTGTTGTATTCACTATTTTGAGACATTACTTTTCAACCTTCTGTAAAGCACTGGATAGGAACAGCAGAACTATACAGCACTTAACCATCAAGCAGTACCAAATTGCAATACATGAAATCCAGGACACAAAGTCTTCTCTTGGCTAAAAAACAGATGAAGTAGATAACTGAATCCTCACCAGGTGGGAACTACCAGCCACTGCAGGAGCCCAAACCGATCTTAGTGAAAGGAGCTAGGGTTGAAGTAGGTGCTAGAAATAGGAAAAATTAAATTGCAGTCTTCATATAAAAAATGGTTCTTGATAAAAGAGATGTCATAACCATAAGTCTTCTTATGCTGTTAACCAGCACACAGTATATGAACAATCAAGGTATGTATTTGGAACATTTGCCTCCCTGCCTCCCTTTTCTCCTGATATTACTAAATGAGTTGAGGCCAAGACCAGCTTCTGAGTAGGCAGAGAGTTAATTGGGAAAGGAAACAAAAGGGGGTTTATTGTAAACCTTTTTTCTCAATTTCTTTGCACCCCTTGGCACAGTATCACCTCTTGTCCATGTGGCAGTACTGCATGGACAGCTGTCCCATCCCTCTCTCCTATATCACAATCAGATCAGCCCTTTCTCAAAACTGTCACTCAGAAGAAAGCTCCAATCTTTGCTTTGTCAAAAAGATACAATGATTTCATTATAGTGGCATATTTTATAATTGCATATGGGACATAAACCCTGAAAACGAGCCATTAAATAAGTATTAGTCTCTCACTCTACTCTTCTGACTTAGACTAAGTTACAAAGTTTCAGCTGCATTAGTCATTTCTCTTCTGTGTAATCAAGACCTGTTAGGTTTTGCCTAGAGGATAGAAGGTCTTCTAAATACTGAGGAGCACAAATTGTTCTTGCCTTCTACCCACTCTACAATTAATGCGGGACTGTTGCCACAGCAGATGAAAAGACGTATGTGCATAAAGAGCTTCCAGGGTAAAGTCATCTATGGTGACCCAGCTGGTAAAAGATCTTTGGCTAGAGACATGGCAGCTGTACATGAAAATACTCTTCTCCCTGACGCTAGCTTTAGACACAGTTGAAGTAATAGGAAGGTACTGGTGGCATTTTAAAGAGCAACATCACAATAAAAATCCAATATATACTGGAATCAGGTTCTTATTAGTGACATTCATCATGCAGCAGAGGACTGCATGTACTGGCAAGGTTCCTGGTGTGCTACTAGGAAGATTACTGAAGCCATTTTTTGCTGTAACTGCAGGTCTGGACTGCATTTGCACAGGGCTGACGGAACCTTTGTCTAGTGAAATTGCAGATAGTGTCCTTTGTCTGAAGTGAGCAGGTGTAATTTACTGAATACTTCAAAACTCACTACACTGTGCTAGAAAGCAGTGCATAAAAGAGGATTGCGTGGAAAGAACCAGGGCTCAAGAAAAATGGGTATACTACTGAGGGAACAAGCTCTTAGAACCGCTGAACTTCGTTCAAGTATCACTGACTTAAGGGACCTGAGAGAGCTCTGCACATCACAGTCTGGCTTAGCTTTTCCTCAGTACAAAACTCTGTTAAAGTTCCACAGCTTTCTCTTTCCTTCACTCCACCCCCGCAAAAATAAAAGGTTTTCTATGTTTACTGGAGAAAAGCTCTGCAAAACACCTGAGATTTCAGTTAACGTTGTGCAGTCAGATGCTCTGGCCTGGGTGTAAGGCTGCAAAAGTTTCAACACAGATTGTTGAGAGTACCTGAGAGAAGTCAGGTACTCTTCCACTTTGGTTTGGTTAAATACACCAGGGGAAAACAGCCTTCCTTTTTCCTTCATCTCACGTACCCTGATATTTGAGCCAATACAGACATCAGACAGTGAAAACTTGAAAAGCAAGCAGCACTCTAACCAGGCTGCAGTTTGTATCTTTTTGCATTTAAACTGAAGAAAAGAATGGAGCTGGCATCTGTAGCACACATAACATCTCCCTTTGATCAGTGGATCAAAACTTTTTCCGGGAACAATTACATCAAACACATCAGGACAGGAAAACATCTGCCATCCCACAGAGACAACACATAATTAGCAGGAATGAGGAACGTTGGTCCCACTGCACTTACATAATCTTTAGTTTTCCTCTCAGAAGACAAATAAAAGTACCAAGCGTGTCATTTGGTTTTCTGCATTGTGTTTGGAGTGTTGAAGAGATTTGATTTTTTTTTATTTTATTGCTCCTGTGTGTCCATGAACTGCAGTGTAATTCTCAGCCAACTTTGCTTCAAGTTGTCACCATGAGTGAATATTGCCAATCTGGTGCATACAGGCTGATGTGAGAATCTAAATTAGGTATAAGTTGGGAGACTAAGTTCAAAAGAAGCAAAGCTCTCCCTGGAATTCGTGCAGAGCACCTAAATTAGGATCCCATTAGGAGTTACCTTCTGGAAGAACATCCTTCTCTGCAGACAAGGGAATCAAACCTACTTCCCCCATGTGTATGGCTACAACTCATTGCCTGTTTATTTTGCCTCTCTTTCTTAAATAAAAGTTGTCTGCTGCTAAAAACAAAAGAGCAAAAGAAAAGGAATAATCTCCTATGCAGTATGTTTTTCTAAACTGATAGTTCAATCTTTGATTATTTTACTTCACTGTTAAGCAGACCACATAATCTTGACAGTATTTTTGCAGGAGGAAAACTTCACCATCGAATAGGTCCAGTTTGATAATGCTGATCTCATGGAAGTGAAATCTAAGAGCTATCTGTGTGAAAGGATCTGTGTTCCCAGGATAGCACCACCCCACCCCGATCCCAACAACAACAACCTCTCCCACCACCACCCAAATTACAAACACTTGTGATGGGGAGGAATACCTGCAGGAAGCCAGCTCATCCAAAAGATCCCACTGCCTTGAGTGGTAAATGTGAATAAGTTTATGATAAGAAAAATAAAATGGAAAACATTGAATAAATCCTGACTGGATGATTATCCCAAAGGGTTGAAAGGGGCTGAGGGCTATAAGGATCTTGATATGGTGGGAGGGGTTAAAGAGACCTACAACTTTGATTTGTGTCTCTCTTTCTATCCTCTGAAATGACCCATCCTCAGCAACCGCACTGCAGGACACCCACAGTACACAGCCTTGTGCAAGATAACTGCTGAGGAATTGGATTTGACCTCGCTGGAACAATGCAAAAGCTCAAAAGCTCTGGTTCACTGTGAACATGCTGACTCCATGTAAGACATCCTGCAATGAGGACCAAGAATGACTAGCAAGTAGGTTCTAACTCCTGAATCTGCCTGCCTGTATAGCTAGTTCCTGTAAAGCACACTTACTGCAGCAAATACCATTTTTTCTCTTCATGTTGAATACTCCATTTTCCCCTTATTTCTCCAGAAGAAAGAGGGGTGAAAAAAAAAAAAAAAACAAACTGAAAAAACCCCAGTAGTTTATAGATTAAAAAAACAACTGCAATATGCTTGGGAAAAAGAGTTCACAGTAATCAAAGTCAATCAAGCCTGCATTGCAACAGTATAGCTGACCTTGCAGACTGAAGTTCAGCAACTCCCCTGGGACACCAAACTTTCAGGAACTGTATCTTCATTTATGAAAAGTGCCGCAATCATTGAACTGAATCTGCTTATTTTTGTCTAAAGACAGCCATGATTTATGGCACAGCGTCTCACTAGTATGAAATCCAAATGGCTGCACACATCAAGGAATGCTAAATCACACAATTCAGATTTTTTTCTTCTCTGAGGAAGATTCTGGCTCTTTTCAGTGCTCCAGATAAAATTAGTGCTATTGCAAACAGGAAAAAAAGCTAGCTCAATTTTTCAGAGATTGTTGCCTTTGAACTTTTAGATAATGGAAGGAATAACTTAGAGCACGAAAAATACTGCAGGTCTAACCTAAAAATTACTACCAAGAACTGGTGGTGTTCCTTTGCTTTATGGCCATCTCTAGAAATAAATTACAATCTGATTGGACAAATTCCATCTCTGAGCCTCAGTTTGTTTATCTGTGGAATAGACATTGATACCCATGTTGCTGAGAATAGTGAGGACAGCAACAGGAAGATATCTAGGGAGTGAGGACTTGGTTTTCAAGCTAGGATGGGAAACTGGGTGTTATTTTTGAAATTCAGAGCACTTGCCTAATGGTAAAGGATGTTGCTTCAGCTGGCAGAAGGAAACCCATCACAGCCTGTTCAAAGGAACAAGTACACAATTGTATCAGAGGGGAGTAACACTCAAATCAACATCTTTCTAATCCCCTCTTCTGCCCACTCTCACCAGATACCCCATGATTTTGAGGTACCCAGAGCTGCCTCAAAATACCTAATGAAAGCACAGCAGTGAGAAAGCGGTACCTGCACTGCTACACTGACTAGCTGTAACAAAAATTGACGTTTTAATAGCACCTTTTGCAGAGTACAAAGACATTATTATTAAATATTCTAACAGATGGATATTCAAATGTATGAACTTAAATTCCTGCTACTGTTCCAATATTTCAAAGGAGACAATACATTTTTAGCAATGTCTTGTCATTGATGTTTATCCAGAAGGAAAAATAAATATGCAGATACACACTAGCTAACGGGCACCACTGGAACTCTTGGGAGTTCCCTACTAAATTTGTATTCTGATCATAAAATGAGCTAAAATAAAGAAGGAGACAGCTCTATAGGATTGAGCTTTCAGTTTCATCTGAAGGTTGTCCCTGAAGAACTGCAGGAGTGGGAAAGAAAGGAAGCACAAATGTAAGCAAAAAGATACCCTAGAAAGAGAGATTTACATGCAGGACCAGATTTAAAAAAAACCAAACAGTTACTTTCTTTTTATGGTGCTAGTGCATCAAGTTAATATGTCAAACCCAAGGACAGAAATCAAAGCAGGAAAACACATACAGAAGCAGCACCTTGTTATTGTTAGAGACACTCCTCTTTTGGTTTAAGCATTTGTGCTATAATTCCTGTTGCTACTTGAAATCTAAGGTGTTTTCTGATTGTTTAAAAAGTCAGTCTCACACTTCTTCAACAGACCTCATGTACCTGCATCAGAATTCCTTTTAACCTTCTTTTTATAGGGACATCAGCCATAAGGAAAAGGCTGTGAGCACAAAGGCTTCTGTAGGAGAAGTATGTTAAGGAACAGGGGAGAAAACAAAAATAAAATGAAGTTGCAGTGCATTGCTCCCATTCTATTCTTGGCCAAGCCATTCAAAGAGCCATACCTCATAAGTAAACACCTTCAGAGTAACCTTGTCTACTGATTGTGAACAAGGTGATTTGTGCATAACAATTTCTTTTGAGACCCTTCATATGAACTTCTTCATAGCTGCCCCAAACTGCTGACTGACCTAAATGGGTACAGCAAAACAAATGAATAAAAAGTGTAACGTTCTTTGCTTTCTGTAAGATCAGATTAGAGAAGTTTGTATTTACCACACACAAAACTATATAAAGGTCTGGAGTCAAGCACAAAGTTTGGAAATGACAGACTTAGGGGTGGTATGGACCGTCCCTGCCTCATTGGTGGCACACAGTGGAAGAGCTGGAGCATTACAGGGAATTATGGGGAGGAACCATCCCGTGGGGAAGGGAGGTGAACCTGCCTTGAGGAGCCAGGCTAGAGAATTTATTCATGTTTGTAAAGCATTTAGATTTTCTAGCAGCAAGAACTACAGAAAGCACCTAAGGAAATTAGAAACTGTTTGCAGAAATGGTTGGAGAGCAATCAAGGTACACGGCAAGACTGACAAAGCAAATAATAAGCAAAAGCAAATACTGACTAGCTGGGGATACAAGCTATTCCTCTATAAAGGCAGGGGTCCTCTGCAAAATGAGCTTATGATTGAAGATATAATCACAACTTAATTATATGTGGTAACAAATATTTGAGTTCATAATGAAGAACCTTGATTCTGGCAACTCAGGTTTTTGAGCAGCATTGTACAATATTAGGAGATGCAGTAAGGAGAACTAAAAATGTCATAGCTGTTGCTATAGAGGACCATGTGCTTTCAGGTCATCTGCTAAGGCAGGAGTTGTGATGCATCCCACCCAAGACCACAGCTTCATCAAAATTTTCCAATCTTCAAGTATCCCTATCAGTGTTTCTATAGCTGCTCTGCCAGTGTTTCAGAAAGCTAAAACTGCAAAACTAATTGATTAGTATTTATGCATTTACCATTCTCTGATATTGCCTGTCTTACTGTAGGTATAGCTACTCTTTTCATGCAAATTCCAAGATGTCCAGAGTATTCTCAAGTTTTTTAAGAGACTTTTAGGGCACTCATTAATACTCATTAACTCATTAATATTTAAGAGTGCAGGATCTGTTTACATCTACAAGATGTAAAGACAAAGTCTCTCTTCCATGCTCCCAAGTTTCATTAGGGCTCCTCATCCATGACTAAGTCTTAAAAAAAAAGTAGAAAAACATAAGAAATTTAAAAATAATTTTACAAGTTATAAATTATCACTAATGAAATAGAATAGAATAGAATAGAATAGAACAGAACAGAACAGAACAGAACAGTTCCAGTTGGAGTGATCATCTAGTCCAGCTGCCTGACCACTCCACGGCTGACCAAAAGTGAAAGTCCATTATTAAGGGCATCGTCCAAATGCCTCTTTTTAAGGCACTGACAGGCATGGGGCATCGACCACCTCTCTAGGACACCTGTTCCAGTGTTTGACCACCCTCTCGGTAAAGAAATGCTTCCTAATGTCAAGTCTGAACCTCGCCTGACACAGCTTTGAACCATTCCCACGTGTCCTGTCACTGGATCCCAGGGAAAAGAGATCAGCACCTCCCTCTCCACTTCCCCTCCTCAGGAAGCTGTAGAGAGCAATGAGGTCGCCCCTCAGCCTCCTTTTCTCCAAACTAGACAAACCCACAGGCCTCAGATGCTCCTCACAGGACATGCCTTCCAGCCCTTTCTCCAGCTTTGTTGCCCTCCTCTGGACACATTCAAGGACCTTCACATCCTTCTTAAACTGCGGGGCCCAGAACTGCACGCAGTGCTCAAGGTGAGGCCTCACCAATGCTGAATACAGCAGAATAATCACCTCTTTTGACCAGCTGGTTACGCTGTGTTTGATGCATCCCAGGATGCTGTTTGCCCTCTTGGCTGCCGAGGTGCACTGCTGGCTCATATTGAGCCTGCTCCCCACCAGCACTCTCAGATCCTTTTCTGCAGGGCTGCTCTCCAGCCACTCCTCTCCCAATTTATACTTTTGCTTGGCGTTACTCCGTCCCAGGTGCAGAAGCTGGCATTTGTCCTTGTTAAATTTCATGCCATTGATGATTGCCCAATGCTCCAATCTATCTAGATCCCCCTGCAAGGCCTCTCATCCCTCAAGAGAGTCAACAGCACCTCCCAGTTTGGTGTCATCAGCAAGCTTGCTAATGGTGCATTCAAGAGAAAAAATACAAGAGTATAACCAAGGCTGAGAAACAAAACTGAAGAAGTTTCTCTCTGGGATTTTTTTTTTCTTCCAATTATTTATTTGCTGGAGGTTGAAAGAGAGGAACAGCAAAGGAGAAAGCAAAGATGGACCTCGGAGTCAGTCTTTGTTGAAATGATCATGACAGCATTCGAAGCAACTGATGTTGATGCTATTAACAATAACGTGAGCCTTAGTCCTCTTCTAAGCATTTTCCTGATCCAGTGCTGTGGATAAAGTACCTGCTGAATTCAGGCCATCAGTCAGCAACCATCAGATCTTTAAGGAAGGGAAGGATAAGGCAAAAGTGAAACAGGACATTACTGAATTTACTCTAGCTTTAAAAGGTCAAGATTTTTCTTGAGGTTCTGAAATTCCAATTTCTTTTCATTCTGGTTAGTGAAAAAGCTAGAATATGCAGAAACTTTTTACTAGAAAAAGACTAATTTAATGACACTGTTACATCATATTTCAAATCAAGAAGAACATACCATAGGCTAGGAAAAAGTGAAGTCCCAAATTCAGATAGCGAATTGCATTCAACTTCTCCGGATATTATTTTAAGTTAGGCAAAAAAATGACTGTTGCACTGAATTATGACTCAAGATAAAGGACAAGGTTACGCCCTAAAACACAGCCATCTCTGCATTATATTTGAGATGTCTGTATGTGGATAAACCATACACACAGCTGGAACAGGGACTTACCATTCAAAAAGGATCTCACACTTGTGGCATTAGGAAGATCTGAACGCAGTCTTTAATAGCTGAGCTCTTTTTCATCTTCATTCTTTCCTCAACTTACACAAAGCACGCGCTAAACACCTAGGCAGATTCTGATTTTCTTGATAAACACCATGTGTTCCAAGAAAAAAGATCCCCAAAGGATTATGCTGACTATTGATTTATTTACTTGATTAGGATTTCAGCATATTTCAAATATGTTTCCATAAAGATTAATCCATTTTTTCAAAGACAAAAGCAAAAATCTACCATGAAGAAGTATGTAATTAAAACTGGAAACCTGATTCCCCTTTACACTTGTTCTTTATAAACCACAACACTGACACGATGCACCGTTAGCCCTGTTGGGATGGTTCCTTGGCTAATAAGGAAGCTGTACTTACCTACTGCTCTCTTCAGTTCCCTGAAATCAAAGGCAAAGCCCACAGTGACATCATTGGTGCAAAGGCTACTTCTTAATCTCCATTAAAAAGAGCTACTAAAAATAAGCTGGAGATTTACATTTGTCTCATTACCCACTATATTTAAATATGTATTCGGAGGGATAACAAAATTTGGTTCCAATTTTTATTCTAGATTCTGCAAAAAAATCATTCTCAGTAATCCAGCACCAGAGTTTCTATGAAGTCTATTATTTTCCTCTTCCACTTACTCTGGGCATAAAAATATTCATGATAAGGAAATGCTAAATACATTTCCTAAATTCAAAACTCTCATTTTCTGGAAGAATTAGGTTTGTAAAAGAGATGAGGAAACAGTAATTCCTGTATTTTTATTTCTTACCTTCAACTAATTCATTTTCATGTATTTTCCTGAGACTTTTCAGCCTAAATTAAGTCCTGGCTTCTACAGGTGAACAGGATGTCATGTGTTTTTTTCAACAAGTGAGCTTGTACCAATTTCTTGCACGTACAAAGCATCGAGAAAGATATTCAACTGCCTGGTTTGCTTCAAAAAATAATAGAATACACTTCATAGAAGTAGTCTGTGTTTTTAAAAAAGGTTAACAATTCTGGTTTTGTTTACAGAGTTCTATGCTTCAGATTTTAGAAATATGATGAGTTTGAACAACATTTCAAAATGCTACTGATCTTTTAAAGCAATTTCTACATACTTCTCCTTTTAATAGAAAATTATTCAAATTTATTCTCTGTTCATATCTTGTTATTTTTATTACAAATGTTGGCACATAACTTCTCTTCACGTATCTGAGTTATTTGCATAGGAAATGGGAGTATTACTTCCTATCTGACCACTTC
Source organism: Aptenodytes patagonicus (assembly GCF_965638725.1). Taxonomy (NCBI): domain Eukaryota; kingdom Metazoa; phylum Chordata; class Aves; order Sphenisciformes; family Spheniscidae; genus Aptenodytes; species Aptenodytes patagonicus. The sequence continues at coordinate 50,739,907 of NC_134982.1, read as the reverse complement.
AGCAGAACATTTTTTTCCTTTTTCTTTTTTTTTTTAAGTTTTGTATAACTAGAAGAAGGCAAAAGCAGTGTCCAGATTGTCTTGATCTCAGCTGTAGTCATTGCCCAAGCTTGTCAGGTCGTTTTTGGAAGTAGGTCAGGTAGTTAGAGAAATGCCTTAACATCATTTCCCTTGTACTTCTTTCCTTAGACAACAGACCTATGAATTATTTAGGAAACCTAAGATGTAGTTACTGTAGACACTGTGCCTTATGCTGGCAGATGCAGTTAGCAAGCTGGACAATCATTTCGGCAGCCCTGATTAATGCAGAATTTTGTTTACATATACATAAATATCCTGTATCTTCCTATAATTGAAGATAGAATAGTTAAATCATAACAACTTAGCCCACTGAATAAAATTGTGTTAATATCGTAAAATCTTTCAGGTAAGAACTGTGTCTTTATAGGAGCTCATATATTAAATAAAACCCAGACGTCATGTCACAATGACATTTATAACCTTGATGTTTATTATAGATGCCTGTTACACTTAATATTTCCCCCTTGAGTATTCCCCTCTCTCCTCCATTTCTCCCCCTTTTCTACTCGTCAAATAAAATATTCCTAGTATTTCTTTGGGTAGATTCTGTGGCCAACAGACTAACAGATTAACAGCACTAACAGCCAGATCAAATGCATTGCTACCATTGCTACTTATTTCCAGTTCATTTACTCCCTGTTTCTCATCTTGTGTTCATTGCAACACAGAAACCAAGCAGTATGAAGAACAAAGATCCTTTAATACATTAGGCTTATCCACTACTTTCCCTTCCTTTTCTATTTCAAATTTCATTCTCTGTTCTTTAGAATTAACTTTGAAGCAAGCACCTTTGATGCAGATCAAAGTGAAAACTGTTGCACAAGTCTCAGAAACATTTAGTCCCCAAAGTTCCTTCTCCATTTTTGCAGATTTTTACAGAGCTTCAGTCAATGACGTTTTTGCTGAAGCAAGAAGGACTTCACGTTTACAGGTATACTAAGAAGAAACAAGCATGTTACACATGCTAATTGGCACAAACCATAGTTTCAGAAGTCTCATTTCACACTACAGGATTTCAATTAATCATCACCTTTCAAGCATTCACTGTGATTGTCTTCTGCTTTTTGCAGGGAGCTGTGCACATACTTCTCTCCTATTATCATCACAGATTTGTATCCTGAATGATGAAGTTAGGGCAATCTTCTGGAAGGCTACATTCTCCTTTACATTACCACATATTAATGAAGTGGTTGTCAAAGTTCGGAGGTTTCTGCCGCTTTAAAGGAATCAGTAGATTGCTCAGTGATGTTATACGGAATTTAAAGTAGGAAAAAGTGGGGAAGCAAAGATAAACCATGACAAACCGAGATAACGCGATACCCCCCATGGAGAACGTGGTACACACAATGCATGTGTTAAGGGAAACAATATATAACATGAGATTTGTTTGGAGATCCTCAAGGGTGTAAGGAGACTTTGAGTCAAGGAAGAGACTGAGACTGTGTCCTGAAGATATCCTTATCAAACGATCTGGGTGGTACCACAGCAGCTTTGCTTGTTGTTATGCTGGTGTAGGATATGTAACACCTACGCAGCTGTTGATACTGAAGCAACCTTTTACAGTTATTGGCAAATCCTTGGTTCTCATTACGCTCACACAACTCTCTATGTTTAATCCTTCCCACAACAAGGGAAAGGCCTTCATTTTCATTACACTCAAAATGCATTTTGAAGTCTTTTCTCATGTTGCAGGGTAATCTGAAACCACAGCTTCTGCAAGGTGGTCTCCAGTTCAGAAGATGTTAATTCAGATGCCAATAAGTTTATTTGCAGAAGCTTCACCTGTTAGCATTGCATGACTTACAGCATACAAAGCAAACAGGAAAGAACAAAACACTTCTTTTTAAAGATGAGGGATGGTGGAAGTACATGCATACCTGCGTTCCTTTTCACATCTCAGCAGTGCTGGGAATCTGAGCAGGCATCTGCTGCTTCCCTCCACCTCCTCCCACTCTGCAGCTGAGTGTCTGCTATGACTCAGGTCATACTTGCAGGGTTTCAGCTGACCAGAAATTTCCAGTCTCATACAATGCTGCCCCATCAAAGCTCCTTGGCTGTTCCCTCTTTTTTGGAGAAATAAGATCCAGAGATGCTCCTTTAATATAAAACTCCTCCATCTTGGGGCAATCCTGAACTAGTTCAGCTCACAAATGAGCCTCTTCTGGGGTCCTAATTCTACCCGCCAACATGAAACTCAGCCTAAGCCAGGCCACTCTCCTCTTTCGCTAGTTTGTGAAAGGCTTTCACCTTCACAAGCTGTCATCCTAATAATCTAGCCTCAGAGCTCATTAACTCATTAATTGTGTTTAATAGGTTGTATCTAGTGTACTTTCTGCACCATTTGAGACAACAAAAATGAAAAAATACCAAGTCTTTTCCATTATTTTAAAGGATGATTTTAAAAATGTGGAAATGAGATGACCTCTCAACTTTTTCCCCCTCAATGTATGCATTTTCATCAAAACATTCACTTTATTTAGAACAGAATGTCAAAGTTCTTGATTTTAACCCGTATTTTGTAGTTGTTGCTGTTAGAAAACCAGATACTTTTTTTTCTGACAAGTTTTATTCCAGGCAGTGTTAGGCTGTCTGTTGAAGCACACAACAGATACTGCCCACACAGTACTTCTTTAGCAAGAAAATTAAGGCAATAGCTTATAATAACTTGCCTGACTACGAAAGCACATGGTGTGTCTGGATTAAAATCAAGTTCCTCTTAAACACTTGACAAGTTATAGCTAAATCCCAAGTTGATAGCTTGATTAAAAGGAAGGTTAGGCTTTAAGGATATAAAGAATCATAGAATCATAGAATGGTTTGGGTTGGAAAGGACCTTAAAGGTCATCTAGTTCCAACCCCCCTGCCATGGTCAGGGACACCTTCCACTAGACCAGGTTGCTCAAAGCCCCATCCAACCTGGCCTTGAACTCTTCCAGGGAGGGGGCATCCACAACTTCTCTGGGCAACCTATTCCAGTGCCTCACCATCCTCATAGTGAAGAATTTCTTCTTTATATCTAATCTAAATCTACCCTCTTTCAGTTTAAAGCCATTACCCCTTGTCCTATCACTACATGCCCTTGTAAAAAGTCCCTCTCCAGCTTTCTTGTAGGCCCCCTTCAGGTACTGGAAGGCTGCTGTAAGGTGTCCCTGCAGCCTTCTCTTCTCCAGGCTGAACAATCCCAAAAAGCATAAACATCAAAACATCAAAAGTTAAAAAGAAAAGTGGTACACAGAAAGCTACAATTTGAGAGAAACATGGCACTGTGTTATTTTCTGTTGAAGTCCTTGATCGTATAGACCAATGGAACTATAGCACCCACAAATTTTGCTCAGTGTTTGTCACCAACAGTTTCTAATCTAATTGCTAGTTTTAAAACACATAGGTCTAAAACATTTTCAGCAGTATAATCTTTTCCATCCCATTCTGCCCCTGTGATCAGCAATGCTACAGATAAATGATACGGACACTGACAAGCAGCCAGGTCTGTTCCTTTGCTGCAGAGACTGTTCGCAGCATCAGAATCAACTGAAATTGTGACTTGAAATCCACACTAAAAGCCACATTAACTATAGCTGTTCAGACCACTTTTAAAACTGGTACTTGTCATGAACCTGTATCTGTCTTAACTAGGTAAATTGTAAAACCAGTCCCTTTAAATGCAACAGATACTAAATGCTCTCTGAGAGGCTCAAAGTCATGTGAAAACACTCTCTCCTACAAGGGTTCAGCCTGTGTTTTGGACAGCACTATGAAGACACAGCATTAAAAAGGCATAACTGAGCTGCTTCTGAACTTCAGGGTGCAATCCAGGTTGGTCCAGATCTCACCTGAATTCTGCTTTCCAGGTTTATCTATTTCTTTTAAACTGGTTTCACTGTCCTCAATTTCACGCAGCTCTGGTTATATATATTTTTTTCCTTATAATTCTGAGCAGCACACTTGTAAAGAGAAAATATGCTAGTAAAGGAAAGTTTGGGGATTTAAGGAAGGCTGGTTGTTATTTCAATTGATTAGTTTCATTGCTAGGGTCATTTATATACTTTACTTTGCACTGGGAGGTGTTTTATTTCCTAGTGCAGTATTGAAATGTGAGCCCATATTTAAGTGCTATTTGAAATGCCAAATCAGGACACTGGTTTATGGAGCTTTAGTCTGGTTGCCAGTTTTTTCTGTGCTCTTCTCATAACAACACAATCCTGGAAAATATTTCATCTGTCCCTCCAAGATTGCTGGAGTAAACAAAACCCACTGGAAATGTGGATAGTACCAACAAAAACAAGTCACACACAGAAGCATACCTCGTAGGAGCACAAGAAATGCCATGCTGGAACAGACTGCCGCCCATTCTGGAGTAGTCGGGAGAGAGCAGTAGTTTTATAAAACAACAAGAAGCATACCTGATTGACACATATTATCCCACTGTCTGGACTTCAGAAAAAGAGGAATCCTCCTGAAGGTTTTCCTCAGCTCACCATTAGTGAGCATGTTTTGAAGCTCAAGAATGGACAGACCTGTCCTTTCACCTCAAATAACGAATAGAAGAATAATCATTGTTTTCCCTTTCTGCCCCTTTTTGCACACTCAAGGCTTTACAGTAAATGTAGCTATATTTCATCTCTCCTTAAGCTACAGATATTTAAAATCTAAAGTTTTGTCTGGTCAGTTTCTGGGTTTACTGTTTACTCTTTATTTCAGTAAATATTCTATTCCACTTCAAAATTCCCTTTTTAGGAAGATGCTTTCTTCAGCAGCAGTTTGTGGAATTCAGTACCCTGCAGCAGTCATTTACCAGACACAGATTTTTCATTTAATGGATACTAAAAGTGGAATGATGGAGTCTAAAAGTGAGGCTTACTGGTCAGGTGTTAATGACAGAGCAGCTCCAGGGAGCCCAGCAAGTTTGAATATCACATTAGTTTATGTGTCTCATTACAAAGCTAGGGGCTAGTAGCCTTATGAACTCCGTTCAAAATACAGAAGCTAAAATACATGATTGGTTCTCAGTGTTTTCACTTTAATTTCACTGCAAATTCCCAGATTTGAATAAAAATCAGAAAGTACAAAAGGATATTTCCAAAAAGTAATATCTCTTCCTGTCTCTTTGCTAGTATCCACGGAAAATAATCATATCTTTCATCTCTCGGTGTTAAAGTTTCCCCAACCCTCTTCATACTTCTAAATTCTGACACAAGCTGAGCTGGTTCCTGATAAACTGAAATCCAGGAGACCAGGACAAGCATTATGCTGCCCTTGATCCTTTTCTCTGATGAAAACTGTAAAGAGTAAAAAAAAATGTGGCAAGAGATTGATTTTACTCCTCTTGCTTTTGCTACTACTATAGTGACACCTGCTGTCCTATTATGACTTTTTAAATTAAAAAAGTCTAAAAACGATAAAAGTGGCAGCCTCAGAATATAAAAACCTTCACATACTAATTCTAGTTAATTGTAACAACATTTCCCCAAAGTACATTACACAGTCTGTCTCACATAGACTGCCACATTTTCAGGTTTCCTATCCAGACTGAGAAATTGTTGGGGAAGTTACAATAGCAGATTGCTTTCCTTGCCTACCTGTCTGTCCCATGTATTGCTGAAAGCTGCACTCATGTTTACTGCAAGGTAAATTATACAGTAGAGGCTATGGTTATAATATACAACTGCTATGATTATGGCAGACACCTACACTGAGATATGGCTAAAATGAAAAATACTGTTTCACACAGACGCAATAAATAGCTCAGTTCCTCGTCATGCTTGCTATGACATTAACCACAAGATCCTCAAGAGTTTTCATCTTCTGCTTCTTAAACTGAGATAATATATCTTTAACAACTACTTTTATTGCAAAGACTCTAGAGCACTGAATGGTAAAAAACCTGTATATAAATTTTCTCAGAGTGAAGTACAGAAATGAGTGAAATAGTGGCCATATTGGGGGGGGGGGGGGGGGGGAAGAAAAGAAAACAGAAGTGCTGAAGGCTGTACGAAGCCCAGCCTAATGAGCCTATATATCTAAATAGGGAACCAAAACCCAAGGTGTCTACCAGTTTGACAAAATGCGTAGGTTTTGGCCCCCACTCAAGCAACACAATATTGCATGCTATATGCATTTTCAAAGCCTTCGTGGCCTGATCACCACTTTTATACATCCCTAAATCAGACATGCTGAGTTGGCAGTTCAGGCTGTAATGCTGGTTCAATTCATCTGTGCATTTCACATACCAATGGCAATGTACTGCTACCTTCTACACAAGTACATTAAGAACCATTGTAATTGTTTTTACAGAGCAGATTAAAAAAACCAGCAGCTCCCAAGGGTAAGATAAACCCTCACCTACTTCTCTCATTTAATAAGAGGCTTCACTTCCAGCCATAATGTGAGAAAGGAAGGGAGCAGACTGTTCTCCAGTGTGGCAGCATGTAATCGGTACATACGCTGTGAGCAGACTGGTAATCTAATAGAAGAGGAAATGCGCAAGCACACAAACACATATTTATGCTGTCAGTTGGCTGAAGTGAGAAAAACACCTTATCTCCTTGAGCAATAGGGTAACCAAGGGGAAGAAGAGCATCCCTGCCAGTAGGACCCTGCTCAGATCTCTGGAGAACTGAAGTTCTATCAAAAAAGAAAAATAAAATAAAAAAATCAGCAACTGATGCTGAGTTTGAGACTTGCCAAGAGCAGAAGCAGAAGCCTGCCTGGGGCTATCACTTTAATGGACCGTGGCCTTGAAGTCAGGCAGTCTCAGCAGCATCTAACAATGAAACGATGCAAAAATCACCACAAAACATCTCCTGTAGTTGCCTCCATTCCAGGCAGAAGTATGTGTCTCCATGCAGCTGGGTCCTATGCTGACACCCGGTGGCTCTAGGCAAAATAACATCAGGCTCAAAACGCAGTGACGGACACCTCACTGGTCCAGCAGCTCATGAAACCCCTTCTTCGTAGTCCCCACAGCAGCACCTGGTGCCCACCCACTCCATCCGGCACCACACACTGCCTCTCTGCCCAGGGCCAGCCCCAAAACTAGCATAACCCAACTGCAGCAAGACCGCTGTCCCACACGTACCTCCTGGCTCAGGCAGAAAAAACCCCTGTGTGGCCTCAGGAGATGGAGAGGTCTCCCAGGAGCCTGGAGAGGGCATGTCCCACCAGGGGCCACCCCATGCAGCTGGGCCCTTGCCGGTGGATCTGAGCAGGGGGCAGAGCCACTAGGGCTGATTAGTGCCCCCAGGGTCCTGACACAGACTAGCTGTCAAGGATGTTACTCAACACGTAACATCACACTTGTTCACTTCCACACCACCACCATTAAAACTCTTTAATGGGTATATACCATATTCGCGCACAGAGGGTAGTTTCTGCATATGCAATTAGCTGTCCTTGCCCACTCTGAGTCCACAGAGAGGGAAAAAAAGACATGCTGCAGACACAAGTATGAACATAAAAAGTTGAGCTTATTCTGTAATATGAGATTTTGAACAAGTGAATGACAGCAAGTTGAAAAATAGGTGATTATTCAGGATTTCATAGAATGTGAAAAAGCCTTTCAGGTAGATATTTGGTTCATACAAAGCCCAACACACCTTTTCATACCCTTGATGAAGCGAGTTCACCATTCTCAGCACAATATTGAGCAGAATGAACAGCAACAGCTAATAAGCTAAATAATGTCCTGGGTTAACAAAGAATCCAACACTGAAAGGACTAAGTCTTAAAATTTGGCTATTTGACATATTACTGAAATCTCACTAACCCAAAAGCGAAAAAAAAGGTTGTGTTGTACCTTTCCTGAAAATTAACATATTCAAATAGTTACAATCCTAGTTCAGTATCTCTTTTGAATATGGAATAGAGGCTGGTAAGGCCTTATCTGAACTGAAGTTTCAGTGCAAAAGAATAAGAAATTAATCACTGGAAAGAAAAACATCAACAGGACTCTAGAAATGAGTTAATGAGAAGAAAAAAAAACCACACCAAAAAGGTCACTGAAAGCATTATAACAGTTAACCTGGAACTATTAATGCTGCCTGAATATAAAAATCTGACGTTCAGCAGATAATTTGATACTTTTATCTCAATTATCAATTATCTGAATTACCAATTATCTCAAATTATTATCAGATAATTTGATACTTTTCTAATTTCACTTTGAAAGTTGTTTAATAAATACCCAGCTATACAAATATGTCAGCATTAACCGATAAACAACTGAGATGTTTTTAAAGATCTCATATAATGTACTTATATTTCAATGAGATATCTTTAAAATTAGAATAGATGTTAAAAAAATCCAGAGAGACAAAGGCCAGGGACATGCATAGGGCACGTAGATTCTGATAGTGACAGTAATAATACACTGAAATGCATTACTGAAAGATAGATGTGTACCCAACACCATTTAAAGGTGCTTTCTGCATTATCTTTACAGCACATGCAGTAATAGTCAAATTTCATCAGGAAGTGTAGATGTTCTTTGAAGGAGATCACAGCTACCTTAAAGACCCATATTTAGAAGGATGTGCTTTTTTTAGTAATGTAGAGCATTTATCCTCCAGAGGAGAATGTCCTTTGCCTGCAGAATGCTATCTGTATACGAAGAGATATACTCTCATTTGCATGGGAATAACAAATGCTGAAAACCGAAGTTGATGTAAGTCTTTTCTTTGTGAGGTGCTGCATCCACTGTGTCTGAACTCTCTCAGCGAATAGATTGCTTGGGTCTTTGAACTCCTTTTAATTAAGCAGAATTCCCTGTGGTCTGGCACATACCGAGGTAAGCAGAACTCTCATTTATATATGCTGCTGAATCTCTGGATAGGTTGTAGCACCACAAAATGTTTGTGAAGACAACAGAAAATCCCACAACTAGAACTTAAATTTTCAGGGAATTATTTGACACTGATGTTTTTATCCACACTAAGCAGGAAAGTAATATTTTTTCTCATTTTACAGATAAACATTTTTACAAGTGCCTCTAGTTGTATCCAAAGAATGAGTGACATGCTACAACACAAAACCCCGTATCAAGTTAGAGAACGAGGAGGCTTGTTCTCACAGACATATCCCACCAAGATATTTGCTACCGGGTCCGTCATCTGCACTAATGTGTTACATGTGATCTCTGTAGAAAGCTGGCAACACAGAGACTTAACACAATCTACATATACGGTGTCACATGCAGAGGTAAACATGAATATATTAGTAGTTTTGTATCAACGGAGAAGGCTAGACTGGGCAAAGGCATAATCTGATAAAAAACAGTATCTTAAAAACCCAGGGATCCATGTGAAAAGGAGCTATTAACATCATTTGTATAGCTCAGATCTGCTGAATGACTACTTTTGAAGTGAAGGGGGAGACACAACTAGTTCTCAAAATATTTCACTTATAGTAGAACCAGCAAATCATCTGCATCTGTATCCAAACACCAAAAGAGTATGAGGAGGTAAGTGGAAACGGTGGCTGTTCAGAACGGTCACTGCCCTCTAGGGCAATGCTTGTAGGTACTGCAGCAAACTCTGAGTCTGCGGTTAGGTATAAGCTAGAACTTTATGCTTGTTCTGTTTTTTTATCTAATCCTTTAAGTAAAAGCTTGACCTCAAAAGGCCTTCAGAACTGTTACATGAAGTTTTTCCTTCAGCAATGTTCAAACCTATCAGGAGCTGGGAGATGAGGTGAACCAAGCAAAGCTGAAAATGCTCTCTCTCTCTTTGCATCTCTGTAGAGGCAGCATATTCAACCTTTACGTACAGTGACCTCTCAGCGACTTGTCCTTCTGGGCTTAGGGAGCACCTTAGCTAAATCCACACCCACTAACTAGCAATGTGGGGAGTTGCCTTGGTCAACACTAAGTCTGGATGCTCTGATAAGGACAAATTAGTACTGTTTTTGTAAGAAGCAAAGGGAACAAACATCCTACAGGTCTGGGGAAACCCTTGGTATAACACATGCCAGAGGAAATAGATCCTAGGTCTTTTCCTACCATTTTGCAATAGCACAGGTGTCTCATTTGCAATCTCATTGGCAATCACCTAGCAACTTTGTCAACTGCAGCAATTTTGAAGGCATCAAAATAAGGGTAAAAATTGTGTCTCGATATCGCAGCTATGGAACTACCTTTCAGAAGAGATTAAAGAAATTCAAAGTCTGATGGTCAAACATCTTTCTTTGAGAAACCGTTTCCAACGATACAAACATGACTTTCTATTCTGAAATCTCTACCAATCTTCTCATGCCAGCACCCAAACAATGCAAACATAAAATTAGAATTTTACCCACTCATGAAATACCAGAAGCTCTGGGGTCCAGAGTGAACTTTTTTAGGCAGAATGAGTGCAATTACTTTTTAGTAAGAGCCTTGCTCTTACAGCTCAGCATATCAACATACTCTTCTCATCTATTTCCATTCTTTTCAGTGTGATATATTTAGCCTTTCTCGTTTAAAAATGTTACATCTAACCATTGTTTACCCCCCCCAGAAAAAAACACCCACCTGTCATTTAAAACTGGAGGAACAGGGGTACTTAGGCATCTACACCCTACTGAAATCAATCCTAGTTCAGTGCCTATGTACTCTTGTGAGTCTGACCTTCTCATTTCTCCTTTCATCCACAGCTGAAAATGAACTTGGGTGCAAAGTTGATAAAAGACAAAATTTCTGATCTGAATGATGGTGGAAGAACTTGATCTCTACAGAAAATCAGAAGTCTTGGGAACTCAGGGGAGTTTGACAACCAGGGCAGACCTGGTAGGCACTAACTCAGCTTGCCTGCCATATAAAAGCATGCTTGATATGGAAATGATATGAAAAGTTGTGCCAGATGTGGGTGTTGTTATGCTAAGCAACCTACTCACTCCCTTCTTTTCTTGGTATCAGCTCCAGGAGAGCCACGTCTTTATAAACGGAAACAACTTAATATAGAAAAAAGTTCTATCAGCAAGAAGTATCCATTTTTCTGCATATTCTTCATGGGGAAGCCAAGAAAACTGGAATGGCATCATTAGGGCCACCTAGAAGGAATTGAAATGTATGCCAGACACTTGACTTCCCATCTTCAGGAACCCATTTGGCTAGGATACTTTTTCTGAATCACAGAAAAAGCCCTAAATGATTAGCACACTAAACATCTGACTCTTGGGCAGTATCACTGGGGTGCATGAATTATATCTAAAGGCAGTAACAAGGTTCTATCAAGCAACAAGAAAGTACAATAACAGAGGTGAGTAGCGGCAGTGTACAATCAGGTCTTCAGTGTTGACCTCTCACACCACAGGTAGAAAACTTAAACTAGACTAAGACTTCTGCTTTATGCTCTTCACCTTCTCTATGTCACTGTATGACATGCGGGCAGTGCATCTCAAGCCGATCAAGAGCAACACAGTCCTACTATCTCACAGAAATACTTGAATAACATACAGAATAAGAAAAGCTGTGTGACAAGGAGAGTTACTGAGACAAGAGGAATACAAACATCGTGGAAGGCTTCACAGCAGCATCAGGGAGAGGATGACCTCAGAAGTCATCTGGAACCTCGGAGTCTGGCAGGAGCCACTTAGTGCCTGAGCAGTAGCAGCATGTTACCTGTAACGTCAGGTCTGCCGACAACCTTGCTTGAGCCATGGAAAGGTACAGATCCCCACATCTTCTTTCCTTTGATAAATTGAATGGTTAACAAAACAAGATCATTGATACATTGAAATGACCTAACAGCAATAAGAACAGAAGCAAAGAACAAAATCCCGAACAGATTTTTTATTGCCAAAGTTGTAGGCATAGGTTAGAGCAACTCATCAAAAGTAATATTAATGCAACTGAAAGGAGAGACCATACCAAGCCTACCACCTGCTCTGTATTTCCCCAGGAAATGTAAGCTGATGTTCATAGTTCTGAGCAAAGCTCCAAGTGGATGGAAACGAAACAACTGAACAGATTCAGAATATGTAAGATGACAAAATAGCTCCTTGATCCACAGAAGTAAGGAGGGGGAGGAAATCTTTTGTATCTGTAGTGATAAAGAGCCCATCCAGATGGGTTACTTTAAATTAGGCTCTGATATTTAATCAAATTATAAATATATTTTCAGACTTTGTGAAGCCCCTTCCATGGGGTCACCCACAGCTTGTTGAAGCTACCCAAGATCTAGGAAGGAGAACCAACCTGCCACGTCTTAGCCTCTCTAGTCATCAGCTGTAGCTGTGGCTGGAAGAGCGATGCACAGTACCGCTAGCCAATTTCTCTCTTCTCTCCACATCAGAAATGTTATGTTATCAGGTTTTTTCAAAGTATTTCAGTTTTTAACAAAACATGAAAGTGCTGGTGAACATCAAAATATTGAATTGCTCATTTCAGCTGTTTTCCCCTACATAGACATTCCCATTAGTATATCCTGCAGAAACATCCATTTCAGCTAATTTCCTAGATTTTTGTCAGAAAAAAATGTGAACAGAAAAGTTTTTAAGCAGGTTATAATGATGTTGTGGTTTAACCTCAGCCGGCAACTAAGCACCACACAGCCGCTCGATCACTCCCCCCCAGTGGGATGGGGGAGAGAATCGGAAGGGCAAAAGTGAGAAAACTCGTGGGTTGAGATAAAGACAGTTTCATAGGGAAAGCAAAAGCCGTGCATGCAAGCAAAGCAAAACAAGGAATTAATTCCCTACTTCCCATTGGCAGGCAGGTGTTCAGCCATCTCCAGGACAGCAGGGCTCCGTCACGCCTAACGGTTACTTGGGAAGACAAACGCCATCACTCCGAACGCTCCCCCCCCTTCCTTCTTCTTCCCCCAGCTTTATATGCTGAGCATGACGTCACATGGTATGGAATATCCCTTCGGCCAGTTTGGGTCAGCTGTCCTGGCTGTGCCCCCTCCCAGCTTCTTGTGCACCCCCAGCCTTCTCAGTCGGTAGAGCATGGGAAGCTGAAAAGTCCTTGACTAGTGTAAGCACTACCTAGCAACAACTAAAACATCGGTGTGTTATCAACATTGTTCTCATCCTAAATCCAAAACACAGCACTGTACCAGCTACTGGGAAGGAAATTAACTCTATCCCTGCCGAAACCAGGACAGGGTTTAGGCAGGTGCTTAGGACTTCAAGCTGTTTCCTACACAAGCTGAAACTTGTGCATGGCTGTCAAGTTCTTCCTTTCCTGATTTCACAGAGTCCCCTTCGTGCTTCTCCAGTCTTGATGGCAATCAGTGTTTTCCCTTCCACACATTCCTGCATAGAAGCTCCATATTACTTCTGGATTTCTCCCCCACAGCCAGAGTATCTGGCAGAGTGGAGATCAACCCTTTTTTCATCTAACTCTCATGAACGTCCATTAAAAAGTATAGGGTAGTTAGCCAAAGAGGGCCTTTGATCTCTTGCTCTATCAGCTACCTACCAAAGAGCCTTATTGTGGCAGTAGGGCATCAAGTGATTTGTCAACTATTATTTTGCTGTTGCGGCTACATCAACAACAAAGGAATATACAAAGTTAACCACCAGTTCTATGACAGACACTTTTGCAGTGGGGCTTCTGTGCCTTAGGAGTGAAAAATATTTAAAACACTTTTCAGCTAAGAAAAATTCACTTCCATAATACAAAGAATAAAACAGAATTCATGCCAATTTTCCAAACTAAAATGAGGATCTGACTAGAACAATTTTTAAATACTCTTTGTTTTTATAAAGGCTACAAAAGGAATTAACATCTACTATAAGAAGGGGGATGGATGAGATTTTTTAAAATATTCAACTGCATGTTCAACATTGAAACATCAATGCAATATAGATATTTTCAGTCAATCGAAACAATGACATTTTGAGGCTTTAAAAAGGCATGTCTGGAAGTATGGATAGAGATGTCAAATAGCTAATCTACAGTGGAGACAGAATAGAGAGATCTGAAAGCAAAGGCAGCTGGAAAATACTGTGCTGAGCAGACATTGTGTTTCCTGACTTCACGTTCTCACAACACTTCTGTAGTGCCTGGCAGTACCTAGAAATGTAATTACTGCTGGGAAGACACATTTTTTTTCTGGGAACCTGAATCACACACTGTTCAGTTAGCAACATTTCAGAGAGTAGCCTGAGAAAAAAATCACTGCTGAGATATGATCAGCTGAGAAACAGTGATCCTTCTAGAGCACTGATGCAGTTATTACAGCTTCTGGAAACAGGGAAAGAGAATGGATGTTTTCTGGAAGCCATCTGAGACAAACTCAAGCTCTGCTGCTAGCACTATTACTAGGAAAGATTTTCTGTAAACAGCAATGCATTCAGATTAATAAGAAAGTTCTAATCAACAAAATGACTAATGATGTACCATTTATGTTTTGGGTTTTGTAGAAGGGACCAAATATTCTCAGGGATTTGTCATTGGTGATGAGACCCTCCCCCCGACTCACTGCCTCATTTTTATCCAACCTGCAGAAATATGTTTGCTATGGGCTCCTAAAATGTCTATGTGACATGAATGACTTTACTGCAGCTTATACCCTAAATACCAGGCAACTGTAGCATAAGATGCACTATAACAAATGACTCCATTGATTTTTGTGGGATGAACATCCTTTCCGTTCCTACATACATTTTTCAGGCACGCAGACATCTTGGTAGTGGTCTCATCTTCTCCACATACTTAACATCAGATTTTTTCCATGGGATTTATACCTTAGAGCAATGGCAACAGAAAGTACATGCACAAAATGTATTATTATCAGTTTCATGCCAAAATACTTGATTTCCTTCTGGCTACCCACTTTTCCTCATCATTTGTCATTCCTCAAGCTAAATAGCTCAGTTTGTGACCTTGGAAAGCATTTGCCTCCAACTGCATCAGGTAACCAGAAACAAACAGCAGTAACAGGGTTCAACCCTTAAAGATGATGACACAGCCATCATTGAGAGTAAGATTACTCATCAGAGGCCTGAATTTCTTAAGACATGATGGGGATAAGAATAACAGACAGGTGGTCATGCCATGGTAGAGGGTCAGCTTGAAATATGTCGTGCAAGTACTTCTATTAGGAGTCAGCAAATACATCAGCATAATTTCATCCTTCAGACACCCATAACAGAAGAAATTCCTTTTTTATGAAGAACAACACACCATCTGACATGAAAAGCTGTATCCAGGCCTTGATTGTTTCTGTCTGCAAGGTTCTCACAGGAAAACAGTAACTATTCAGTCAATACATGAAGAAAAAAAAGCTCAGTGACGCTTCTTGTGCTATATCAGTTCCTGCTTTAATGAATATTGCCAAATTACACATCTTCCTAAAGTGCTATCTTTCTTTACCTCTGTTAGTCAAGATTGTAAGTAGATTCTAGTTTCTTGCAGATATTTTTATACTTCTCTGTAATAAAATTATTAGGAAGCGATGGGAATGTCCCTTTTAATCTGTAGGACATGAGGCATATCATGGCATAAATGATGGAGACTGTACCAGGAGCAGGATACAAGGCTAAAGTGGAACAGGCCTGTTTGTCTTTCTTTCTCTCACCACATTCCCAAATCTGTAATACTAAAGAAAACAGTCTAGGACCTCAGTGTAACAGTATTTAAAGAACTAACAGAACCCCATGTTCAGGGGTTCCTACGCATTTGGTTGGCTCTCTTGAGATAGATCAGGTTCGGGTTTTCAGATGGACTTGTATGTATAGTCCTTTGAGTTTCCAGTTTTGAGAGATTTTGAAAGGTAACATCCCAGATATCAAGTGAGGCACCTGGAAAGCCTGAATAAAACCACAGGACACAATCTGAGAAGTGCTGAGGACTACTAGCCCAGGATTACCTACAGATGCTCAGTATCTCAGAGACTTGCAACACCTCTTTCCTCACCTCCCTTCTCTTCATCAGAGTGGTGACCCCTCCCTGCATACACTTCAGTTCCTCAGAGAAAAAAGAGAATTGCATACAGGCTAGGAAAATTTGGTGAAAAAATGTAAGGTTTACTTTCTCATTCTCTTTAGATCAAATATTCAAAGCAAATCAGTGCTGGAGTACTCCTTAACCACAAAGACCTCCACAAAAAAAAATTTATCTTAATCCTAGAACCAAAGCCTAGCAATAAAACCGTAGCCATGGCTCCAATAAGCAACTTTCTGCCACTAGATGGCAGAAAAGCTCAAATGTTAACCTACGTTTTGTTCTTGAGCTATAAAATAGGCAGAAAATATTTATAATAGGATGCAATATTCTTTTTAAATGCATTTTTTCCCTGTGTGCATGCTCAAGGGATGCTGATTTCTCCCATACTGTTTTCTCTCAGTTCAGATGGATGAGTGAAGAGTATTCTTTTACAGGGGTATCTTATTTAAATTTCTGAAACAGTGCCTGTCAGTGGCAAAGAGAGCAAGGAAGCTGAAAGAAACCAACAGCAGTGAGATACAGTGGGCTGTTTCACAGTATAGCTAGGAAACTGCAGTAGCAACCAGTTTATTTTAAATCTGGATGAGGGGTAGTGTCTTCATTGTTAAAGCACTTAGGAAAAGACTGTCATATTATGACTGTATACCAGTATTGTAACAGAGTTTAGAGGCAATGCAAAGTCCCACTGTCCTTGTCCAGCTTTACAGAAAAGCTTCCACATCTCCCAAGATCTGATGTAAGTATAAAATGAGATTCAGAAAGTAGGATGTCATTGAATTCACCACAGGTAATATCTATAACGACACACATAAATAACCAAAAAAGTTTATTTCACAACTTATGTGCCTTTTCTCCCTCTAGTCTCTGGGTTTAATGCCTTCTTACGGTGTGGGTAGTAGACTACTAAACTTCCCAAATGCAGAAGCTTACTTCTCCCACAGTGCCCATCATAGCTGAGCTTTGTGTTAGTAACCCTCTTCCCTTTTGATAACAATAAAAGCCACTGCCAATGATATTCCCAGCTCAGATTTCCCCAGCTCTCTACAAGCTGAGCCCTTCAGCATAGGATGCAAAAGCCTTCAGCAAAAGCCACAGCAGGTCACCTGCTTACCTTGTATATCACATTAAACAAACCTGAAGTCTAGGAATACAGTATAAGTGTGATCACAAAACCCATGGGGCACAGTCCTGTGTGAGCACATCCTGGAAAGTCTTCTCCCTAGGCTAGTGGTAAATGGTAAGGGGTAAATGACGGAGGGAAGGGGATGGGGCATTCACAAACCAGCAATCCCAGAAGACCTAAGACCAAAAAGCTGCAGCCACAAAGGCCTCCAAAACACTTTGTTTTCATTTTGTCTAAACATTTCTAACAGAAAAGTCTAAACATTAGCAAATGTTCATGTTAGGAGACATAATACTGATATCTGTGGCTAGCAGTGAAGAATGTACGTCCTTTCTAGAATACTGCCCTTTACTGAATCAAATGCTTCACGGAGCGAGGCACACCCAGGATTTTGTGGGGCGCTTCATGAAGGCAAGTAGATAGAGAGGTCCCTAATTTATTCACCTGCACAGCCACTCCCCAGCACTGCTACTGGGTCCCAGCGCTTGGCCCCGGCAGCCATCCCACGGACCCTACCAGGCTGCAGGCAGAGGTGCGGGTTGTCTCCCCGATTCCTTTGCTGCCTGGGAAGGGAGCCAGAAGGCGGAGGCATGCCACCACAGTCAAAGCCCCAAGCCTCTTGCTGGAGCCAGGCAGCTGCGGTGTGGCTGGGGAGATAGGCAGGGCTTCGGCCAGGCAGAGCAATATGCTTGGGAGTGGAGTGAAGAAGAAGGGAAGACAGACACACAGAGATAATATTTTGAAGTTCAGGAACAAGTAAAAGCCAATAAAATACACTTGATCAGCTATCAGTACAGAACAGAACTGAGAAAATTATTCAGAACGCTCAATTTGTTCTGCAGTTTTCACTGCCTGTTTGTGAAAAAAGTTGAGAGCATCATTTAGTTACATCTTTCATGACTAAATGACTATGAATACTTCAAGAATTCACATGAAGAGGTGGATTTTTCTTTGCATCAATTGATTAAATAAGTTCTATAAATTACAGTCTGAAGTTTGAATTACAAATTCCACAACTAACCAGCAAAGTGGAATTTGTGTAATTTCAAGTTTGCTTTGAAGCTTTGAAATCTGCTTTTGGTGACTTAAGTTTAATTTTGCATAAACGTTTCTTCTAAAAAAGCATCTTTGCTTCAACACATGTATTGCAAATGAACCTAGAGATGAGCAAACATAGATGATAAAGACCCCATCTCATGCATTTTCCTTCCACCTTGAACACAAAGCATGCCTGAGTCACCAGTCAATAAGGTGGACGTATCTGTGTACACTAATCTTAAAGGGAAGTCTTAAAGAGCGATACAAAACTTCTTCCCTCTGCAGAGTTTGAACAGTCTTTAGGTAAAAATAATTTTTCTGTAGCAATGTATTTTGCTTCTATCAGATCTCCTCCTCTCAGTTTGGCTCACAAAGCATGGTCTTTAGTAACTGTGATGTACTGCAGAAGTAGTGGGGATCATAAAGTGGCGTGAGAGGAGTGCCAGTGAGGGGAACTACCAGGGTAGAATGACAACATCCAAGGGCTGGAAAGGAAAGAAGAGGAAGCAGACAAATGCGCCAAAGGGAGCTGCCCCAAGTACCAAAACCCTTTACTGCAGCTGTGTCAGCCAGCCAGCACTGTCAGTAGGGACTCAGAGGTGAAAAACACAGACAGGCCAGCACAGCCACCCTGCACTCACCAGCACAAAGCTCTGCAGCGCTGCCACTCTGCACTAGCTGGAAAGCAGCTGATAGAGCTTAACGGCATCAGGAACAGGCACTACCTTTTGCTGCTGTATGCACCTTAAACAATGATCCTGCCTTTTGTGGCCAGCAGATTGCCTTCAGGCATCATCATCATCACCAGTTTGCTTTCTGCTGTGGAAAGAGCTTAGAGGAGGTTTTGAAAAGGGAACTCGAGTACTGGATTATATTCTGGCTATCTCTGCTTTTTAAAAAGGCCAAACTGCCCACACCATCTGAAAATTACTCCCAAAATTACCATCAGAACCTACTCATTGGTATGCAGGGGGAAAAAAGTTGCTTTTATGATAATTTTTTACTGATTGCTGCCTTAAAATGTGTAGATATATATAATCTGTCAAATTGTCAGTAGCCTGCAATACTATTCATAGAATAAACCATTGTACACTGTCCTCTCAAGTATTTTCCACTAGATGTTCATCTACATTTGTTTACCTTTCTCTACTTTTGTATTATTTGTCTGCATTGTGACCATACTGTTCAGTTACATATTGTAGCTGAAGGACTTAAAACAAAAGAAGGTGGAGGAGAAAAAAGCATCTTAGATGGAAGAGCCAAGCCCATTAAAAGCATTTTTCTAAGACATCTGCATGATGCTGATCAGTGTGGGGTCAGCTGGGCAGAAAATGTACCTCTCCTGAAGGCATTTCAATGTTGACTTAAAAAAAACCCAAGCAACGAGAAGTGTGGAACAAACGGATAATTGCCCGGGAACTTCAGCATTTTCTCCCAGCAATAATTGGAATAGATAGAAAATTATGTTACCAAAATCTACAGTTCATCGGGAGAAATCTGTGCATGAGTCAAATGCTCACAGCTCCTTGTCAAAAGAACTGACATCACTTGTTTGCAGAATGATAAAGCTATGCAGAAGTCAAAAGATTAACTTTCTTTTCATATTAGGCAAACTTTTGCTGCCAGTTATACTAGTGTGAATGAAAGTAAAATTGCTGCCCTTTTAGAATTTATGCCACATTTGACATGGTGAAGCTGCTATGGTGGCTCTTCTTTACTGACTCTTCAGCACCGTTGATTCCATAATGAACCAAATTTCTGCAAATTCAGTCAATTCTGCCAGGTCTTGTAACTGAGGCATATTCAATGCCTGTGTGTTTTGTAAAATGAAAGTCCAAAACAGAAGGAATAGGGAAGAATTTTCTTTAGGCAAGCGAAGTGCAGCTGGCAGACACGGGGGAGAGGCCCTGAACTATTCCTGTTCATTTTGAGGATGGTTTCCTTGGCTACTTAAAAGAATGCAACAACTTTTCTGGGCATATGCAAGCAGCAAAGTGCCACTCCTGTTAGGAACCAAGCTTTTCCACCAACTGAAAACAAAATAGTGTCCTTCTGACACTGAACAACGGAAACACTGCTGCTTGTTTGAAACATCAAACTTTCCTAAATGTTAAACCAGAGCATACAGTGAACTAATCCTCTTGCAGCCCCCAAAAGCATCTAAGATTGTTGGTGTTCACATGAACTCCTCAAAAATGCCTAACATCATTTGCAAGCAAATACTTCCACCAAATATTGGATCCACTTGGTTTAGGTGCTCTGGATTGCCCTGCTCCCCCTATACAGTTCCCAGCAGTTACTTGATAGTGATCAAAATGAAGCTTGCAAATGTTCACTGTTCAACTCACTGGCTGCTGCCTTTTCCAGACCATTCTGCATCTTTTTTTTATTCAATACAGCTTACAGGAGGCAAAAAGGCACAACCATTCAACAGACAGGTGAGGAAGGACTGTAGTACAAGGCTACAGCCACACACATGTGCCTTCTACTGGTGTCATTCTGATTGCAAGATCCACTTGTCCTGGCTGCAGAGCAACAGCCCCAGCTTTTATCTTTCTACAGGAGCCGTGAAGCAGGGATGGGATGTTGCTTCACTGTAGATCAGAACACACAAACTGCTTTTGGCCCATGGATTAATACAGCAGAAAGGTGGAAACAGCGTTGCCAGTCACGCGGGTGCAATGCTGCCTGCAGCTTGTAGGTCCTGACTCCAAGTCTTTACAAGCCCACCCCTACCTTGCTATCACACGTGCTTTTAAGGCCCCAGTTGTTTGGCCATTTCTGAACAATGTAATTAGGTTCATTACCTCAGTCCTCTGCATCACCTCTAAATCAGACATATACCTGTTTACCTGCATAGAAGTAAAGCCTATTTATGCAAAATGAGGGCATGGGGATCGTTTTATCAATTTTGCTTTGAAATATACTGCATGTACTCTATCCACAGCCACACAGAAGAAAAGCAATGCAACTTGCAGCCCAGACTCACAGTTTTGCAGTGACTTAGCTATCTCCATTTAGAAATAAACTTAGCTCAATCTCTGCTGATGTCAGGTTTGTCTTGCCATTACATTGGTATATAAAATAGTTATGTATCAGGAAAACATATGTCCAAGATTAAGCCTTTTACGATTTGTGCAGAGAACAACAGAGGCCTCTGCGACATAAAATGATACACAAATATTCCAGATACCAGCACTTAGGTAGCAAAAATATCTGTGTGGAAAGGAATTTCAAGCATAAATGGGCCAACCACCTTGCAGCCTGAAGCACACATTAATTTTGCCTGTTCCTATTCACTGGTTCTGTAGTTTGAGCAATGACAGGAGAGGGACAAACACCTACCAGAAGAAAACAGAATTAAAGCTAGAGGAAAAGTCTGTTCCACTCTAGCCCATGCACATTTCACTTTTTCAAAATGTACCTCGTGGTTCAGCACCAGAAGCAAGTGGTTCATGAGCCAGGCCTGAACTAGCAAAGACAGCAGAGCCTGCTTTCCTCAGATGCCTCCTCTCTGCATTCCCCCGAGACAGCCTGATGTGCAAACCTCTCTGGGTATTATTGTTGTGAGTCAGTCAAGCAGTCACTGGGTGTCATTCAGTGCACCAGCTGTCGCTGCACAATAGCATTCATTCCACCGAACAATAAATTAAATCTCCCCTGAGTGCTAGCTGTAGTCTGCTCTGAGGCTTACTATCACTTAACACGTGTTACTCCACACTCTGCACACCACACGCAGGAATTCAGGGTTGGCGATGCAGACACAAGAGATTCTCACTTGAAATCCCTCATGAAATGCAGGTTTCCCTTTTTTTTCCCTTTAAATGCCAAAACTATAAGACTCTCTAGTAAAGGATGAGCTCGCAGGCAGGTGGACGGAGATATGCAGAGCAAAGGTAACTCTGATGATAGCTCTTGCTGAAACTGCTCTGCAGGAGGTGATGACTGGCAGCTCTGCGCTGTCTGTGCTTCCTGGGGCCCTGTTAAGAAAACAGCCACATTTTGTGAGAGAAGCAACAGAGGCATATTTTCACCTTGTCCTTTGTTCTGCAGGGAAAACTACTGTCTTGCGTCAAGGGCTGCGAGATTTGTCACTTAAAAACCCCACTGCATGTGAGAAGTTTAACTGTCTGAGATGAAGTGTGAAAGCGTACATCTGGAGTGGCCAAACATCACTTCTAGCTTATTCTAGATGCTCACTGCCCTCTTCTCCACTCCTTCTTTCATGCCTGGCAGTTCCTTACCACTTCTGCTTGGCTCGTATGAGGCATCCACAGCTCCACTCCATTTTCTTAACCCAAAGCAAGCTCTCAGCTCTTCAGCCTTAGACACTACTTCGGCCTCCTGAACTATGACCGGCTGGCCCACAATTAGCATCTTCATCCCTAGCTGCGTCACAATCTCTTTTATTCATATTTAGCATGGCTTGAAGATCCCTGTGATTAGAAATTTGTTATGAGGCATCATCCAAAGTTGGGAAACAGGAGACAACCACCAGGTAGCAACAGTCCTTTTGAGATACCAAATAAAGGTTGAGAACTTTAAATTTTGAAGAAAAATAAAATGTTTTCAACTTTCTTTGTCTCAAAACAACAGGGATTGAAATAGCTAACATTCCTGTGGGATGGAAGTACCGTTTCTGATCAGCTCTGCAAGCCAGCAACCAGCAGGAACAACTATGTAGACTGTAACAGGCCTTGGAAGAACAGGACTGTGTTTGGTTTCCTGTAAATTGTTTTGCTTTTGCAGGCATTGCTCAACTTTCTGTGTCTATTAGCCTTGAATTCAGGCTTCTCAAGAGCAACAAAACCGTTCTCCTTTGTTCAGCACTTTGCACTGTTTACTGGCTACTGTCCCAAACAATAACCAGAATGTTGGAATAATTAAGGTCATTGCTACGTGCTTGCAAAATTACCACAGGCCACTGTGCAAGTGATCACTGGCTGAAATACGAGCTTTCCATACATGTTTGCATATCTGATTCAAGACAAAACATGTTCAAGTAGGGCATGTTGTGGTCTTGCAAAAACACAACTCCTTGAGTTTGTGAAAAACAAAAACAAAACAAAAATAAACTAATCTGGGAATGTTCATCTCTCTGTTGCCTTTTATCCAAAACATAATACCTCAGTTTAAGTTTTGGGGATTGGTTACTGCAATTTATAAAAAGCATTTGGAAGAGCAAGGATGATAAACTATTAATGCCATTAGACAGATCTGTTATCTAATCGTCTGCGGGCATTTTGCTAGCTCTGCTGGTTAATAAAATATTTAACATGAAGCAAACCCTAATAAGAGATAGAAACATACAATAAATGAATCTGTTATTTCCAGCTGGTTTGAACTGTGAGAGGGGAAAAGTGAGCAATTTTTCAAAGACCCCATATTTTATATTGAAATTAACTGTTACATGTAGGTCAGATCAATTTGGTTTGCTGTAATGGAAAGCTAGCCTCCAGCATCAGAAGTGGAGCTGCTTCTGGGCTTTGGATTTGTAAATCTGTTAAAGCTTTTCAAGACAATACCTTGTATTATCCGATCCTTTCAATTACTCCGTCCCAACTTCCTGCACATCCTTCTGCAATCACCAGAAGAATAAACCAGTATATTCCAGAGAGGTCAGGGACATAGATTTTAGGCCTTTTTTTCCCCTTCCCTTTGTAGATGCTCCATATTGACACATTAACAGACACGCTGCTGCATGTAAATCTGGAAGCTGGTTTGAAATTTATACTTCTCATCTTCAATACACCTAAGTTAACTTTTATGATTACTTTCCACGACTCCTCTGATGGGTGTAGCTAAGTTGCCAGGTCCACAGCTACGGAGAGCATCGGAGAAGGAACACTTTGCCCAAGGCAAGAGCAACATGATGCCGTGACAGCCAGGCCAAGGTCCCCGGGCTCATGGCATGACACAGGGAGAGACGCTGGAGGTAGAGATGGCAATGGCTGCCGGTGGAGAGAAAAAAGGTGGTGCTGCCAGTGCCAGACAAGGTGGCACACACTAAAGCCGATTTCGGCAGCCTGGGTGCCCCATGTCCAGACAGCCGCCTCATTCCTCGCAGCTGCGTGCTCCATGTCAGCCTGAGCTGCGTGCTGCTTGGTTACTCTCCCACCAGCAAGCACATGGAGGGATTTTTGCAGGAGAGTAAGGACAACAAATAGGATGAAAGGGAGGATGCTGAAAACCCACTCTCTCTTGGTATGACCAACACAATCAGCTGCTGCATCAGATTGCCTGGCTCGCCAAAACCCTTCCAGTGTGCTCCCGCTGCACACGTAGCCCCCCTGGGCCTCCAGAAAGCCAAACCCTGCTGCAGCATTGATGGGGGCTTCTGGGGCACAGTGACATGGAGGGCAGGCAGAGGCCAACCTGGGAGCCTACCATCCTTCCAGGGCCCCTTTCCCTTTCCCACCAGCTGGCAGTCCCCTCTCTGCAGCTCCAAGCTCATCCCTGTGCCCAAGGCTTGGGGGTTTCCTTGCACTCATGGGACCCCCGAGAGCACCAGCCCTCCCCATGCACGGGTGCAGCTGGATCCTTCCTTCCAGCCTGGCACTGAGGCTGCAGGTAGGACTGCACACACGGAGACTTTCCTGGTGGGTAACTTCTGCTCCTTGAGATGGGTTTGTAAATGGCCTTAGAGACAAAATACTCTTCAGAAGAAGTGATGAACCCATAGTTTAATCTACCAGTATGACTCTGATCAAAGTGATTTTTTGTCTATGTATTGATAAGCAATTATCCAGCTTAGGGCTGTTGATTGTCCAAAAGCTCATTTTTAGAATACCCCTTAGAAGAGGCAATGAGAGGAACACATACACTACGGTCAGGGTGGTAAAACTGTGTCAGGTTAGTGCTGAGAAGATTTTCATATTGGTGGGATCCGTCAATAGATTGGAAAAGGAGCGGGAGGTGTCAGAGTTTACCAATATAGAAGTTATTTTGTTTAAACAGAATTACAGAAAGTTGGCCAGAACTTCAGAAGGTTGCATCAATGCTAGATATACAGACAACATAATGGCAGATGACATTTAACACTGATGAATGTGAATTAATGTACATTGGAGGAAATGCTTTGCTCAGATTACTGAGTCCTAAGCTATTTGTAATGACTCAGGAAAAAATATCTTCCCTTTCTGTGGACAGTGCAACAGAGAGATTGTTAAAAAGACAGTAAAAAGAAAAAAAAAAAAAAAAGAAAGTGGATTATAGTTTCATTATATTTAATCGGTGCACCAACATTTCACCTGAAGTAAAGTGTTGTTCAGTCCATTAGGAGTGTAACAAGAGCAAAAGCTTCAAAGATACAAAAAAAGACTGAGATGCTCAGGATGATTTAGCTGGAAAAGAGATCAACTGGAGGTCATATCAAGGGTATATAATTGAGAAATGTTTTCAAGGAGGTAATGCACATACTTTTCCTATTTCTGCATTCCCAGGTAGTAGTGAAATTTAAGTTGTTTACCTATTTTGCAAAAAAATGAAGGGTGTTTTTTTGGGTTTTGGTTGGGTTTTGGTTTTGGTTTTTCTTTTTTTCTTTTTTCCTAACGTTGCCATTCTTCATTGGGATGAAGTCAAAACTTTCAGGAAAGCAAAGTAACCAAGCTCAAAATATCCAATCCTCTCTTGGGTAGGAACGAGGATGGAGAAGACCTGTGTGCAGGGGGCCACTCTGTCTAGCTGAAACCACAGGCCCCAGGCAAATACATTTTTCTAGCAGTCTGACAGTGCCAAGGTAAAGGAGATCTCTTATTCTCTTTGGTTTTGACTGGAAATTTCTCATAGCACTTGAGAGACTTGTTCTGCTAAAACTGTTGTGTCCCTTTCCCAAAATAAAAAAAAGTGTTTTGACAGACTGATGTTGTGTTGTGATTTTTGCTTCAAAAAATTCCTCACCAGATCTAATAATCACAAAAGAGAGAAAGACACATCACTGAACTTAGAAAGGAATACACTCAAAGGAAAATACTGCATTTGCATAGTAAATTATTATCCAAGGAAATTCTGTGAATACTTTCAAGACCAAGAGCTAAGGGGAAAGGTGGTGTCCATAATGACATGACTTGTACAGGTCCCAGGATATCAGAAATTGATATAACATCTCCTCTACTCTCATGTACTCAAGAGCTGCAGTCCTAGCATAGCTTTATTCAGCAGTTTGGTGTCAGAGGTTTGTAAAAACTGCAGCATGTCCCCGTGTCAAAAAGCAGATTTTTACACTTATTTAGAATTAGCTTCTTCCCTTGCTAAGTTCTTCTTGCATACTGCTTCTGTGAGACAGCTTGCACTGAGTTGCAGCAGAGCACCACAGGCAAAGCTACATAATTAATACACTAGAAAATTAATTAACCTAGTGCTCAGTGAGGAGATTTGTTCTCGGTAACATGATTCTGAATAATCACTTATCTCTTGCTTTCATTGAGTGAACAGTTTGCAAGCATCAGCAGCTATTGCAGGCAGTTACATCACCGATCTGTCATTCTTTCACGGCCATACCATATGGACAATAATAACTTAAATGTAGCCTAGCAGATGTTAAGGACACAGTGCATGGCTGGGAATGCACAGATAGGCCCAGTGTGTTTGCATTAATTGAGATGTTTTATGCTAAGATTTTTATCTAATAATAAAAAATATTTGTATATATCAACATATATGTAGTGAAAATCTGCATCTATGTTTAGTTAGAGTGACGAAGAAAGCAGATGGCACTACAGAGCAACATTTCTAAGGACTTAACTGATTTTCTGAGACTGACTGCCTTTCTAAAGAGCAGGGAGAAAAATTATAAAAGATCATTTTTTGAAACAGTTAGATTAGTAAGAGGTTTTGTGTGTAGACACTCAAAAAGGGGGGAGAGATCCTATTTAAACTCAAAGTACATAAAAATTATAATCTTTATTTTCCTGACCTTCTTTGCAAAATACATTCCATCATTTGTTTAGGGAACAGAAGAGACACTGCTCTACTGCTCAATAAATATACACTGAGAAAAACAAGAAACTAACAACATTTTTAAATCACTCTGGTTTTTTAGTAATAGCATGCATGAGGAGGGGTGTCTGAGCATCTCCTTCAGTCACCAGCACTGTCTCCAAATAGCACACTCTCCTCCTCCTTCCAGGGTCCTGGGAACAAGGGGAGTGCCACAAGAAATCCTGGGTCCACAGATCATCTCTTCAATAACAGCACAGGCACCCCTGTCCCTCTCTTTTCCCCTTGCTTACTCTATGAAATGTGAAAAAAAAAATGGTGGCTGGGTGCTTCATAAAAGGAAGTGAAAACTTTCAAAAGCAAACAGGAAACTTCATGCTGCAATGAAGCCAGCACAATTTTACATGCATGCACACACACGCACACAAGTACCTTTCATAGCTCTCAGAGACTAGTGCTTGTCTAACTTGACCTTTGGGCTGGCCTCCATTTTTGTGACTAAACAAATTCAAGAGCATTCTCTGAATTTTGAGAGAATTTCTGTCCCTCTGAACTTCTCCTCGGCTAAAGTACTCTGTCTACACAGTTATTTCATAGCATCAGGGTTATGAGGGTTATTCTACTTTCTCATAAAGGTAAAAGGAGTTAGGGTAATTGCTCTATTTTCCACCTTCAAGCTCATTTTTACACTATTTTCACCTGTTTCTCTTCATATTGAAAGCAGTGAAAAAAGCTTTTTTCTACTAAAGTTGAACTTGATCATACAACATATAATGAATTCACAACACAGAATCAGAAATTGCATACGTTAGTCAAAATGGAAGAAATGCTGTGTTGAGCCAGTGAAACTTTCACAATAAAATAAAATGCTGAACTGTTCATCATGCAAAACATCAGGTTGAGTTATGGCAAGGAAGGAAGAAAGGGAGGGAGGAAGGAAGGAAGGAAGGAAGGGAGGGAGGGAGGGAGGGAGATGAAAGAAAGAAATAAAAAAGAAATCAAGAAAGAAAGAAATTAAGAAATCAAGAAAGAAAGAAAGAAGATACCACACTAAAATTGTTCCAAGATAATGACAGTACAAGGGAAAGCATGAGCTTTCCCTGTACTGCCAAGGTTACAAATGTGGGGAGAAGGACTGCTAGCCACTCTGTTCATATGAGTGGGCTCTACATGTTTTTGGGTTTGGTAAAAAGGTTCACCAATGGACTCTAAATACTAAAAACAGAAAGAGGATCTTTTCAGAAAGCACTGGGGAGATGGGCCGAGTGGAAAGCAATGACTTCATGTATTTTAAGTGAAGGAAATACTGAAACCTGTTGAATGTGTATTTTTACTGGAAGTTTGTATTGATTCTAAAACCCTAAAACCCAAAAATACCCTGCTGCCTTGTGACACAGGGAAAATTCAGTACTTTTAAGAAGAATGTCTTGCACTTGCGGACAGACCTTGAGAGCACAAACAACTGACTTCCCAGCACCAGAATGCAAGCAAAATGGGACTCAAGGCATTTATGTCTTTAACAGTACCACTGTATCCTAAGGGATGCTCATTTCCCTCCCCTTAAGTATAGTCAAAATATCAGTTCTCCCCAGGAAACCTACCCCTCTTTGGAAAGAAACCTGATCATTCTAGTAGCCTGAAGTCATGTTGTACACATTAGGTCAGCAGTATAGTAATGTGTGCTTCCCATCATAGCTTCAGCTTTGAGCTAAACTCAACAAATGCATAGGTACCAAAACACAACTTTATCATTCCATCTCCATGGAGGCCAAAATAAACAGAAGGATATACTGCTGAAACCCCTAAGCACTGTCAATACGCAAATATATTGCAGTCACACACGAATATACATATACAAGCAGCCAATGTGTTGCCTAAACATAGCAGGAACGGTGCCCGGAAGCTTCCCACAATTAAGCCAGCCAATATGTCTCATAGCAAAAATTCACAAACATTTCTTGCCCCCACCCCGCCTTGCAAAAAGACATGTAACAAATCACTTTGTGATTTGCATCAGGGAGAAAGAATGATTACGTACAAAGTACTGGCCTCAAATCTATGAGAGTTTGGTGCTCGGCAGCTTTACCTCTGAAAATAGGCTGAGCACCCACTTCCCATGTCCCCAGTCTGTAACCTAACCATTCAGGCCGAGTTTCAGCTGTATTTTTCTCACAGAAAGGTCTCTTAATTGCTTAGTGTTGCTATCAACTTACTACAGCTCCATAAAGAATTACAACACAAATGTCATTTTGAGAAAAACCGAAGAAACTCTTCTCCCTATTTTTCTGCTTCCTCCACAGATTGCAGTAGATATGTTCAGACCAGATCTATCCCTTCTCATCATATCTTTGCCCTTTTCCACTGATTAAAATGGTAGGGATGCTCAGGCATTCAGCTGAAGTCAGTAAGAGCACAGTGTGGTTAATTTTTTCCCAAGGGAGGACAAGAAGAGGAGTGGAAGGAGGGATGCCCCCTTATTTCTCTCTCACACCACTGCCCTGGAGCAGCATGACTAAGCGACTGTGGGGGAGAACAGCAAAGTGATGCTGCTGGCTTCAACCCTGACTTGTTCACGTTGTCTTCTTCCTTTTCCACCCACTGACTTGCAACCCGTAATTTTGTGAGCAATCTGGGTGTTCCCAGCTCTCCCCTCCATGTACTTTCAGGGTAATTAGTCAGCTGTTCCAGCCTTCCCTCTTCCCGGAGGATCAGTGCTACCTAATGAGCTAAGAAGGAGGCAGAATACTGCACTAATGACATTTGCTGCGGATTTTAAGCAGAGAGGAGTTAAGGAGGAGAAACGAGAGTATGAAAGCACTTACAGAGGCCCAGTGTAAGTCATCATGACTCATCAGTACCTGGCTGAAAGAGCAGTGGCAAACTGAAAAATAAAAAAAAGTATTTTCAGGTCAGAATCTGCTTCCCACCTGCAGCAAACAAACAGATGAGAAGGCAGGAGGCTATCATTGATTTTAATTAGTGGTTTAATTATGACCAAAACATCAGGCCTGTATTAAATGAAACAGAAAGACTGCTGCTAAAGACCTGCTGCCTGAGCAGATCTGTACTCCTCCATGCATCAAGAACACAATTCAGTGCTTTCAGAAGAACTCAGCTTGTTGAGGACTGAGCTATTTTTGAAGAAAAAAAACAAAAACCAGCTGTAACTAGTGCTGCTGAAATTACTGCATGCTTTAGAAAACGTCCTACAACTCATCAGAGTTGTGCAAGGGTTAAGAGAGAGCAGGGGAGAAGCCAATCCCAGTCTGTGATTCTTTCAAAGGAGGCTGCTGCCTCTCCGTGCAGGTCCACTTACATGGAAGCAGGCCATGGACCTACTCACCCTATTTCAGAAAAGCTGCTTTGTTTCATGGCTGTTAAAGCCTGAAAGCTGAACTGTTATAAAGGGCTGAGTTAAACCCCACAAAAAAGTGTGATCTGCTCCCCAATATTTTCCCCTTTCCAATATACATCAAGATTCACAGAGAAAGTTAATTTTACTAGATAGCACTGGCTCTATTTAAATAGCCTTAACTAAAGCATATATGCAAAGAAGGAAAACATGGTTTTAAAACGGGCCAGATTGGCAGGCAGGGGTGGTGGTAAGAAGACCACAGTGCGGTGATGTGGTAAGAACCTCCAGTTTTCACATGTATCTCTAGAAGTACGATGAAATTATTCTACTTCATTTGGGTACTGGGAACCTCACAGACTCATTAGAAGAGTTCAAAACTCACTTGGAACCACATTCTGCGCAATTGACTCAAATAGTTGGTAATGTTGTAAAAAAAGCAAGCAAAAGGCCACAAAAATGCTCACACTACCTATGGCAAATGTCTATATCATTATTATCAGTTCCAGGCACTTCATTTTGTGAGTGTGTATCTGAAGATACATGCACTATCCGTTTGTTTTCTCTCATTTACTCTCTTCTGCCTCCGAGTCACACAAATTAGTAGTTATCAAGTTGCCAAAACACCTTTTTTAAAATTGAGACTATATTTAGAACTAGTTACAATTTTTCAAATGGCATGATAGACATTTTTCAGCACAGCTCACATTAAGAGACTCTGTCTAACTCTATATAGGTGTTTGGAAAGTGTTTAAACCAGCAAATGTACTCATAATCTGCAAAAGATCTGAGTAGGATGAAACATTCCAAGAAGCCTTGCTTAGAGCTAACAACTTCAGAGGATTCAAGAAAGCTTTTGGGAATAGGAAATGGATTTGTAAGTCAGGTCCTACTTCCCCAGCTGTATAGGACAGGGAGATCAAGGTAAGTAAACAAAAAAAAAATTCTTACTTGGCAGGTTCTTTATTAAGCTAACTTTTCCCACAAGTTTGAAGATCAACCAAGTAGCACAGACTGATTTAGAACATGTAATCTTACATCTCCAAATCCTTCACAAACATAGCATTCAAAGGTTAAGTATATGGGATATATCATTATTTTGCAGCTATAACACTGTAACACAATGTGGGCCTCTTCATTCAGAGTGCCAGCATGTTAAAACTTGTGCATGCAGTCAGGAGACAGGCTTTTTCCAATATAAATTCAATCCAAGAATTTCATAACTGATGCAAGAAAGACTATGAGGCCACAGTCAGGGGAGATACGAGCATGTGTCCAAGTGATACAGACTATGGGGAAAGCCATGGTGTCTAGCGATGTACACGGACAAGAGCTAAAGATATCGCTGCCATCAGGACTTGCACAATCCAGAAGAGAGCTCAGAAGAAAGCCTGAAAATCAGCAAGCTGCAATTTACTGAACAGAAAGTTAAAAAATGCACTTCCAAAGAGTAAAGCTTAATCACAGCTGAGGAGTTCTCAGCCAAAACTGAAAAAACAAACTATACAGGAGCCATGTTTTCCAATCATTATCCAAAAAGTGGAAATTCTGCACAGCACTCCACAGGAAAATCACATGGTTGATGTTAGAAGGAAAGTCTCTCTCTTATCTGTAGCTCTTTTCCTGTGAGTTCCTTTCTTTTATCTTTCCTAGAAAGATTCAGTCAGCAGCATCACATAGAATATGCCACTGATTTCTCACAGAAGGCCAAATTCTGCTAATTTGGAAAAGCCTTTACTCAAGGCATTTACCCTGTGGTCTTTCTTCAAAGCTAGGGGACAGACTTCAACCCTTCCTTGCCATGAACTGGCCATTCTGCTCCATCAACAGGTACAGATTGGGCCGGCAGTTTAATATTTCTACCATTCGAGCTCTACAGCTCCAGCCCCACGCTGTGAACTCACGGAGACGAATGTCTGACCAGCGGTTCTTGCGGTGGTTTGATGCCAAATGCCTTTGCCTTCCCCTCTGTTTATTTTCAAGAAGTGTTTTGTGGGTTTTTGTTCATTTGCAGGAGGGAACAATAAGGTTTTATGGCTAGTGAAGACAATTTCACAAGCTGTATGCCTTCATTGGCAGGAAAGTTAAGAGGGTTAACTGGGCTAGCTGTCTGAAGGAGGCAACAAGCACAGCACATGCTGGCTTAAAATACGGGATGCCCAGTTCCCATACAGCTGGAACAAAAGCATCTACTGCTAGGTGACAGCCATGAAGGCAATGTCACAGGGAAGACCTACAAACTCACACCTCAGTCACTAACTGAACGTCTTCTTCACTAGTTAAGACCATGTGAATTGTTAGCAAGCCTTAGCATCCCTGATGGGAGAAGGAAGAGCTGGGGAGATATCCTCAGGCAAGGCTCCTTCCCAAGGCACCTGCCACAGTTACAAGATGCCAAACCCAAGCTACACATTCCCTGAATGCCTGAACTTGGACACTGAGCAAGGGTATCCCCTGCTAGAGCCCCCGACCCTGTGGCTATTGAGAAAGCTGCCCAGAGTAATGGCCTTCCAGCTCTGATGCTGGATCTGGGCACCAGCACCCCACTGCCCTTCACAGCTGGCTAGTGTGGGCTCCAGCTACCACACATGGGTCGGACCCTGCTGCAGTCACACCTTTGCTCTGCACAACGGGCGTGGGCAATGGCACTTCCCACCACAAGCAGAAGGCAGTTTTTAAGAACTTAGGGTTTTTTAAAAAGTCTTAGGGATTTTTTAAGAACAATGTACTTGCCCTTCATAGTGGTTATGGGGCTTGGCTACTTGCCCTGATTTCCAAAAAAAAAGACAACTCTGAATTTGATGATTTATTTTTAATATTGTGAATGTGGCAGAATTTTCATTCAATTAAATTTCTGTCATAAAAGTCAAAGTGGGAAAGTCAAAGTGCTCACCCTTTCCCTTATCCCTGTAAATATTTATTATGCTTTAATAAATGTCAAGCCTGGAAAATGGATTGAGATCATGAGGCTTTTATTTCAAACCTGTTTTAAGAGCTACTCATTTCCCATTCAGACTAAAATCTCACTCTTTAGCAATTGTATTTGGGCCCTGATTCTGCAAACACATAAACACAACCATAATATTGTGCAAACAAGGAGCTCTGTCTTGTGCAGTACAGTCATCAGTCCCACTGCTTGTGGGACTGCAGCCTTATTTTGTAAGTCAACAGCACCACTTTAGAGAGCTATTTTTGCTGAAGATTTCTCACGGGCACATCACGTGTGGGTTCCCTGTGCATCCCAAATGTGCACCCTATTAGAAGGGCAAATCCTACTTTTTTTTTTTCAGCCTGTCCATGTACAACCTAATTCTCGCAGCTAACAGGCAGGCTGGATAACGTGCCAGAATTTTTTTAATGATATACATTAAAAGAGAAAATCAGCTAATGCTTAAAAAGTGCTTTGAAGATATTAATAAATAAATCCTAACTAATATTTATGTGGAATGCAAATAGAAAGGATGCTATAGTACTCAGGGTCCTTTTTCAGGTAAACACAAACTTTAGCTCTACACAATGTTCCTGAATTGTATTTTCATTGGGAAAGGAAAGCTCCAAAATCTCTCCAGAGCTGGCCTTTCAGCAGCTAATCTGAATTACACAGGAATCATTCTGCTGGGTGAGCCTTAAAAGTGTCGGAGGTGCTGTTGAGATAAGCGTCTGAACTTTCTGGTGATTTTTTGAAACGTATCCAAACTTCTTGAGATTATGAAACTAGGTTGGAAATAGAGTAGCTATGCACTTTTTTTTGTGTTGTTTCTGTTTCTTCCTGCTTCAGGCTAGACCAGAAAAACCATGAAAACAACAATTATCTCAGGCAAGCCTGCCAAGTTTTCTGTTTTTCCCAGGAGCTTGCTGCTTTTCTCCCCTTTATATGGGTCTAGTGGAAACCCCAGCTACATGCTGCTGCTTCTAATGACAGGCTTTACAATTGGCATGGGAGGGCAGATGCAGCCATGATTCCACATGTGATCAGATAATGACTTCTGCGCTCTGGAAAACAGCAATACCTCACCACAACAGTCAAAGAGTTGCTGTTGGGTTTGAATTGGTCAAATTAATAAGAAACAGAACTTTTTATTTAATGTATGTGAACCTGATTACTTTCTGATTCTGCAAATACTATGCTTTTCTAAGCAAGTTTTCTTGTTTGAATGGTTTCTTAATACTGCTGACTCCTGTCTCTCTGTGGGAAAGATCCATGCAGATTATTTATTAAAACAGGAAAATAGGAAAATTGACTTTCCTCCATATAAAGATAAGCAATTCCAAGCCAGGGAAGACAAAGGTCAACACAAAGGCAGCACAGAGCATCTGGCAACAAAGTCCTTCTGTTTTTAAATAAATAATTATATAAACATCCTCTCATCTCAATGCTCCTTTCACTTCCAACCACAGATGAGGCAAAACAAGAGGCAGACAATTGTTGTTTGGTTTTGCTACTTCTTTTTCATCTTAAGTGACTCTCTGAGATGGCCAGCTGACCAAACTGGTGTTAATGTTTTACCTCTGGTCAGCCTGGGAAAGCAAATGCCCTGAAATTTTAATGTTGTCTGTTTGCTTTTAACTAGCGCTTGACTGAGGTTGAGAAGCCTAAATATGTGTAAAATACTGTATTTCTGCACCATGTGTCCTGAGAACACCATGTGTCTCTTGGAAAATCAGCTGGTTTTGACCTGATTGTTGCCAAGCATTTGCAGACACCAGGACTTCACTTTCCCCAACCAGCCATTTTCTCTCTGAGTGCAAGGATTGTGCTTGTGGCCAGGTTTGTGGAAAGACCTGGGGTAGTGTTCCAGGCACTTTGTCTTCTTTGGATGAGTATTTAAGGCTAGACTCACTCTAGTTCAACTAAATTGCTGATTTCGCAGAATTCTTGATTCTTACTTGAGCTTTACTGCCCTTGCTAACATCACATCCATACCCAACATTGTTGCAACGTCACCACTTGTTGCAGCAATGGAAACTGCTGTGTAGGCAGGTCTCTGGATGTTCACCTCTGTGCTGTTTGGTCTTATTCATAACAGTAAGAATGACCAAAACCAGACTGTCCTGCAGCAGTCTGGAGAGCAACAACTAAAAAAATTTCTGGTATAGATGTAGCCTGTTAAGGAGGCACTCAGGAGTCAACTTTCCTTAGTAATAAATTAGGAATACGTATGCTAGGTTGTGGGTGTACAACCAGATGTGGTTTAGCCAACGATTTAATAATTGAGCAGGTTGGTTACAATATAATTGCTTCAATCTCCCTCTTCGAAATCAAAGTGAAAATGTTTTGATTCATAGCTGGTGTATGCATGATCATGGCAATAAGCAGTAAGTCATTAAGCTACAGGTACTTGGTTGTATTGATCACCTGTATCCTGCTGCTCGGAGTCTGCACAGAGAAGCAGTGAGACAGAGGAATGAGTTTGCAGTACGCTAGCTGGCTGCTTTGTACTGTTTCCCAGTGACTACCGTGCCTGCAATTTTCAAAGTGGAGAGAACTACTTAACATAAAGGCATGTTTACAGTGCCTTAATACTATCTGTGAGCACTGTCAGAAGAGAGTTGCTAAAAAAATTCACAGTCTAGTATACTTACATCACTTCACTTAGGAAAGGCTTCATACACTAAATTAGTAACAGACTGTTTTTTGGAAAGCTGCGTAGATAAATATCACATACATTTGAACAATCTGAAAAAAACCCCATGATCACAGCTGATATTAAGCATCATCCATAGGCAGTGTCTCAGTGAGATATATATAATATAGCTGCATTAATACTCATTCTTTCCTTGTGTTATGAGCAAAGCATATCATGCACACATATTCAGACCTCTCCTCCACTCAAGTTATTATCCTTAGGTTTTGATTGTGGATAAGAATGGCCAGACTCTTACCATTTTAATTTGTACTATGTATCCTCCTCTGTTTGCCCCACATAGTGTGAAAACAGCTGAAGCATTGAGTTTTGATAATGTGCATTTGTACCAACTCTTCTAGAAATTACTGAGGCTTTGTTCAAGATTAGTCTGTCACTAACGCACATAAAATTGCATTAGAACATGGGCCTCACACAGGCATAGCCCCATGTAGTGCTTTGCTCACAAAGACCAACACAAATTCAGATGAGTAGGAACTGCTACATTTAAATACATAACCTTTAACTGTGAGCTAACTCTTATCAGCAACCCAAATGCAGGTTTGGGAGACTCAGCTTTAGAAAAAAAAAAAATCATCCTTCTCATTTCTACATTTAGGAGGCTCACATTCAGGAGTATGGTCTGCTCCACTGCTCTGTGCAGCAATATTCACTTTAGCACATATGTTATACTCGTGTTTTTGTTGAAGACCCACCTGAATCTGGTGAAATTATCAGAGGCAATTACCGTGTCCTGATAGCTGCCTGCACAGTGTGGTGGTTATAGAGACTGAATTATCCATCCATTCTAGAAAGGGTCTTGCGGAGAGAGACCAAAGAGCAGTGATGAGGCAACATGCAGCAGCATGAAGTGTCACCCGGTTGTGCATCTTCTGTGGGTGAACAGAGAGACTCCACTCTCTGGAGTGTTCAGCTCGGGGATTTTCAAGTACATTCAATGTACATTCAGATGAATATAGAATTAAAAAAATATCATGAAGATATGCCCATTAAAACTTTATTGGAAGAGTCTGGTTTTTTTCCTGAAAAGAAATCAAAGTCTACCATTCAACGTAAAGTCTCTTAAAAAGCATTCAGAAGGGTTTACCACACAATACGCTGTCTACTAACACACACTGTGCCCCATTGCACTTAAGTATTGGAGTTTGAGCATCAACCAAGTATGTCAAAGTCTAATTGTTCCCCAAATGTATTTTTCCTTTATTAAGTACATCTGTATTATTGATGCTTTTATAAATTTTGATAATACTGCCTCTGTGGTCAAGGGAGGTATTTATGCACTCCCACAGCATACTGAGCAGCTTTCCGATGAATCACTTTCCTCCCTTGCTTTGAAACACCAAAGAATGATTATGACAGCACCAGGAAGGTGATGAATTCAATTTATCCTTCGTATTCAAGGCTGCACAGTAAATCATGGTACAGTTAGTCACCATAGTGGGGAGCTGGCAAGCACGTGAGGATTTTATGCAATTACTACCTCTCTTTAATTGTACTTCATATCCTCTGAATGTCAGTTCACTGTCTTTTCAAAAGAATTCACTCCTTTTTTAATTACTTTCATCACTTCCTCTTCTTTTCACCCTGACGAAACTACTTTGCACTGTTCATTTGTGTTTAGCATAGACTACACAGGCCCAGCATTATGAGAGGAAGGGTTTGTAATTAACCATGCTGTTATGTTGTATAGCTTCATGTTTCTTCAAAAGATCCTTTTATGCAGCATCATTACCTACAAATCTCTGCAAAATAATCATAAAAAGATTTTAGTCTGTCATAGCAGAGAAGGGGAACTCTTAGGTTTTAATTTTTAACAATCATCTGGTATTTAACCTAAATATGAACTAGTGAGGTCAAGCAGCACAGATAATACTTGTTAGAAATTGCTTCATATACAAGCAATTTCTACATCACTTTTTAATGACTTGCTTTACCTCTAGCTTACCCCTTTAGTCGTGTAACAATTCCAGGTAGTAACACTTTCAAAGTGATGTGCTAGGATGCAGGCTCCCACTTGTAGTTTCCAGAACGAGCCAGAAACCATAGTAGGTGGCAGCATTCATGAATAAATATGACCCAGCTGACACTGGCTACTGTGGCCAAGTCTAAGACAAGGGCAATTGCCTCAACTCATATGGGGTAAGAATATTAAGGATGATGATGGTGATGGTGATGGTGGTGGTGGTGGTGATGATGATGATGATAATGCCTAGTTGGTCTAGAGGAGTAAATTCACAATTAAAATCCAAAACCATTCATGGCAACAGGCTAATAAATCCAATTATACCGCAGAAAAGTGCATGCCAGCAGCATAGCACAGCTCAGTGCAGATGAACAGGAAGCAGTGACTATTGATTTGGGGATATACCGCAGGGCCTCCTACCTGAACTTTCCACTTTTGCAGCTGTGCTACCAATTAAAGTTCAACTGAGGAGAAGATACAGCACAGTGACCTTTTGCAGATGTGAAATGTGCTGTGACCGGGAATAGTGACCGAGGATAAGAGATCATTGCAGCAAGCTGCTGAATTGGATGACATTGCATCACATTCATAATCCAAATGTATATTGTGGAGGCAGAGTACCAGAAGAAGGTGCTAACCAAAACCAGAAGACTCAGTTCTGTAGTAAACACTTAAAAGATGTAAAAAGGAACTGTAGAAGCCTATCACTTATTAGTGAACCTTTGAGGTAGACAAGGTTACATTACTGACAGCTACATAGCATGTGCATGTTATTAATGATCAGTATTAAATGCAAGGTGAGAAAAAAACAGCTCAGTGAACCAAAGTTAGTTGTTGAGCCAAGTTCACATATCAATATCCAGACATACTTCTGTGGTCACTCAGACTCACATTTTTACTTCAGTGTTTTCCCTTAGTACTGAAATCTTGCTTGTGTGCTGAAATCACTCCTTCAAGTTTATATTCAGTTCAAAAACTGGAATCACATAACTTTTGTAATATGTGCCTATATTATATATGCCTATAATCTGATTATCTATGGAACGTGTGTGTTCAAAGTACATTGGAGAAGCTATGCAGTGAGGATGGGTTCTTTTGTATCTGATTTTTATTTGTGTAATACTAAAATTGCAGTCTCATTTATGCTGAAAACTACTGTCCAAACCAGTGCATAACACTGATATGTTTTGGGGTTTTTTTTCTTTATGGTAGAAATTCATTAGGGCTTCTGAGCAATTAGGGCAAGTTTAGGTACTTCCTTATGTTACACCAATTCTTGCTTAACTACAAAGATGGTAATACATACATCTGTTTGCAATATAAGTGCTTCAGGTAGCATTCTCAGTAAAGCAGAAATGTTGACTTTCTCTCTCTCTGTTAGAGAAATAAGTGCAAAGTTCTGTTTGGAAAAGGCAGCATACCTTGCCTAAAATGATGTTATCCCTTAAAGTGACCTTGTTTATTTGAATCACAAGACATCCAGAGACAGGAACAAGGAATAGTATGTTAGTCTCTCAGCAGGCAGGGCCACTACACAAAGAATTTACTGCCTAGGTTTTGCCAAGAGCAGCAAGGAAGCGAGGC
This sequence comes from Aptenodytes patagonicus, assembly GCF_965638725.1. Taxonomy (NCBI): domain Eukaryota; kingdom Metazoa; phylum Chordata; class Aves; order Sphenisciformes; family Spheniscidae; genus Aptenodytes; species Aptenodytes patagonicus. The sequence goes on along the minus strand of NC_134982.1, from coordinate 50,700,319 downwards.
TCACCGTTGGCTGAAGCACAGTGAAATTTTGACAAAGTGCATTCCCAGAGGGCCTATCCCAGCACAAGCAGTTGTCAGCCTTGCGGTGTTTTGCAAACTTTTGCAAAAGTGATTTTAAAGGTGGGAATAAGTGGAAAGGTTGGTTACAACTCCATCATCAGCTATGGTTTCTCTTATTTTTGCAGCAGTCTCAGAGAAAGCAAGGGAAGGTGTTTGTGTGCCAAGTCTCTCCGATATGATGGTATTGCAGCCTGCCCATTTAATTTCTGCAAGGAGTTTTCTTCAGTTTTTTGTTGCAGTGATAACTGATGAAGGGCTGTGGCAATGAGCAAACAGCTTGGCTCCTTTAATGATGAATTCCAGGCTCTTTCAGATCTGACAGCTTCTCTTAGGTACAAAATCTGTGCAGTATAGTGTGCATGTTAGAAAAACCTCACTGGGAATTCAGCTTTACCTTATCTCCCCATCGATTTGCTTGGGAGCTCAGGCAGAGTTGTCAGTCAGATAAAACACCATACTAGATGTCTTCCAACTGACTCTGGAAAGCCTAATACGGTAAGTTAATTCCAAAATAAAGCACTTCAGATTGTCCTTTGGATGTTTTTGAAAGTGAATATATTCCTACCTGGAATCATTGGTTTCATGATAAGTGATTTTCTGGGGCTTAACACATTGTCCTATCTTTTCTGGCTTCACAGATAAGCTTCCGATGTATACAGCTGGGGTAAAGAAGCTAACATATATACTTGGGTATATCCGATGTCTGAACTATTCTAGCTGATGTACACAGTTTATATTTTCTAAGATCATGTTTGTCAAATAGTGACGTTCACAAAAATGTTGTATGAATCCATAGTCTTACTACTTCTTTTGTAACGAACAATAAATTACTAGAGAAAAAAGTGGGAGGTTTTGATTGGTATGGGAGAGCATGGCTGTAAATTCTTTCTCTGAAAGCATAATAGATGTTTTCATCTTTATCTTTTTAGATCAATTTCAATTGAATTGGATGAGAAGGACAGCAAGGAAATCATACTAGTATGAGAGAGGGTTCAAAAAAATACTTCTAAGAAATATATATATTAAATCCAGCTGGAGAAGAGGAGGGGACAACATTAATTGGGTTCAGGTGCTAGCTTTCATTAATGCTAAGGCAGTTGCAACCATGACACAAACACAATGACTGCACTTTGCAGATAACATCAGCAACCTTATGTATATTGTCAAAACACTGCTGTATTGAAGATGCTGAAATATCAAGTAAAAAATCTGCTTCTTGAGTTGACATCATTCCTGAAAATATTTACACATTGATGGTTTGAATGTGTACAAATCACAGGGAACAAGCTCTCCCCACCTCACTCTCAGATCCCATCAAAGGTAACCTCCACTGAGGAGAACGAACATATTTTCAAGTTTAAAGACCCGCCACATTTGCAGTGACAGATTTCACGACCAGCAGTGAGTCATACAAAAATGTAAGTAAAACTTATTTGGTCACGGGTTTTTTTAAGTCTTTGTAGATGTTTGTACTCATTGGTCTCAAATTCAGTAGCCCATTTTACGTGCTTCAGAGCAAAAACTTCTACCAGTATTGCAGAATTGGATCTTAAAAGGGGCAAACTCTGATGCTCAGTACTGAAAGCCACTGCCCTGTGTAAAGTGTATGGCTGTATAAATCTAGAGAAACAGGTTTACAATGCTCCTGGATTTTTCCTGCTCTGATCCAATTGCTATCTAAAGCAGGGTTAGTGCTGCTAACCTGCTCCCTATGGAGCAGGGAGCCCGTGGTGGGCTCCGTGGGAGGACATTCACCCACTGCTGTGCTGTGAAGATGCTGGGGCATGAATCTCCTGGATCTCAGTGTTATGACTGGGCATTTTTTGAAGTCCACGTTACTGAAGACAGGACCCAGATCATTCCTGGAAACGCGGGTGGGCATGAAAAATTACAGCAGGTCCCATTTCACTCAAGGGAAGGGGCCTGTAGTGAAGAGCAGCAGCAGTATTGCAGGTCATCTACCTGGGTTCCCGGCTCAAATGTCAGGAAAGTGCTGGGACAGTTCTCCCTACAACATATTTTCTCTGATAAACAGAGGTGATATACTATTGCTATTTTCCTAAATGAATTTTTCGGCTTTACACTGCTTACTGCCCCTCTTTACAAACATAACATGCATGAAAATAATTGGGAGGACCAATAGGGAAAATGTAAGAAAAAGGTATGTTTTGAAAACTCTTCCAAGCAATATAACATGAACTTAGTATTTTTATGTTGGAAGAATTAAGATAGACACAAAGTTTTTCCAGAAAGAGGATGCTGAGTTTGGGAAGGTGTTACTTTAGTCTTTGGTCATCACAAAGGAGGCTAAATGCCTTAAACAAATGATAGCATAGCATGTGGTTGTATAGCCTGAGGGACACCAATATGATGTTGCCACAAAGGCCCTGCAGATCTGGGAATACATCAGACCATCTAAGGACCAGTGTCATTTCTATGGCCTTGACAATGTGGGAAGAAGCTGATAGGAGTTGACTTTGGTAGAGAATCACAAAAGCATCCTCCAAAACCAATGCTTAGAAAATGTGTTGGATTTTTGAGTATGGTAAACAGTGGTCTGGGTGGGATTGATCATCTAGGAAGGGAGCAGATGGCACAGGGGAATCCTGGCAGAGACACGATCACATGCTAATGAGTCTTTTAAAAACAGGAAGGGGACTGGGAATGGGCAGATGGAGCAGTGTAAAGGCTGGGAGTAATATGGGCAAAGGGGGCTTCATTTTAATTACTAATTTTTTAATTGAGAGTATTACAAACATGAATCAGGTGGGACTGGGCAGCTGTGAAAGGACATCTGGGACAGGATAAAGGATGGCAGAGATTTGGGAAGAAAAAGAGGGGCACTGCTTTGTGAGGGCACTTGACAGCACCGCATCATATCTGTGCAGACCTGGAAGCCAGCTGGGGACTTCTCTCCTCTGCCTGGAAGATGCTTCATTTATCCCTTGGGTGAGTATTCTGGGCCAAGTGTAGATAGTGCCACTCAGACAATGCTTCTCTTCTGCATGTATCACGGAGCAGGCAGTGCCATCCTCCATGCAAATGCTACACGTCTGGTTTCTGTGCACTGCAGCCTCCATGAAAAATAAGCACAGGAGAAAAGGTGAAGTTAGGATCATGTTCTCTTTATGCTTTTCAACTGCTTGTGTTATTCAAATATTGCATTCCAAATGTTATTTAAACAGTTGAAAATGTTCTATTTTAACACATTGTTTAATACTCAGTAGAAATAATTTGTCATTATTTATGTAGTATCTTTACTTCCCATGTTTATCTAGAGTTTTAAGTATTTTAAATCAAATATAGTGATCTGCTCTGTCAGCGATGCTGACAGACATTAAAACTGAAAGTTGTCTTGTACTTAAAAAAATTGTAGGTTTGTTTTACTTGTGACTAGAGAATAATATTCTTAAAAGATAGAAAGTGAATCAGGTCAAAATATGTTGGCCATCATGGACAACAAAGGGCTTTAATGTGATCTTTCATGAGTTCTTAATTGAAATGCAGATGGCTCTAAAAATCAAGAAGCTTGTTAATATATAGCATATTTCTGCAGAGTAACACCTTGCTGCTCATTTTAAGAGTAAAATAAACACGTTATAAAGATGGTGAATAACAGTAGAGTATTTTTTTTTCTTAACCATGTTATTTTTCTCACTGCTTATAGTAAGTTTAAAATCAGAATAAGGTGATTTTTAGAACATCATTCTAACATGATTTCCATGAAGTGACATGTAGGCAGAAACTTCAGAACTCTGCAGCCGGCAGCAGTCATGCTGCTGATGGGTACTGCGCACAGGCTGATGCTTCTATAGATTTTTGTAGACGTGTATAGATACGCACATACAGAAAGTAAAAGAGAGTCATCAGTTACTGTTACCTTCTGAAGGGAGCCTTATGAATCAGTTAAGACCACCTGAGCTGAAATTTTGACATGAGCAATTCCTTTTGCACCCACGCAGTAATGATAAGCATTTTCAGCCAGGCAGAGTAAAATGATGCTGATCCTTTGAATATCAATAGATTCATAACAGTTTATTTCAGCCAGGGACCATGCCTGTTGTTGATGCTATCACCAGTGGCAGTAATATAGCTTCTCTTTATTTAAAAATATTTGCATTTATAACATATGCAGGAAGAAGTAGCAATTCAGTTGCTGCAAGGTGACACAGAGTTTGTGTCCTCAACTGAAACTCCTTTATAAAATATTAAGCAGTTGAACTTAAGAGGGATAAATTCTTGGCCTCATTAAGGAGAGATTGGCAAATTACTCCAATGAGGTCAAGATTTGCTCAGAGCCTACCATCTGAAGCATGTGGTCAAATGGATGCAGTAAGTTCTCTGCTCTTCAATTTTGACTGAGTGTTGACACCTTGCCCTTCCATCACTTTCCAACCCATTAAGCCCAGGATGTTACAACAAGGCCTGAGAGAAGAAAAACTGAGAAGAATAAAGAAAGTTGCTGTCCAGTTTTCTCTGGATTTTATAGTATATTTTGTGAAAAGGACAATGGAAGCAATGCTTTCTAATAATTCCTGTTCCATCTTCACCCCCAAAGCACACACTTTGAAAACTAAACATAAAACAGCTAAGGACAGTTTTATTCACATACACACAGAGTACATGTGGTCCTGGAAGAACTGACACACACAGGAGCTCGTGTGCTCTCTAATCTCTTCTAGCTGGCTGTGGCATCCTGCCTGCATCCTTTGTCTTACACAAACACACAAGGCATGGCTGTCAGCCCGGTAGGATTCATGCCTAGTTAGGTCCTATGGCTTAACTGCAGTTTTCAGAAGGGGCCATAAAAATTAAAGTGACAGCCATAATACCGTATCATGAGATGGGAGTGCATGAGCTTTTTGGCCCTGATGCTACAGACAGACCACCAACTGCAATGGAAGTCATGTTTTTGTACAAGTCCTTCACCAATTACTCACACTATTTATGAATCTATGAATTTGTCTGGACTCAAGTCCCAGTTATTGCAAAGAAAAATGCAAATGTGTCTACAATATACAAAAAATAAAAGTTTCCTTCATTAAGGTCTTATCTTCATTATCTTCACCAAAATATTTAAAAAAAAAAATCATTGTTTTCAAAAAATAATAAAAAAGGGAGCATCAGAAGTCTTCTGCTTACAGCAGTACCAGCTATACAAATTTCATTCCTGATTGGTGTTTATCTGACATGTTCCTTAAAGAGCTACAATGATACAGGTTTCATATCCTTCATATTCTAACCTTCCACTTAAAAGTTTTTCTTCTAGCCTAAATATCCCTTGCACATTTGAAGTTTAGTATCAGTCTCCTCTCCAGACTAAACTAATCCAAATGTGTCATTCATTTTCTGGTTTTCATATTTTTTAGATGATTCCTGTTTCTCTCCATTAGATTCCTGTATTAGTCCATGTATTTCTTGAAATCAGCATACAAAACTAGAGAGTATGCTTATCAGGACCCCCCACATTGCAATCCCAGAGAAGCTACTGGATGAATGCCCCATTCCATCATTAAAATCATACATGAAACTCTTAACAGTAGCAAAGCCAACACATCTCTGAAATCCCACTTGATCCTTCCTTTCATTTAGCAATTATTTTCTCTCCTCAAAAACTCCATTTTGGTTATGAGTGCCCAAGTACTTCTGCACTTACCTGCAGTTTTGTGCAGATCATAACTCTCTAGCTTGCCTTTGGGTTATTATGTGAGACAGTGTCAAAACCTGTACTTAAAGTCTGTCACGGCTATCAGTTCTCACAAGTGCACAAGCCCAGTTGCAAGACATAATTTTGAAAATGTCATGCTATCTATTATTTAAGACTTTATTATGTTGTAGGTATTCCTGCGCTATGATTTGTTCCACTGCTTTTCAGAAAAAAACTTCTCTGGAAGTCTAGCCTTCAGTTTGTAAAGAACACTTTCAAATTGCCTTTTATATTATATAACATATAATATAACATATATTATATGTTATAAATATTAAATATGCAAAACCTACAAGACAGTCAGTGGAAAGTTTATGGAAAACTAATAGCAAATCCTGATTTTACAGTGTTAGACTGTTCAACAATAAGGGATGCTCATAAATCCTGCTAAGGATTAATTTCTTCAAAGCAGTCTTGTTATTTCTGTTTATATTACAGAAATTGGCTTAATTATTAATTTTTTTTTTTCAGGCACAGACCAAGTTTACTTTTGCAATTACACAGCTGCCAGCATAGTCTTCCTTTGGTTAGAAAACCTTTTTTAGAACTGGATTTTATATGAAGCTGTTTAGGGTTTTTTTCATGGTAAGAGTTCTGTGTTCCCATTTTAAGCCAAATTTACTTTGCTAACCAAAGAAAGACCACATCCATATGAATTAAGAGTCACCTCAGAGATGTTATAAGGATGAATATCATTAACTTTTATTCACAGGGAACAGCAAAATACTCAGAGCAGCTACAGGAGGTAAATAAGGTCTTTGGACTGCTTTTACAAAAAATTCTTTCTCTAAACGGGTGACAATACAAGGACTATGCACATCCTATCTAGGTCACATGAAGTGAAGGGCTTGGTCAGTCAAGCTCCACATCCCAAGCGAAGCTAATAAAGTAGAAATGTAATAAACCTCTTTTTGACAGGACTGAGTTAATGTTGCCCTGACCAAACGCTAGTGTCCCACACACTCCGTATTTTGGGGCAAAAGAATTCCAGTCTCAGCAGGATTAAGCAAAAATACATTAGGAATGCAAAACCTGCCAAGACAACAGGAAAAGTTGCCTTTTATAGATAAGAAGGAAAAATGCGAGACTGATTTTATTTGTTAAATTTCACTGGACAAAATTCCTTTTTACTTCACTGCTCTCTGCCATTTACCTACTTTCTAGATGAGGAGAGATTTACATTGACTCCAGTGAAAGTCCTTGTCTGATTTAAGTCTCCTAGGAGCTGTTTTTTCCATCTTCTTCTCCCTTCCTCCATTCTATTACTATATTTCTTCTACAGTATAACACCACGCACCATAGCAATACGGTAATCAAGCTGCACAGTTCAGACAGCTGTTTCTACTAAACCAGAGCTGTGCTTGGATGAAGACTGCAGGAAATCCTGAATCCTGACATTTTCTCAGTAGTAAATTTGCAGTGGGCTTTTTTAAACATTGGTTATTTTAGTCCTGCTCTTCTCTGTCCTTCTCTCCCGGATGCTTAGCTTTAAGGTAGAATTAAGTTCATTCTCTGGCTGGCTGGTCTTTTTGCAGGGTGCAGAGGGGAGTCCTGCTAGGGGTGGTGGTGTCTGCCTCGAAGGAATAGGCTGTGCTTGTGGGCACTTTTCAGAAATGCCACAGAAGACTCAACGGAAAGCATTGTGCCTCCTCCCCTACCAGGAACTGAGATCCTCTTTCACGAGAAGAGTACTAAGTGTGTTCCCTTACTTGCTGGCCCAGACACACAGCAGAACCAAACAAGAGGTTATGCTGCAGTCAACAATCTAGAGGCATAGTTGTTTAATGCTAAGCCATGTTTTTCTTGCTTTGTATTTTCAGCACAGCTCCTGTGGAAAAGTTCTCAGTTGTGTCCTGGGAGCTGTTTACCTTCTCATATAACAGATGCATGAAATTCCATTGATAAATGTGACTGATTAATGTTTTGGTTTTCCATATCTGTAATGTTTGGTACCTGTAGTACAATTCTGAAGACTATGAAAGAGAAAAATGAGAGTGGTAAGTGGGAACATCATGCTCTGGGAGAGAGAGGGAGTAAAAAAGGCAATGGAAAGGTAAACTTTGCTATCAGTATTTATCTGGCACCAAGTGCTGAATTCTCATTGGTAGCTAACATCTTTAATGACCATTGTCTTTAACTGTTGAAGACAAACATGATACTTTCATATCATCTCAAACAGCAAAATGCATGAAAATGACTGAACTGAGAAACTTGTCATCAACATTAGCATTACTTAAATTATTTAACCTATTTTTAGATCCTGTGTAATATTAGTAAAATCAAATGCATGAAACTTGTGACTGCAAATAAGATTTTAAAAAGCAAAAAGGTTTTGTAGAAATAAGGAAAGTTTGGGTTTAGTGTAACTGATAATAGCTGGCACATGGCTCTTCTGCCATTCACACTTGCCTGTCTTAAATCATTTCCCTATGATGGCTGCAAAGCATTTGTAATACATGACTGGAAACACTCCTTTGGAAATCTCACACTGGGCCCTGACACACTATAGATTGTTGTCAAGTACCCACTAGTCATCAAACGTATGTAAACTCTCTCTCTCTGTCTCTCAAGTGCAATTGTAATACATTTAAGTAATTCAAGAACCTAAACATCAAAGCAGGTAACTTAAAATGTCCTACCAAAGCCTCATTTTCAGAAATCCAGTGTGTAATGTGCAGAGTCACAGCTATATTCATGAATTTGGCTAACATCTCAGCTGCACTCATGCCAGATTCAACAGGAACTCCCCTGCACATTAATGGGAAGGTTACTATGACTTATTGTATAACTTGTGTTAAGGAGTAAATTGCTCTACAGAGTGCTAAGCAATTATGCTGGGAGGGCAGTCAGTTTGTACAAGCCAGAAAACAATGCAGATCTTCACTTACAGTAAACCAAAGGTGGTCATCTGTATCAGATAAGCATGTATGTGAGATTTTCTAAGCACTGAAATAAAAGCTCATCTTCAGTCTCTCTAAATCAGGTGAAAGAGAAGACATCTGGTTACTCAGCTCAAAAAAGGCCTATGAACCAGTCAAATATTATCACAGCACAAACAGTATCTCTCACACCAAACAGAGAATGGCCCCAATGCACATGGGAGGTTGCCACCTCCCCCTCCTTGCTCAGAATCCATCATAACACACTCCTGACACACACCGTGGCCTTTTTTGGGGTCACGAGTTTGTGAAGTGCTAAATTCCTGCTACTCTAACTTGGCTTTGATGCTGCCAGGCTGTTGATATACAATACCTGCTCTGGTACACTAGCTAGTCAGCATGGCACTGTCCTTAACATTGCTTGTTTACTATAACCCTGGGGCAGGGTTTAGCTGGTTGCAAACATATGTTTTCATAAAACATTGGACAGATAACGTCTGCCTCTCTGTATCCTGCCCTCTTTTAGTTTTTGGAAGTAAATGCTCCCTTCCTGGAAATTCAATTTATGAGTGACAGAGTTTTTCTTGCTTGATCTGTCAAATCAGGCAGTTTCAGTTTCTCATTTTTTGGACTTTACGTCTCATGAGACTTAAAGATAGGTGATAATCTAAAGTTTATCTCTGCATGAAAAGACTCCCAGAATGTATCAGCTGACCTGAGTGAACTCACTCTCAGACACATGGAGGGGAATCTCACTTCCGATAACACTATGCAGAGGGATGCATGAAAATGTGGCAACATGACTTTAAGTTTAATTTTAGTATGAAAGATGACTTTATTGCATTACTAATGCCCAGGTATATCTTACTGACAAGCAGTAACATCCCACATAGTCATATATTTGACTAAGGAGATTGTAATTTATAAAATAATATTGGTACTGTGCCTTTAAGGTTTCTTGAAGTCCTCTGTTTTTGCTGTCAGTACTCAAATACCCCTGAAATGTCTGTGGTGGGATGATTTGCTATGCTTTGCCAGAGCAGGAAAAGAATTTGAAGAAGGCTTTTTGGCACAGACTCAAGATAAAAGCATGTTTCTTATATGCAGTATCTCAATTCCCTGAATGATTAACAAACCACATTTAGCATATGCTTCTGATGCTTTGAATATCTTTCCGAAGATGTGGTCATAACATTTTTTATACTCTTAGGAAATAATGAAGGAATTAAATCTAGTGAAAACTGATGTATTGGATTTTTCAACTTTCAACATGATCAAACCTGCTCCCTTGCAATTTTGGATGTCTTGAAAAATGTAACTATGGCAATATATCTGAGAATAAGGCAAGAAATTGTAAGTGGAATACTACTAATAATAGTATCATGTAAAACTTGCAGCTTTATTTTCAGTCACATTATATATTGTAATAAAGGGAACCATACATAACACAACAGGATTTTTACTTTAAAAAAACAGTGTGACTTCAGATCCAGCTAAGTATAAACATAAAGGAGGAAAAAATATTTCAAAACTCTGCATACATGTAGAGCCCAAAGCTGGGGTTTTTTCCCCCCCGTAAATTCCCCTTGGTAGGTATTAGAATCAAGCATGTGTAAACCTTAAATTTAGCTCATCAGCTATCACAACAGCTGAACCACTCCATAGAGGGGCAGGTGCCGTTGATGGTATACACATTTCTGTGCTCAGAGCTATGCTCATGGAAAGTGTATACTGTACATTCCAGCTTCATGATGACACAGCTGTACCCCAGGATAAGCATTTCTGCACTGCGGATGTCCCTCATCTGCCAGGACTGCTGATGCCTGCGAGTCCTGGTTAGAGCTGGCATTGTCACCGGCAGAAACACAAGATGGGGCGCTACGTTGCCTTACAGGGGACTGGTGTTTCTAAGCACACAGCCTCACCATTCCTGACAAACAGCCGGTCATAAAATCCATAAATGAATGGATAAAGTTCATAGAGATGTCCAGAAGTTTCCTCCATGGCCCTAGCATGAATTATGACAACTTTTCACAGGCAGTTAGCTAAGCCTGCTGCTCTCTGCTGCTTAGGCTTGCCTTGTCTAAAACAGGAGACAAGAATATAAGTCATTTTATGCAGGAAGAAGTGTATGGAGGAACAAGCATAATGTTAGAGGGGAGTCAGCTTGAGGGCAGGAGGAAAAGCACACCAGCTCCAACATAGCAGAGCGTGAGCGACACACGTCAGCCCGGCACCTCTGCAGGAACTGCACTTCCAAACTGGAGGATGTCATCAGTGTATCTTCACCATCATGACTGCTGCTCCGCAGACATCTGGATGAATATAATCCTAGGTATTCCAGCACTTCAAGGACCAAGTCATCTAGATAAAGGGTACACCCTCCCACAATGAGTCATCTCACATGCCCTTTCCTAGCCCTCAGCTTCTCAATTTGTCTTTTGACTTAGAGCTGAGCACTTGTCTTTGGGCAAGGTTAGTTTTGCCACACCATATTCCCAAGGAAGAGGATGCCATTGTGCAGGAGTCTCAGTAAGGAATTTAGGTCATCATGTCTCCACTAGGACTGGTTCCCCTGCCAGAGCACACCTCTTGGGTCTGCCACCCCACGGAGATGGCTCTCAGCATTTCGCCACAGTAGTCATTTCACCTTCCAGTCATTGGAGGGAAGGGAAAATCCCACTCTAAAAAATGTTGCATGACATCTGCCATGGCTGGTCATGACTTCCTTCTCATGTAGGCTAAGTAAGGACTCTTCTCCACTTAGCACTCCAAAATGATATCAGAGGAACATATTCAGTGGACAAAAAAAAACAGCAGAAAGTTTTAAAGAGGCCATGGGAAATGTAGCACATGGAGAAGAGAAACAGCCTTTTGGGCTAATTATTGCTCAGCCCCTCAGCTGGGCGAGCAGGAAGCAAGGAGGGAATGCTGCATGTGAGGAGGCCATCCTCATCACAGAGCCAGCGCTCAGCAGCAGGAACAGGAGCAGTCTTGCCTGCTGAAACAGGATACCCAGAGGAAAGAAACTCTGGAACCTGTTTACAGCTGAACCAGGTGCTATGAAGGACTTGATGTTCTTCATCCTGGCTCCAGGATATTAAACTAGTCTCACAGCTGTATTAAAAGGAGACTGACAACACCTGAATATTTGAAAAATACAAGGTTGATCATGGGTTGTAGGGAGAAGGAGGGTGAATTACATGAAGTTGTGGCTCCCCAGGTGGCTCCAGCACGGAGCACCCATGCAATGCTGTTCTCAAGCACAGCTGGTCTGAGCAGGAGGTGTAAATCTGCACTACCCTGGCAGCTGGAAGAGGCTCCAAGGGGGGAATAGTTAAGGTAGGAAACGTTAAGTAGGAGAGCTGAAGCACCTTTTTTTTTTTATTATATGGTTGGAGGAGGTGGAAAGTGTCTGGTACTGAATGACCTCCATAGACCACTTAAACCGCCCAAGGTCTCCTCTAACAGTCAGTCTTGCTCTTCTTCACTTTGGCTTGATGTCTCCCACTTTTAGGGTGCTTTTTCTTCCATTACAGCTTCTGGCAATATCACGCTTATCCGACAAAAGGGAAAAGAGTTCAGGTACCCGGGTTTAGTTCACGTTTGACATCAGACACTGAACTGGAAGAGAATAACCATGAAGTTAGTAATTGACTGTCAAGAATGCAAATGTATTTAGAAGGCTCCAGTTTGCACATACACCTGAGCCTGGTGCTGGAAATTTAAACATCAAAACATTTTTTTATTGTAGAATTGGCATTCAATCTCTAAATTGCTCCTGTAAAAACATATTTCATAATCTAACATTTGGTGAAATGCGGCCAAACTGCAGGTAGTTTATCTTTCCTGTAGGTGAAATGAATAAATCATATAGAAATGTCTGTAGTACATTATCTATGGAAAAAAACCCCTACTTTTCAAATAAGACAGGTTTATTCATTTTTGGTAATAAAAAAAAAATATTTCTGACCACACACTCATTGAATTCAATGACACGTCAAGATGGTGACTATGATATTGTGTGCAAAATGTCATGGAGACTGGAGCAAGTAAAGGTTTTTTACTGCTAAGACAACTCTGTGTAACTGCAATTTAACAGTATTACATAGGTGAACTTCAGAAGGGAATCAAAGAGAAGGTATTTCAGACAGAATTTTCCTTTTCTATGAGTTTTTTCTTAAAACACAGCTACAGCTTCGTTCTTAATACTCAGAAAAAGATTCTTTAAATACCTGTGAAGGCATTTGTCAAGCAAAACCATAAACTTTTCAGAATCTGAACTCTACTGTACTAGGCATGGGTCACATCTTAGTTGTCTCTTCACACTGCTAACCCAAGTAGCAGCGCAACTGTGCCCTACATTAAAGTCCAAAACTGACACTTGCTAGGCTTGAGGGGGTTTTAAGGCCATTTATTAGCTTTTATTGGAGGAAATTTTAAAATTAATTCATTTTTCACCAATTCCACCCTTTCCTCACTTTTGCATTTCATTCAATTCAAGCTGTTTCCTAGATCAACCCTAGCACTGAAGTCAAACAAAGTCTTCCTATTGCTGTTAATGGCCACTGCACCTGCCTCTGATAGTCGAGCAGTCACCATAGAGGGTGAGGACAGCCCAGGCAAGGGGAAGTCTTTCCTCGTTTGGTAGCCCTCGGGCACATGGTGGGGTTCACATGCTGCAGCATAGCCCCCCGGAAAGGCTGCTGGGGCTCTGTGAGAGCACCGGACAGCCCAAGCAGGGCCAAGGCTAGAGAGCTCAGGCTATTCAGGAGGACGAGGGCAGGAAGGAATGGGGTTTGCTGCCTCTCTGCCTCCCTGGTGGAGCTATGTGGCAGCAGGGTGCAAGTCCCCTTTGAGACAAGCACTGGGAACGGACTACCTATGCAATCAAACACAGCTACAGTTTTATTTACCCAATTGTCAAGGAATTTTTCTCTGATGTGTATTGCATCCTATTTCTTTTCTAAATGCAATTCCTGGATAACTCTTACCAAGTGTTTCTCTTACTGTTGCCATATAATTTCACAAAAATATTCATTCATTTTAAATTGCCAAAATATAGGTAATCCACAGCATGCTTTTCTTTAAATATAGGCACAAATACATCTGCACATACTTACATAAACACAGTCCCAACAATTCCTTAACTGTACCTGAAGAACTTTGAACCTATTATAATTAATCTATTCTGGGCTTTGGGCTAGCACTATGGTACAAATTGCAATACCAGCCTATTCTCAGCAAGGTCCATAACCACTTTCAAAGAAGTTGTATATGTGTTGTGTATGTCGTGTTTTAAATTATAGGGGAGTTAAAAATGGAATAAGAACATCCTGGACAATTGCTGATTCTTCACGCATGTGTTGACTGAATAACCTGCGCTGGAAGAGCTAATAGGAAAGTATTTGATTCTACAGGGCTTAGTGGCTTACGATTTTTTGGAAGCAAGAGATGTTTAAGTGAGATCAATGTATCAGAATACTCTTTGCAGATTTATTTTATCTTTTAGTCTGAGACTGCAGAAAAAGAAGGCTGTTACTGGTATGCTTTGGAAGATACTGTTTCAGAGGATCAGTTTTGGCCAAAGCAGTAGTACTTGGCACATGAAAAGAACCCCTAACCACTAAGCAGCTGACTTTTCTGTAAATTCAGTTATTGATCCCTCAGTCTTAACAAACTAGAACACCTGTTGCAATAGCAGAATTGCAACATAAGTACCACTGCGGTATGTGCTACCAAAGCTGCTTTGCTCCACACTTAATTTTTATTAATTAAACTGATGGTTATGCAAGTTGTTGTCAAGTTGAAAATGTTGGAAAATTATTTTTACCCACGCCTACCTCCAGCAAAACACTTAGGCATATGCCTAACTATAAGCATGTGAATAGCCTCACTGATTCCAATAAACAGGGTTGCCCAGTGAGCCTGAAGAACTTCGTGGACCCATTCTGTAGCTCGTGATAGGTGTAACACTGCAATGTGTCCCATACTGCTGACAGTATATTGCAAATCAGAAATGAAGGGTCTTCGTGCAAGAGGAAAAGGGTACCATACTTCTGTGTCAGGCAGGCATGGCAGCTGCTATATGATCTCTGACATTTCACTGCACACTGGATAGAAACTTCAAACGCACATGCACATACATCTTTGTACTGTGTTGGTGGCACAGGACCTGCATTTGCTTTCCTCCAAACCACCAGATCCAGAGGACAAGACTAGGACAGACTGAGAATGACTGTGCCCTTCAAGCTTTCCCTGCAGGCTGACTTGAGGCAGAATTACTCTACCTAGGAACAAGTCATGCAATACATGCAGTATACTCCAGAAATTATTTAAAACAGCTCATTGACATTTCAAGAGGGTTTTGGTGCTCAGAAGACACCTGCCCAAATTTTACTGCCATTATTGCAGTGAAGTGCAAAGGTCCCACTCAGCATAAACATCCCTGCTGCGCAGACTTTGCACAAAGGCAAGGCACATCTGGTAGTGTAGCAAGAGAAGGACAAAAAAGAATAGGAGCACAGTGATAATATCACAGTATCAGAGAAAAACAGCGGTGGAAATGTGCTCATGAGGTCACGCCGCTATTCTTCCCCTCCCTCTGACCCAAGGCTGTCCCAAATATATGTAGACTATTCCTCACTGCTGTTTGTCCAACTTGTTCGGTAAAACCTCCAGTGATGAAGACACCACAGTCTCCCCAGGCGAGTCATTCCAGCGCTGCACTGTCCTGGACAGGGAAGACAGACTGTTCCCTTGTTTTTCACAGCAGCCTTTTATGTATTTCAAGACCAGTTAGACGTATTAGATTAGCCAAGAACCTGGATTCTGACTGAGCTAATGGTTGGTTTATGCTTCAGGCAGTTATTGATTGCTGGCTCATGTCCTGTTTATTTTCAAACACTCTCCTATCTTCTTTTAACTTGACATGCTCCCTGAGTGTAGCCAAGTGTTCAGGACTTGCACATTCAACTCACATAATGGCTCACACCCTCCTGTTCTCCCAAATGCGCACATACAGGTGGGAGCAGCAGCATGTGTGGAGCCTGCTAAATGTTGGTACAGAGGATCCATGGGCGTTCTCATCACCCGTGGAGAGTCCAGAGGAAATACAGCCCAATTTCAGACACCTATCCATGTACGTTGATGCCTTTTCTTTCTCAAAAGCCTGCAGAAAATTTTGACCATCACTTGGGCTGACACCAACATCCATATGAAGTTGCTGGGATATGGTAAGAGCACCGCCACTCTCAGACACCATTGGCAGGGTGCCAGAGCACCAAGACATTGGGACAGGAATAAGGAAAGCTGGACCAGTTGGGAGCCCCAGCTGCAGCT
The DNA here is from genome assembly GCF_965638725.1 of Aptenodytes patagonicus. Lineage (NCBI taxonomy): Eukaryota > Metazoa > Chordata > Aves > Sphenisciformes > Spheniscidae > Aptenodytes > Aptenodytes patagonicus. The sequence goes on along the minus strand of NC_134982.1, from coordinate 50,684,332 downwards.
CAACCTTGGGGCCCAGCCTTTCATGTGCAGCTGCAGGGTTTACTGTTGCAGAGAAAAAGGGAAAAAATGTATTATCTTAAAATATCTTAGGAAACAGTTGTTTTGTGCGACATTCAGTAAAATGTAGAGTAGCCCAGAGTTACGAAATGTTATTGTCAAGGTTAGGCACACAAGCACATTCAAGGCCCCATGCATCTGAGGTGTGACACAGTCAATCACTTAAGCAAATTCTTCTTTCTTCCCCAGGGAAATGAACAGAGAAAAAAACCCCAAAAGGTTAAAATAAAGTTCAGTGAGAATCCCCAATACACTGACATTTCCTTACCTTCAAACATTCAAGTGAAGAAACCTATATAGCAGTCTCTGAAGGTGTTTTTTAAGGCAGTTTATTTATGTATTACATTTCAAAAATCTGCATTACAGAGGTTACACAGTTACAAAGTCTACCACTGCATGACATTTCCTAACTGAACTTCTCCAGACTTTGCTGGAACAAACTTTCACTTTTCAGATTATTGTTTTTAATAACATCAAGAATTTTCCAGCAAAGGTTGATAATCTTCAGATACATGGCTGTCCAAAACCAGATCCTCAGGCAAAATATGATTAATGGGAAATCTTCTAGCTGTCTTACCAAGACTCATCTCTGGAGTTTCAGGCCCCAGATGGGGAGTGTGCACGTGTCACTGTGTAGCCACATGCCAAACCTCAGCTCATCCTCCACTGACTCCTCCTTCCCTTCCATTATGAGCAACATATTCCACAAGCCACTCCCACTTGTGCTATCTCCTGCCTTCCTTTCCCAGGACTCATACCCGACCTACCCCACCAGGAAATTTCTTCCTCCTCCTCAAAGGCAGCACCAGCAGAGGGAGCATTTAGAGCACACAGAGACAAGCCCTCCCTGCTCCAGCCATGCCTTCCACCCATAATAAGGAATCACACCTTGAAGTTTCAGGACAGAGCCTGGCCAGTGCAATTCTTTCAAAAATTCATCAGCCAAACTAATCTTCACCATGTGGTTAAGCTTGGGAAAGAATTAGAGGAGACCTCATGAGATGCATCCCTGACACGAAGGGGGCCCTCTCTTTCACATAACAAATCTCTCCTCCAAGGCATGGTCTTGTCTACACTGGTAAGATTTTGATTCTAACTTCTATGTGGAAAAATAACATTCCCCATCTTATTCTTGGGAACAGCAACAACATTTTCAGTTGGAAATTATCTGAAAAGGAAGCCAAACTCAGCAAGGCATCTGCTTTGGAAAAGTCACTCCTTTCAATCAGGAATTGTGCAGACCCTAAAATTTCAATCCAAGGCTTGGCAAAACCATGGGGAACAAAGTTTCATGAAAGGAGCATGGACAACCTTCCATATAGATGAATACTAGATTGTAGTGGCACTCATTATCTCAAACAAAAGCCAGAAGAGAAGCCTGTTATTCTGCAGAACCCTGGCTTCAGCACCCGGAGGCTTTTTATATGTATCTATTACATGTGCAGAAGATTTTCACATGGTTTAAAGAGTTATTTGGACCATCACTTACTCTGAATTCTACTCCATATATGTTGGCCTCAGCGACCAACCAGGTGGTAGTGATTTGCCACAGAAAACAGCATGGACAAACCAGGTAATTATTCGGTGTGATCCTTTAAGAATTTAGAGTGTAGAAACAAATAGCAAGCTATTGCCTTGCTCACAGTTTCCACGTTCACCACCTGAGCAGCTCAAAGCTGACTGGAGCTGCCACATCCCTCTGCTTGCACTCACCATCAGCTGCTGCTTTTGCCATCTGTCCAATTTCTACCCCTCGCTCTCACGCATCCAGCAAGCTTGCTGCTTTCAGCCAGTCTCTGCTATGACACAGTTAGTCAGTGCTCTCACCTTTCCATTGCAACCAAGAAGCTACTGAGCAAAAATGGTGGCTTCCAGTGTTTTCACTTATTATTACATAAAAGGGGATCATCTGTTGCTTTCCTTTAGCCTCCTTCAACAGAATAGTCTATTTTAAAGAGATCTGTATCTGTCAAATGAATGAAAACCACTAGGGCCTTCCAGGATGATAATATTGTAAAAGCTACTAAATACAAAGTATAAAGGTCTATATTACGAATATAGGGAAATGATCAGTGTTCAGAAAACCTGAATTATTGTATTTGGAAATAAAATACCTAAAAAACACATGACAGGGACTGAAATGTTGTATGCGGTTGTTCTGGTCCTCTCTACAAAGTATGTATGAGCATGCCTTCTACATGCAATTGTCCCATATTTATGTGCAGCAAATAGAGAACACAGGAGTAGAGAAACTCCTATTCCTGTGCACAAATTAGTCTGAAAAATGAGTAAAGGCATTAGTTGTTCTAAACTGAATATATAACCCTTAAATTTATACAGCTGCCTTGCTTAATGTATAAAATCGGCTTTTAATGTAGCTGTTAGCTGAAGTCAGTGGTATTTTGATTCATTCAGGAAGTTAAATATCCATTTCCTTAAATTTCTGTATGTTTACCCAACAGTATAGCTATCGTCTCAAGTTCTTTTTAAAACCATGTATCCGTTATTTCTCTCTTTTTTACTGAATTATTTCAAATGCTGTGCATTGTGAAGTGCACAAACCAAGGAAGACTTCCCCCTCCCTCATACGCTGGAGCTGGTAGGAACTAAGATTTTTGAAAGTCAGTTCTTTGACTGGACGTGATACAGCTGTCTTTTTTGCTATGGTGGCCTCTGACCATTACTGGGAGAAAGGAGATGTGGGCTGAGTTCTCTGCAGTGAAGTTTGCACCAAGGCTAGCTGTCCACACGCATGCAGAAGAACTCCAGGCTTGGCTGAGTGTTTTTCTTTCTTCTGTATTGTTTTCTACAAGGGTGTTCCGGGATGTATATTACTTTGCTTTGTTATGTAGGACAAATGTCTAACCTGGTACAACCCTGGGTCAAGTTTGCTATGCCAACTGGCTTTCGATTCCAATGCTTGAATTAATGGTTCTTTAAATATTGACTGAAGGACTAGTGCAGGAAAGAATATTTAACTCTATGGAGCAACACATGATTATCATATGGACACTACCAGCTCAGTTCATCTGTGCATAGAATAAGTCTATATAATGCAGCTAGCATTGACAAGATATGCTTTCAAAGGCAAACCCTAAATCACTTCAGTACAATGAACTAAAAATAAATCTAGTGAATAAATTATAAACCACCTTAAGAAACTATCCTCCTGAAATGTGCAGATAAACCTAAAACATACAGATAAAGAATACCTGAATCTTGACACAAATTAGGCAAGTGGCAAACGTGTAATATTCATTACATGCAATTACGATAACATACTTCTTCCCTGAAAAGTCTGTAAGCCAGGCATGCATAACAAGACACAAGAAAGAAAGGGTGGGGACAGAAAATATAAACCCAGGAAATTAGCTTTGATAATTCATATACATCTATGGTGTTACGTTGTTATGGAACAACCAATTTCTTAAATAGTTCCAAGTTTCAGGAGTGCACTGACATGCCATCATTGTCAGCTCCCAGGGAAAACTGTGGTCTCAGGAAAGCGGGAGGTGGATGGCTGAGGCAGGCTGGATATCAGAGTAACTAAAAGAGCGTAGATTTAATATGTGGCTTATTCCCAACTGCCTTTAGTTTGACTGAAGAGTACATTTTTAATAGATGTGCAAGAACATAGTAATTTATCTTTGCAGACCATCTGGATGAACAGAGCTATGCTGTCATTTAAAACGTTCTTTAAAATCGATTATTATACCAGTAAGTTACATCAGTACAAGGGGATATTGTACTAGTACTGGTAATTACCTGGAGATTTGGTGGAGGAAGAGAAAGCAGCCCAGTTCTTCTCTACCTTAAATTGATTTAAAACAGCCATAACCCATCAAAATGGAGGGTCTTGAAGTGGTGTAAAAGTGGTGTAAATAATACGTAAGAACGTGCAGTCACTACTACCAGCACAAAGGAAATCCATTTTGCTTCCGCCTGTCATTCAAGGGCAGGAAAAACAGAGCAGAACAGACCATTGCAACCAAACTTGTTAAGATAATCACGGTGCAATAACAGAAAACGTGTCCAAACTGAGCTGAAGCGAAGAACGAAAATTAAATATCCACGCTCGAAGGTGCTATAACATCTTGGCAATGTAAGACCCTCCATTTCTGGGGGGCAGGTACGACAGGTAAAAGAGGCGCCTCCCTCCCGCGGGGTTTTCCTCTCTTTACCACAGAAGCGCCGCTGCTCCGCGGGATCCTCCCCCTCGCCAGCATCCCGCGGGGTCTGGCAGCTGCCAGCTCCCCGCGGCGGTTGTGCGGGCAGCCGCGGGAGCCGCCCGGGGGGCAGCGCGGCGGCGGCACGCCGCTGGCGGGAAGCCTCCTGCCCCGGGAGCGCCTCGGGGTTTCCCGGGCTGGCTTTACTGGAAGGAGAGCCTGCGGGGCGGGAGGCGGCGGCGGGGGCCGGGGTTTCTGCGCAGAAGGCGCCTGGCTTCTCCGAAGGGCGCGTCCCGGCCGGGCAGGCGGCCGCCCGCCACCAGCCTTCGGCGAATTCGGGATGGGGTTCGGCGAGGCGAGGAGGGCAGGAAGGAGGAGCGGGGCCTGCGAGGGCGAAAAGAGGAAGCTGCGCGGGGTGAAGGTCGGCGTCGGGTGCCGCGCGGCGAGGAAGTGCCCGCTGAGCCAGCGGCGCGCAGGCCGTTTGATTTTCCCCGAGAAGTTCAGAAAAAAATGCGTTATCGCAAGGCTGAGTCAGGAGAAGAGCTGACAGCCAGGAGGAGAAAGCAGCCCTGGAGGGAAATCCCCAAATAGCTGAATTGCAGAAGCTTCACCCATCTGGAGCAACCCAGCCTATGGCAGGGAGAGCAGCACGGAGAGAATGGGGAGCGGGGAGAGAAAATTGTCAGCGGGGCGCAGCGGAGATGTGGAAGACCTGCCTCCGCCAAGTACAGCAAGCCTCGGTGCCCTGGGGAGCAGGGAGAGCCTCTGCCACCAAAGAAAGGCACTGCAGAAAGCAAAGTGGCAGGAAGACAGCATTTAGCCCCTGATGCATAAGGGAGATCTGATGGTGAGGGCAGGTTAGCTTTAAACAAACCCATCCCTGAAAGAGGTCTCAAAAAGGGAATGTTTCAATATTTAAAAAATTGCTAGGACACATTTCCTGGCATTGGAGCTGGAGGCAGTGGAAGCTGGGGAAGGGATTCCCACGCTTCAGAGGTGCCTGCACTGTTAGGATCCAGGTGCTGCCAGCTGCAGTGGGGATCACGGGTGCCCTAACACACCTAGCAGCCCCATGGCAAAGTTGGAAGCGTATGGAACACCACATGCGTGACATATGCTTAGGAACAAAGTAATGACAAGCTCACACATACCTCCTCTGTCCTGCAAGATAGTGGAAAAATACTGGAATCACAAAACTAGTCCTAAGAGATGTGATTTCCAAGCGAGTGAATATTTTGTTAAGCAATGTGCAATGACAGCATTTCCAAAGTGGAATTAGGACGGTACACACTTGCTTTCAGTCAGTTTTTCTGGTTTTCAGTTGCTTTAATTTTATAGCTACTTTCTACTTTTTGAAGTATTGCTAAAATATACCACCATTCAACCTCAAAGAGCTTACCTGCTTTTAACATATGTGTTTCTGTGGTTGTGTGCACTTCACAGTAACACAGTTATCGGCACGCACTTGGGTGTACACCCTGTGACCACAAAACCGCCCCGTTCTGTTCCCTCTGCAGGGGGGCAAAGTGCCTGTCCAGTCAGCGCAGACTCCTGCATCTCCCAGTGGGGCATCAGGACGTGGAAGGCAAGAAACCACCCAGAAACGAAAGCAGAAATACTTCCCAGCGCCTGAGCAAGAGCATTTGAGTGTGCGCTGGGTACCTCTCCATGACTCTGAAGGGATCATGCCACTGGAATACCGACTATTGGGCTTAGACTACACCACAGGCATTCATTTACTGTATAAGAGAGTGAAAAGCTGGCACAGTATACTGTGCTTTACTGCTTTCTTGACAGGGTTACACTGACACTGATAAAAATATCAATCCATTCATCTGAACAGGCAAAACAGCAAACCATCAAAAGAGATCCAGCCTAATCCTTCTTTATGGAGACATGTTCCCTCCCCCCCAGACCTTTACATGCCCCACCGAATGGGGACAAAAATTTTCGAAATGATGACAAACGAAAGAGTTTCAAGTCCTGTATCTGTTTTTATTTAGCAAATACTTAATGAAGTATTTAAGATATTTTGAAGAGGCATTTTTGTTTTCCTGTTTAGCAGACAACTTGCAGAACCTACTAGTATAAATGTAGTTATCAGTAATTTGATAGACCAGAAAACAGTCAATGTAGTTTAAATTTAAACATAAGCATAGAACTGATGCAATGGCCTTAATAAAATCTATGTAAGTATCTATACTAGGTTTCTTCTTAATCTGAAGAAATGGAACTGGCACCCACAGTAAAGATGAACCACGTTTGATTTACACAAAACAGCATTCCAAGATTTCTGTTCTGACTGCTAGCCCAAAACACTGCATTTCTGATGATATGCTGTGGGCTCCATAGTTCAAGTTGCTAAAAAATATTTCCAGAGAGTATCACCACTTGTACCAAAAACATTCTGATAGCAGAGCTGATCGTTGCAGACTATGCTGTAGTACCTATGAAGGACTTTACCAAAGATATCCTCTGAGAAACCAAGCAACAGAAATTGCAACAAAGGACTTATTTCTTTTGCATATTCTGGACTCATTTTGTCACAAAGGGAGAAATAATGTTGGCTTGTGCAGACATAGATAGATTCTGAACTCTCTTCCCAAGACAATTTTCCTCTACTGAACATATCAATCCTAACTTAGAATTACAGTGGACAGAATAATTTATTACAATTAGCATATTTTTTTCCCAAGGCTGTAGTTACCCAGTATCTGATTTTTTATATTAATTCTTTTTCCAGAACTCTCCTGGAGCAGAGCCATGACTCTACATAAATAATTCTTGGCAAGCAGCACTTGCCACGTACACAGTAGCTTCCCTGTTGTATAATCTATATCCTTAATACAAAAATTGTTAATTTTCAGTGGACAAAAGCCATGATACTGTTTTCATATCCCAGTGAACATAACTCTAAAGAGATTATTTCAGATGTTGCACACAGGCACGTTACTAAAATAAGACTGGATTCAGACTCATGGCAAGAATACACGTTTACACATCCAAAACGCGTTACAGGTGAATATTCTCAAATTTGTTGAGAATGCATTCTTCCCATTAGCACTGCTGCCAGCAAACTTGTTTATTAGAATATTTGCAATGCTATTATATAAAAGGAAGGCAAACACAGCCAAAACAAGTCTATTTTTATGTGATCAAATATTCATGGAAATTTTCTGCTGTTAGTGAAACCCCCTTTATTCTGTTCTGAGAGTATTTTCTAGTTCCACATGTATTATTTCTGCCAAGTCACGTTGTGTGCGCCTGTAATTCAGCAGTATGGAAGAAGGAGAAGAAAAGTCATGTTTATTTGCACTTTTGGTGTGACTCCGTCAGATCTCCAAGGTAAGGTACCATTCCCCTACAGAGCAGCTTTGTACAAGTAATAAATGTTTACTGGTGACAAATTGTGACAGATCTGACACATATTTTGATAAATGATTAGATTTTCTAAGTAAAAAACATGTTGCAAAACCTATTCTTAGACATCAGCAGCACTCAGGATAGATCTATGCAGGAAGGCATTGAAGCTGGAGATGATGAAAATTAACAAAGTTACTATAAGGTTGCAAAAGCAGCTGGTTTTAGAAGACATGGCAACAGGGAAGGTTTGAAGGAGAATGACAATGCTGGAATTCCTTAAGGATCTTGGCACCAATCTTGTGTGAAGCTTTCAATAATGATCATTTACAATAATTAGGTCTGTGTGGAGGAAACCTGATGACGACATAAGTTGATGCAGCGAGGTATGCTGTGATGATGACAGAGCTGGAAGGTATTGCCAAGGCAGGTGAGAACTGGGATATCATACAGAAAGAACTCTGAGAATAAAAAATTATAAAAGCAGGATGAAATTCAGTAGTTGAAAATGGGAAGTCATGCACACAGGATTAATGACAGCATTCTGCTACAAGATAAAGAACTTTTGTTGGAAGTGATTGAGAAAGAGAAGGACATGGGTACATCTTAGCCCTTGGGAATCACAGAATCATTTAGGTTGGAAAAGACCCTTAAGATCATCAAGTCCAACCATTAACGTAGCACTGCCAAGTCCACCACTAAACCATGTCCCTAAATGCCACATCTACACGTCTTTTCAATACCTCCAGGGATGATGACTCAAGCACTTCCCTGGGCAACCTGTTCCAATGCTTGATAATCCTTTCGGTGAAGACATTTCTCCTCATGTCCAATCTAAACCTCCCCTGTCACAACTTGAGGCCATTTCCTCTCATCCTATCGCTAGTTACTTGGGAGAAGAGACCAACACCCACCTCACTACAACCTCCTTTCAGGGAGTTGTAGAGAGCAATGAGGTCTCCCCTCAGCCTCCTTTCCTCCAGGCTAAACAACCCCAGTTCCCTCAGCCGCTCCTCATAAGACCTGTTCTCCAGACCCTTCACCAGCTTCGTTGCCCTTCTTTGGACACACTCCAGCACCTCAATGTCCTTCTTGTGGTGAGGGGCCCAAAACTGAACACAGTATTTGAGGTGCGGCCTCACCAGTGCCGAGTCCAGGGGCACGATCACTTCCCTACTCCTGCTGGCCACGCTATTTCTGATACAAGCCAGGATGCTATTGGCCTTCTTGGCCACCTGGGCACACTGCTGGTTCATATTCAGCCAGCTGTCGACCAACACCCCCAGGTCCTTTTCCGCTGGGCAGCTTTCCAGCCACTCTTCCCCAAGCCTGTAGCGTTGCATGGGGTTGTCGTGACCCGAGTGCAGGACCCAACACTTGGCCTTGTTAAATCTCATACAGTTGGCCTTGGCCCATCAATCCAGCCTGTCCAGGTCCCTCTGCAGAGCCTTCCTAGCCTCAAGCTGACCAACGCTCCCACCCAACTTGGTGTCGTCTGCAAACTTACTGAGGGTGCACTCGATCCCCTCATCCAGATCACTGATAAAGATACTAAACAGAACTGGCCCCAGTATGGAGCCCCGGGGAACGCCACTTGTGACTGGCCGCCAACTGGATTTAACTCCATTCACCACAACTCTTTGGGCCTGGCCGTCCAGCCAGTTTTTTATCCAGCGAAGAATATGCCCATCCAAGCCATGAGCAGCCAGTTTCTCCAGGAGAATGTTGTGGGAAACGGTGTCAAAGGCTTTACTAAAGTCTAGGTAGACAACATGCACAGCCTTTCCCTCACCCACCTTGTCAGAGAAGGAGATCTGGTTAGTCAAGCAGGACCTGCCTTTCATAAACCCGTGCTGACTGGGCCTGACCACCTGGTTGTCCTGTATGTGCCGCGTGATGGTACTCAAGATGATCTGCTCCATAACCTTCCCCGGCACCAAGGTCAGACTGACAGGCCTGTAGTTCTCCGGATCCTCCTTCTGGCCCTTCTTGTAGAGGGGTGTCACATTTACTAACTTCCAAGTTAGTCACAGGCGTAACACAGTCACAGACAAACTCAACGTGGCACCAGGATGCACTAGATAGAGCATTTCCACCAGAAATAGGGAAGGTCATGCCAGTTTACAATTCCTTATCTGGGATACAATGCACGTATGAGTCACCCATGCTCAGAGGGAGTGAAATGCGATAATGAGGGAAATTAGGAGTCTCTGTTATCACTTGATCCTAGAAAAGATTGGCTTTGCATGTTAGTGAAACGGAAGTTGAAGGGAGTTCTCTGCATTGTTCTCTGCAAATGCACCAGAGGGAATACACTTGAAACGGGGACCATGTTATGAACCATCAGACCCATTGGTTTCTGGAACAACCATGGACTATGTTGGGTTAATGTGCTAGTAGAGTACTATACACATAACCACGCCATACCCTTTACTGTGTTGTGTGGCATTCGTATGTGAGGAATGATTTGTATGAATAAAGCAGAAACCTAGGAAGAAAATACACATAGCAAAGAATTAATATCTAAGAAATACAAGAGAAAATGTGCACTCCATCATCCAATGGCAGTTGTAATGAGTCAGTGACAATGTCATTAAATAACAGCTTCTGACCGTTGGTATATGACACCACAGAGCATGTGCATGTCTTGCCTGTTACAGCCGTTCCGGTTTCAATGGCTGAACACCTCTGCCCTCTCCCAGCCTCATCCCCCATGTCGCCTCTCTGAACAGCATTAACAATGTCTCTCCAGCAGCTTGGGAGGCTCCAGAGCCTTCCCTCTTCCCAGGAAGCAGAAGAGCGAGGCAGTGAAGCCAGGAGAGCAGTTTTCCAGCGGAGGGAAGGGTGGCTGTGCCTGCTGGCCATGGAGCCAGGCAGGAGGGTGCCTCAGCAGCAGGGCTTGGGACAGGGTCTCAGGAGGATGGGGGACAGTGGTGCGCAGGAAGCTCTGCACGCCTATGCTCTTCACCACTGTGTGGCTCACTCTTGCCATACTGCTTTTATTTTACCAGGAGAGGCATTTTACCAGAGCTGCTTCATTCTTCAAGAGGCCATGCTCTGTAAGCACCCCTGCACTCAAGAGAAAAAAATCTGGGATAAACAAGTTACCTTCTCCTTTGCAACATATTTAAAGTTGTCCAAAACATGAGGATGGGATTCCGAAAATCCACAATCAAGACACAGCCAAAATGTTGGACGTTTTTTGGAAAGAGAGCCATGTGGCATGTCCTTCATCCCTGGGATGTCACTCAGCCAATGCAGCTGTCAGCTAGCTAACACAGGACAAACTAACACGTTATAGCCCCAGAAGGTAGCATCCCCCACTAATCCTATCTCCATGGGGGGTTTTATAAGATGACAGCTCACGCACTCCAGTTTGTCACAAAAAGCTCACATTGCAAAAGTAGTGCAAGAATCAGGTAGCTCGTAGCAAGTTTGCCCCTCAGAGGTGCGAGAGTGAGAAATGGGTATAATTATGGACTGTAAGTATTTACAAGAGGCAGGGAATTGCTAACAGCCTTTGCGTGCTGGCAGGGCTGAGAGGTAAGCATTTATACTTCCAGTCAGTAATTACACCCAGTCCTTGCTCTCTTGCCATGAAGAAACTGAGCCACAGCCAACTCAGATCTCACCACATAAACCAAAATGTATTTTCGAAAAGGTTTGAGAAGAAGCGATTAGCAGTGTTACTTCTCTAAGTTGCCTTACCTTCTACCTTACCTTTACCCACCTGTAGAGGATGGTGCTGCCTATATTTTTGGATTTGCCCTCTTAGCCTCACAAGGCCCTCCAGTGTTGTGCCATTCATACAATGCAGTCCACGTAGCTTTTGCTGAACAGCTAGGCTGAAGCTTTTTCCAGTCCAATTTTCAGATGTCTTTTGGAATAGAGTGGGAGAAGTCCTCAAGGGCATATTTTCAAATTTTCCTCAACAGTTAAAAAGCCCTCCACATTTGTAAATACGAGCATAGGGATATTAGAGCATTTGGCTTTCCAGGCACACTTCATATGAAGGTAGGTATTCCTGTCAGCATTGTGCGTACAGCTACCATTTACAAACCAGGTTAGGCATCAGCCACACAACAAAACATAGGATATAATTTTAGGGAGAGTTTTTGAACCCTTGGCGTAAAAAAGAGCTGATGAATTGGTAAGAGCTTTACAGAAAGCAGTACTAAACAGAAGCTTTCTCAGAGCTCTTAAAAGTCATCCATGTTAGGGAATTCTGTTCCAGAGTTCTCTAAACTGGCTTCCTAAAAGCTCCTTGGAAAACCTACTTTTTCCCTTCTTTCTCCATTTCTCAGTTACATATTTTATTCAAACATATTTTTGTTGAAGATATGCCATTTTGTTAACACAAAGAGGTTGCAAGCTTGTACCAATATTGATGATCAGTGAAATGCTTTTCCGACTCCAGGATGTAATTTCCATGGGGAAAGAGGGAAAAAAAAGCATGCGCCTGAACTGTTTTATCAAAAACTAGAACAAAAGCTAATGTAAAATTCTCAAAAATCATTCCAAACTGCCCTTCTCAGGCAAGCTTCAGCAATTTCTCCAGCTCCCGTCACCACAGCATTCACAAAAAATACTCCACAGGGATTCGGCTTTGCAAACAGATAAAAGAAGCTGAACTAGGTCACTTTTAGCAGCTCACCACCTTGCCAGTGTGTCTTTATATTTAATCACTCAAGTCCCACATCTAACTTCTCACAACTATAAGAGTTTATTTACATAAAGCCAACAAACAGTATCTCCATCAGTGGTACATATGAGGCTGTGCCATTCATAAATGACTGTGAGATGGAGAAGTTGACATGTTTGCTTGAGAATAAGCATCACATAATTATAGATGCTCCCAGGGGAAAAAAATATAAGCCACAGTGATTGAACTGAGCAGCCTCTGCCCCTGTTGTTCAGGAGTCTCTGGGACAAAGCCAAATGAAGTATAATTAATATGCCTGGGAACCCATAAACAAACGAGAGGGGCAGGGTGGGAAGTGGGATTTCTGTGTCCTTTACATGTAGGTTTACCTGAGTTGACAGCTAATAAATACTTTTGGGAGTGCTTATCTGTTGAAAATTATTTTCCTTCTGGAGCAGTGTTTCTCTAGAGACAAGTTGTGCCATGCAAGAAGTAGAAGGATCTTCTTTTCTTAAAAGCAGCGGTGCTAAAATTATACTACCACAGACATTTTTTAAGCTAAAGCCAGGGAAGTTTATTATAGACTAAAAACTGAATGTGTCTGAAATGGAGATGTCCTTTGTACTGAAGTCTTCCCAATGGTGGTTATAGTATCTATCAGTGCTGGGATCATGGGGAGGTATTAAGAAGAACAGTACAACACTGTATACATATTATAAGGACTAGTGCACAGCACTCAGGTTTACAAGCCAATAAAATATTCATGAAGAATAATCCACAGCTGAACTGGAGCCTAACCAAGTCAAGCTATAACTTTACTTCTTATCCCCATCACATTGCAGAGCAGGCAAGGCTAGAAATAAGTAGATAATAATTTGGAGTAGCTTCCTGTTAAAAGTCATTTAGCCCAGGAAATGCTGTCTTTCCAGCCAGGTGAATAGGAAGTATCTTGAGTCATTAGCATGAGACAGCAATCTCCCTAATTTCCCCTCTCCAATTCAAACTCCACTCTTCTCCATGCTCTTGGAGGAAGATCTGCTACAAATTCAGGATCTACTGGAAATGTGATGGGGAGCCTGAATCTGTAAGGAATTAGGTCTGTAAATCCCATTTGGTAAAGCCATACCATTGAGCCCATGAACAGTCCCTGCAGAGGGAGGGAGAGTATTTAACATGTACAATTCTGCACATATTTTTTCAAGTCCGACCAGGTAGGCAAAGGGATAGAAATGAGCAAGCTTCTCCTATCTGGTCTCTCACTTTGCTTTTCAAAACAAACCCTGACAACCAGCCCTTTCAACAATGTAAAAACTAGTGGGTGAAAAAGTAGCTGCTTCTTTTCAACCCTGATGTGCAGGCACTTGCCTTTAAATCACAAAATTTAGATAGCAGATTGGTAATTAATATTATTGCCATGCTACTAACGTTTTACTAATGACACTAGCTGAATATGAGGAAAGTAACAGTGTCCCCTATATTGACTGAAAGTAATATGATCAATTAAATAATTTGTCTAGCAGAAGACTTGCTTTTACAATCTGACCTAGGATCAAATTCAAAACCAAAACGCATTCAAGTTGAATGACAAGCATTGGTGGTGGGAGAGGGAAGAAACATGGGAATAAAAGACAGCTGAGTGTGTTCTCCATTTTTAGGGTACAGGAATTGTTCCAAATATTCCTTTGAAGTTTAAGATCGGGTGTTGGTTGGCATAAAAGGCCTTCTCACCACAACTGAAACATAAAAGAATTTCATCTTTCAGTGTTACTTATTCCAAGTTTAATTAAACTTCATTCAGCTGTGGTATGGCTTAACTCCCCTGTGTCTCAGCTCTGACAGTAGTATGACAAAAATACCATTGTATCAGCATCAAGCAGAAGACAGTGAAGCAGCATCAAAATTTCAGAAGAAAGGAATAAGGGTGTCTAGTTTGTTGTATTTAACCTGAGAAGTACCAGGATTGATCCTGTATCTACTGAAACTTGTATAGTCATTGGTTTAGTGTCAGGGACATGAGTAAAACAAGCTGGTGAAGGACAAAAAACCACTATGGGACCCTAACTATGTTGCATGTCTGGATTGCAAAACTGAAAGCACGAAAACGTTCCAGGGACTGTGAGTACAGGATGAGATTACTAGCATGCATGCTGGAAACCTCCACCAAGAACTGCCCAAACCTCCCAATAGGGTAGGCAATATCAATTTTTCTACCTGAAGACTAAGGGCAAAGTAAATTTTCTTCATGGTAGCAAAATCTAGATTTGCCAGAATAGCAGAACTGCTGGGTCTGGAAGGAAGGAAATAGGTTTCAAGGGGTTTTGGAGACCGGTGGGTGGAATGAGTCAGTAATGCTTTAAGGACTGAAGATGGTGACCTAGTAGTCAGTGCAGGTTTGGGGGCTTTGAGAAGTGAGGAGTTTCAAATAGAGTAAGGAACTGGAAAAGATCAGTGGGATGTGAAGGGACTGGGTATGGGCTTCTCTCTGTGCTCTTTTATGAGCTGCCTCCTTCTTCAATCCCATCGGCCCCACCCTAGCCCTAGCTGCTCCCTCCAGGCCCCCAGAAATGTTGTTTTGGCCTGTGTCATCCCTGTTCCCACCACCTCTGAGATGTGTGCCCTTCCCTCTGCAGAAGCCCCCATTCAGCCGCTGTAGGCCACTGCCACATGAAGACTCAGGAGGGTGATAGGAGATGCTAAACATGAAGTCCTTAAACATTGCCAGCCAGGCACTCCTTATAGAGATACTTAATCCTTTTTCTGTCATGGATGTGAGCTACAAATTCAAGGCCTCAGGAAGCAGCTTTGCTGATTCCCAGCAAATCCATGTCTATTTGGAGTAAGAGTCATGGTGGAAACCACAAGGAAGGAGAAGAAGCTGTCCTGTTTTTCCACACGTGCATACTGTCACATGTGGAGCAACAGAGCAGCCCCAGCTTGTCTAATGACTGACACCAGCATCTGCACAATTTCTTCTGTTTCTCAAAATGCAGTGGGGAAGTCAAGATTTACATGGGCTAAACATCACCCTCCAGAGCTCAGACAAGCAGAGGTTGAAGAAGAATAGAAAGAAAGCAGAGTTAAAGAAAACACTTGCAAATGTTTTTACCAGTAGCCTGAGTGATGCAGAGAGAATGCACAGAGGAGACAGTGAAGAGCAGGGAAAGGGATCTTCCTCAAAGGTGGGGCGAGAGGAAACAGTGGGGGGGACCCCCCACCCTGACCAGCACACACACACCACAGGAACCAGCTGGAGCAGCCCGTCAGCCTATAGAGACCAGTACGGAAAGATGGCTAAAAAGACCCTCAAAGAATGCTGAATATGCCCTGCATGCAGAAACAGCATGTTTCATTGCATGAGTCCAGTGGGCATTCATTTTCAGTGCTTTGTTTTCTGCCACGTAACCTAAATCAGCTATGGTGTCACCATTCATTGTGCTGGGCTGGCACTGAGGGGACGGCAGCCTGGCAAGACAGTTCAATGGGCAGCACCACTCTGTGTGCCAGTACTGAGTCCAGCCTTAGACCAACGGCAGGGATTTGGGCTACTAACATGATATTACTGCATTCTGCTTCAGCAAGTTCCTCCTGAAGGGTAAGGTCTTCAAGATTCACCCATCAAGTCACCACAGTCTTTGTCTCTTAGATGTATAGCTGTGCAAGACTGAGGAGCACTATTGGAAAATTATGGAGAACTGTTATGTATCTGCACCTTTCCTTTTTAACATAAACAATGGTACTTTTCATGCACACAAAAAGTATCCGTATATGTTTAAAGAACAAAAAGGAACTCAGAAAATTATGTGCAAAAGCAAAGAAAACAGAAGAAAAATTCTGGAACATTTTCACAGATTACCAATGGCAAACAGCCCATTTACATTTACAGTATCTGTGCATAAAGAGGTAAAACAGTAGCAAAGGCAGAATAAATAAATAACGGAACATTGCAGAGGAATGAAAACCACCTTTCCTTGTTCAAGCAGCTTGCCAAGGCCAGTCCCACATTTTGTATTCTGGAAGACATGCTCAGCTGCTTAAAGCAGCAGTTTTTCCTGAGAAAATGTCTGAATCAATTATTTTTTTGATCATAAACTAAAACTTCTGGCTGGATGCTTCAGTCGGAGGAGAAAAAACAGCGTCCTTCACGTACAGGGCATGATGCCGTTCTAAGATGCTATTGTGTATGGGGTGGAACAGTATGCTTATGACATCTGTGGCCTTGAAGTTGAAGGCCTATTTCAGAAGAACAGGTTATTTCCTATGTACTGTCCCAATAGGAATGTTAAGAAGAGAGTTTTGTGGTTATCAAAATTTCATTTGTATCCTGCAGACTCTTGCATCTACTTTCTTAGTAAGTTCCACAGAAACCTATTTAGCTTTAAATTGTGATGTATTGTTGAAAGAAAGTGTATCATATGTTCTTTCCCTTGACCTTAATATCTTCAGTAGAATAGAGAATAGATACTTCATCAAAAATTTGCTTCTCAAGAAATTGAACTAATAAATCAATTATTTGTAAATGTACACCACAATCTCCTTGCAATGAGTAATCTAGCTGTCATGTATTTTGCCATACCAAGCTATCTCATTTACCATTTGCTCAAGTGCACTGAAAAGGAGTGTGACCATACCTTTTAATAAGAATTAATGGTAATATGTTGTCTTTATATTCTGATACTATTTTCCTGTAATGTACATATTCTGTACTAGTAAATGGTGCAGAGATAAAAATATGTATTTCTTGTAAGACAAATTTTCCTATTTCTGGCCCTTTGAGGAATACAAGATGGTAGTTCTCTCACTCAAGAGTAGCTACTTCAGTACTCATGAAGAATTTTTAAAGGCAGTTCAAGAAAGATGGGACTGATCCTTTATTTCATTAATTCAATTTCATTTGCTTTTCTGATAAATACTACAATTTTCCTACAGTTACTGCATGCACTAATTTTGTGGTCAGCTATGCTTTCTGCAGGCTTTTTGTCTCACTGAGTGCACAGCAAAACTAGCACTTGTTAGAGTAATAGATACATAATTGAACATGTTGTTTTCAGTGGTCATTAAGCACCTAAATACCTTTGGCAATTCAAACTAATAACTAAATGTGACACAAGTCTTTGTGCCTACGCCGCACAATGAACATGGTGCAGAGATCTCCTCCATTACCACACTGATAAACACAGGCTGTGCATGCGTAGCTGCGCAAGCTTACCAGCACAGGTCCAGATGCAAAGAAGCTGTGCTTAGGAGACGTGGTGCTGAACTCAACAGGCTCTGCAGAGAAGACTGCGTGAACACAGCTACCTGCTTCTAGATCTGAGCTAGCTCTGTACAACCACAAGACCTTTTTTATCCCATCGGTGGCTCTGATATCATGAAAGGAATCAGACCTGCATGTAAAACCAGCTGCAGGGTGTTTGCTTTTCCCATGTTGATACCCTAATGCAGACAGGGAGGAATATATGTCCCGAGGGCTGAAATTTTGATCCTGAAACCTAGCCTCTACTGTTCCCCAACGCTGGGCACGTTTATCTGTTTGACTCAAAACTCCCCAGGCACCAAGTGCATCTGAGGAGAAAAACTGCTCCGAGCAGCTCTTTGTCTATCTCCTGTTCAACTCCAATGAAGAATCTTCATCAGGCAGCTGTCCTTTAAGGCTTCCAGGCAGGCCTTAAACACACCTCCCACATACCCACCAACTTGGACTCCTTGCAAAATGGAGTGAGATTTTACAAAAAAACCCAGAGATTATGTGATTCTGGTGTTATAATTAATGGTCCTATATTTAGATTACTTGCCAAACTCCCTTGCCTCAGATGAACAGCCTAACCATGAGGCTAAACAATCGTGCTCTCAGTTTGCCAGCCCAGTTAATCTTGTGTTCTTGCTGCAGAAGGGCATTATTTCAGCAAGAAGGATCTCTCCAAACAAAAATGTCCAATCAACTGATAGTTTGAACACTATCCTGGCTGGAGAGAAGATCAGTGTGTTTTTGAAATGCTTTGGTTGGAAGGAGGAAATGAACTCAGGTCTCCCACTTTTAGACCAAATGTTTTAACTATAAAGCTATTCTATAAATATTGAGTAATGATTTCCCACTTTGTTCTACAAAGAAACAGTGACCTCTGCTCAGTTGATTAAAATCATGGGTAAAGGTGATTACCCACAGGAGGAGGCTCAGGTCTGTGGATCCCAAGATGACAAATGTGAACCAGCTTCAGCGAGCTTCAAGCTACCCTTCCTTCATTAGCTTTAGTAAATCCCTAATGAGCTTGCTGGACTTTGAGAACCCCTTTCTTGAGGTATCCAGCTTTGCCCATGGCTGACCTACTTCAGAACAAAGCTCCTTCACCATTTTTTCTTTCATACCCTCAGTAGCCCTGTACCACGCTCTGATTATTCAGTAAGGAAGAAAGTCAAAGTGTCCGTTAATTTAAGGGTGCAAGTGTGCCGCAGCAGGTGAGGCTAGAGGCGATCACAGCCAGCATCTGGTCTTTGACAACAGTCAGAAGAAGGTGCCTGTGGGGAAAGAAAGAGCAGACAAAGCATGCATGGGGCTTCCCGCACATACTCTCCCAGCCCCCAACACTGTGTGGCTTGGGCATTTATTGAAATAGAGCTGTTTTCTATGTATTTAGTAACCTTCAGTAGATTCCCCTTCCATGAGCCTGTCCAGCACCCCTTTAGTAAGGATGCCATATAATATAAACCAAAGTGCTATACGGCTAGTGAACTACGTTCACATGTTTTAAAGAGTCCAGAGAGCCCTGCTCTTCAAGTCTGGAGTGATGATGTGCTCATTTCAAGGCACAGCCATCCAGTCTCCTAACTCTGGGCCAAACAAAATTTATGAAATCTGAGCTAAACTTCTCATACATTCATTATACTTTTTGCATAAAATGTTTGAGCTGTGGAAGTCTGACACAGATGTGATAAAACTTAAGTGTGTAAGTGCTGGAGGATGTTTTACAAAGCCCAAAAATGAGAGCACTTCTGTTGCTCTCTTCATCTGAAAGCTGTTTACTTGCAAAGCCATTTCTTGCCTTTGGTGGCATATTTGCTCCCTTTAGTCTGCAGCAGTCTAGGGGACTAGCTACAGATAAAACATATAAGACCTAGACCAAAAGTATTATGATTGGCTTGACATGTTGGTCTATATTCCCTGATGAAAGCCATCATCCTTGATCTTCTCTTGGATTTTCCTAAAACTTTTTCTTTCACATTAGAACTTGAGTAAAACTCAGCTGAAGGTTTCCATCCCTTCGGAGTTAACTATGCATATACCATTTCATTAACAAGATTTGTAAAAATAAACACAGGTCTTAAATGAGAATTTACTTTAGTGAATTCACTCTGATGTATAGTATGGACACAAAATTCTACAACTTAAATGCTGTAGTTTATGAAGTTATTACTGTAGATGCAGTATCAGAAGGGGTATTTGTTTAAGAGAGATGTTACTATCTTTGACTTTCTTCTGGAACAAACCTTCACATTGAACACCCAAGACATTACCCCATTTGTAAAACATCACTGGGGGTGCCAAAATAAAGAAGAATGAAGTGCACTCTTAAACATTAGCTGAGTTGCTCTGGAAAAAAATATATTAAATCCTCTAAATCAAATCATAGTAACTTTCATGTATTGAGGGTTTTTTTCCATCAAAACTAAACCTTAGAATTCCACAGTCTTTTAAATGATGCTTTCTTAGCAAACCAGCAGCATAACACAATAGCATCATTCATATGTGTCTGGTACATTTAGCTTAAGCCTCATGTGCAATTGCCTTATTAAATTACCTGGTGCTCTCTGGTATTTTGCTTAGCTTTGCCATAGTAGAGAACCAATGCAGCTGTTCCTTCAGTCTCAAAATTCGTCCTTCTTTTCTTTCTTTTTTAAGCTTTGCTGACTGAAAGCCCGGTGAGTGATACAAAACAGTCCAAACGTTCAGACCAAGATTTTAAGAAACAAGTACCTGAAATTAGGCCTACATTTTCACCTACATAATAGGCCTCACTTTTCAAATGTCCAGGAGCAAAGGCATTTGTGATTATCTTTTTTTATGACAACAAAATAAATCTAGGAAACTGATGGCTACAGTGAAAATACATTGTTTTCTTCCTCAAAACAATAAAAACCACAAGTCTTTTTTTTTCCTAAAACATAAAATGTTTGAAGAATTATTATAGAAAAATAGTAACTATTCTTTAAAAACACCATCTACATTACCTAGTAAGAACTTGAATATATTGTCTGGTTTATTTAGATTAATACACGTATCAGCTTTAAGCAGATCTGTAACGGAAGCCATGAAGTCGTCCAGCAATATCCATGAATTTGGCTATCAGAGGCAGGGTGTAGGCAAAGGAATGACCTGCTATCAGGTAAGCAAGTTTCTAGATGAACATCACTTCAATTACTACAGAAAACATTCCTAGTGCTTGCCCTAGTGCATGCCCCAAGACCTCACATTTCCTACTACACTTCACCACTCAGTTTGTAGTCCCCTGCGCACATGCATGTTGGGGATGCCTGGTGATGCTATTTGTGCTTGCCTGGCTGCACTAAACTTGGACTGTAAGGATACTGTGACCCGTTCGCAATCCCACTGCTAGCACAGCAATTGTTCTCACAAGCAGAAAGGGAACACTTCTGACACACCTTTTGCAAAACCTGTGCTTTTTTTACCCTGGAGTGACAAGGCTCAAATATTTATTTTCTGTTTTGCTCCATACTAGCAAGCCCAAATTACTTTGCAGGTTTATCTGAATTCCTGGTTGACCAGATGCACAAGGCTTTCCTGGTTGTCAGCCGCATGCCTCTTTCTGTGACTCATTTTGTTTGTATGCTACACAGCTCGCACACTGCAAGATTTGTAGGCTGTATTTTACTACAGCATGTATTTTGGCACACTGAGATGCTCCTAAAACAATCACTGTTGTTGGCAGCCAGACACATGTGCGAACTTCCCCCCTTCCCTGATGCGGTGGCCAAAACAAACAAAGCCCTACACTAGACCCAAAGGACCTCTTGGAGAACAGATGTCCCATGCAGGGCTATCCTGGCTGCCCATAAAAGGCACCTCTTGGCCTGGCGTTTGCCCCCTGCATGGAGGAGCACAACATGTTTGTGTGTTATCCAAACACACAGAAAGTGAGTTAATGCCACTATTATCCCAACAGATGGGCATAACTCCGAGCTTGATCAGAGGCTGTGTTTGGACATAGTGGCTGGCAGTAGTATGCCCAACTGGGAGAGTCAAAAGGGTCTGTCAGTTTTGAGCTTTCATGCTTCCAGTTAAAGATATGCCCTGCTGCTGATCTTGCTTTTTCCAAACTAGATTAGATTTAAGACATTCAAATGCCTTTCCCATGGCTTCACAAAAGCATTCCTTATCTCAGGCCTGAAACATCAGGCACAACAGTGCCAGGCCAATGTGTGATCACAGCCCCTGGCCCATCTTTTTATTCTTTTCTCCACACATAAGCTCAGCCGGATATGTAGCTGGGATAAGCCTCACTTTTCTCTAGGGACAGGAATTGCAGGCCAGTTAGGCTAATACTTACGTGGATGTGTAAGGCAGCATAAACTTCTTGGTGGCAATCAAATGCCAAGGCTTAGCCACACCTCCACAGCTGGCTAGAAGGTGGGATGTAGCAGCATGACAGCAAAATGATAGACACACTTATGACTGTTGATTGCTTTGGTGCTACACAATGGACTAATGAGATGCTTGTGATTCAAACTTCTGCCGTGTCTAGATGGCCACCTGCTTTGCTTGAGGTCTCATTTTGCAGCCATAACACTGCTACGTGTCATTCTCTGACTTCCCACATCCATGGCTGGCCCAGGCAGTCATTT
Source organism: Aptenodytes patagonicus (assembly GCF_965638725.1). NCBI lineage: Eukaryota > Metazoa > Chordata > Aves > Sphenisciformes > Spheniscidae > Aptenodytes > Aptenodytes patagonicus. Next base: position 50,662,252 of record NC_134982.1, on the reverse strand, counting down.
CTGCCAGCCTCAAAGCTACCAGCTCAGAGAGGCTGTAGCTCCCAGCAGAAAGAAAACTGATGGCACTTGACTGTACATAGAGCTGTGTGACATAATCTTCCTTTTCTCTCTTAGGGATTTTGTCCATTACTGCTATTTTTACGCATCATTGGATTTTACCTTTGATCTTTTACCAGCAGCAACTGTCCTTAGAGATGATTCATTAATGAAAATCTCTCTGAAGTAAATGTCACTCTTGTTCCTAGTGCATGATAAAAAAGCATTGACTCAGTCACAGAAGCCCCAGCCTACCCACAGGCCCCAGTGACTCGATCTCAAATGACAAATCTGGGAGTCTGTAATCTTCCAATTCTTTCCAGCTGTTTATGCCTGAATGGCTATTTTCCCTGAAATGTTTGTCATCTTTTCTGTGAAAGTCATCTCCTTTTTAACAGTGTCTTTCTTTTCTTTGAAAGATATTATAGCACAAAATTAAGAGCACGTATATACTCGGAAACATCTCATAGTGACATCAGACTTCTTTTTGCAGAAAGATCTAGGCAGATCTCATTCACTGCAATTAAAATTGCAGCTCAAATGCTTCATGCATTAAACTGATTTGAAACAAACCTCCTTTATTTTAAGCAGAGTTTCTCTGTAAATTTACATTAACCATGTGTACATTAGGCAATTTTACTGCTTTCAAAATATACTAGTTGTATTTCAAATTCATTCCCACTATCATAAACCACTAAGTACTTTCCAAATAAAATCAGCAAACACTGAATCTAGCAATTCTTTCTAGCAAAAACAGCCAAAAAAGCAATAAAAATCTCATGTCTGGATGTAAAATATACATGCTTTTTTCACTTAGTTGTGTTCACTACTGTCTTGATTTTTTTGTAACATCCTATTAAATTACTCAATGGGGAAACTGAACACAGCCATTACTAAAAACAGGGGTTTGTTTGGTGAGAACAGGTCATAAAAGAAGTCATTAAAATAGTAATGCAGAGTATACACAGGATTTGAGATAAAAACTTACAGAAACTGATAGCAAAAAGGAAGTTAAAATTTCCAGGTACAAAAATCATGATGCTGAAATTGCTGGTAAAGGAAATGGTTTCCAAACACTCCTAGTCACAACAAAATAACTGCTAAGGTAGGGGAAAAAAACCAAAACCAAGCAAACAGCCATGGAAACAGGCTTACACCCTTTCTAAGTACCAATAAACAAATACTAGGGCCTAGTTTTTGCATGATTTAGTGCATGCTCTGCATTGCAAACATCAGGTGCCCTGTCTGTGCCTGTGCCCTGTGGATGCCCAATACTCACTCATTTCATTTCAGAAAGTGAAGGAAAAAAGTTGAATTTTGATCTCTGACAGCTGCATGTGAGGTGTTTCAGCAGATACTGCAAGCACCCAGGAAACCGGAGGGGAAAAAAAAAAGCTTCAGAGAGTCACAAACACTGTTTGCTGTCACCACTGCAAAGCGATGCTGCAGCATATCCCTGTCACACCATCAGCCAGACCAGGGGCAAATCGGCATGTCGTGCACCTCCCAGCCAGTCCACATGCCCAGTCGTCACGGCGGAGGAATCAAGGGATGGCAGCTGCAGCTGATGCATAAGCAAGTCTCAAAAAACTGACACAGAATCCAGTTACACCAACATAGTCAGAAAAAGGTTACCCTATTTCCAATGGTAATTGAATTGCACGCAGTTACGTATTAGGATTTTGAATTGCACACAGGAATACCTATTAGGAAAGGCCCGCCATTAAACGTTCTGTAACGGTGGGGAGAGGGGCTGGCAGGTAGCTGAGTTAACCTGTAGCTAAGTAGTTTCCAGTTAATAAAAAATTTCCCTTGCTCCTCGTCACTGTTAACACCAACCCCCAAGAGAGCTATCACTTCCATCCAACCACAGGTCTCATCCGTGCTCCTGCAAGAGCAAATACGGCCTGCTCTGTCTGCTAAATAGAGACTTTGAAATAGATCACTTACGCCCGTTTTCATTAAATAAGAACTCAGTTATAGAGGTCATACCCTTTTTCCCCAAATGCTAATCCCCCGGGCTCTTATCACCTTGTTAAATGTTTAATGTTGTGAGCATGCCCTGGTGAAAGCTGGGTCAGGTCAGTGACCTCCCTGGCGGGGGAAGAGGCCAGTTTCGGAGATGTAATGTACATCCCCCAAGGGCTACAGGGGAGGAGGAGGCAAAACAGCTGCTAATCTGCCATAGCAGGGCGACAGCACATTCTCCTGGCACATATTGTCTGTGATATTCGTCTTCATTTTTGCAATTCCTCTCACTTTGTTTTCTCGTGTGTATGTACATCGTTTGCTAATTTAGTATAGCCCAAGAAAACTAAACAGACAGCTCTACAGAAAAGAATGCATCTGCTTTCGGCTATACAGACATGTACAAGTGTGATCCGACTTTTGGCTAATAAATAGGCAAAAACTCACAGAGACACTGTCAGCACAACCCTGGTTTTGATGCTGAAAGGGACAGAGGATCTTTCAAAGAGCTGGAGTTAAGCCAGTTTGCATGTTTGATTTTGGGTTTTTTTCCCTGCAGGAAAGAAACACACAGAAGCTCAGGCCAATCTTGAAGAGATTCCCATTAGCTCAGAGAAACTCTCCTTGTCTCCAGACAATAAACCACTTTCATAAGAGAAACAGGTTCGCTCAACAAAGCTGTTTTTAGCCTTCCTTGGCTGGGACGTTGTACAAGTACATAAGGATGAGATGAAAAGAGTTTTTATTATACTTAAAATTATTCTGCCATTTCATATTAGTTCCTGGCAGACTTTAAGTATTAATTGTGTGAGTTGAAAACTGAGGACTGCCATGCATTACAGTTTGAGGATATCTACAATTAAATGATCCAAAAACTTACCCAAACATGAAACAAAAAGTCAATGTGAAGGTCCTAATTCATAAACCTTAAGATTGCTTTGTTCTGACAAACATCATCATGAGAAAAATTTGTCCTCTCCTAACAAATTCACTTCCCCCCCCCCAAGTCCTGAGCAACCACAGGAATTAGGATATCTGAATATTGTTGGTGGAAGGGACAAATCTCTATTTGTGATCATGTATCTATCTCACCCAAATTGATTTTCCCTGACTCTCACTTCTGATTTTTCCCACATTTCATCCTTGAAAACCCATCAGAAGTTGTTTCCTTTCCTCATGCCCTGTGCCCATTAATGTCCTTTCTGTGCCAGGAAGATGGCATGTCATCTCTACAAGACACAGAGAATCAGAGAATAACTCAGGCTAGAAGGAATTTTTGGAGGTGACCTGGTCAGATCTCTGCTCAGACCAAGGCCAACTTACCTCAGGTTGCTGAGGGACATGTTCAGTTGAGTTCTGAGTACCCCCAAGGATGGAGAGTCCAAAACCTCACCGGGCAATCTTTGCCAGTGTTTGACCACCCTCATGGTGGGGAAAAAAACAACAATATCTGATCAGAATTTTCCCTGTTGCGACTTGTGCCTGTTGTCCCTTTGCCTAATCCTGCACACCTCAGCTAACGTGAGAGAAAACAAAAACCCCAGAGCCACACTGCGAGTGAGACTGAAACGGGGCAGCCCAAGGAAGTTAAGGCTGCAGAAGGAATTCTCCCATGAGGAATGTCCAGTCTGGGAAAACCTGCAATGCCTCATCTGAGGCTCATCCGAAGGTTAGGGATTCATATGCCTCTTCCTACTAGTTTCCCAGGGAGTTGTTTACTTTTTTTTTTTAATAGTCCAACTGCACCTCCTTCTCTGACCTACTGAGAACAAATTATTTGTAACCTTCCTGACACAATGAAAAATGAAGCTATGTTAACTAGAGGCAGTCATTATGTGATGATCACAATATTTACATTGGATTCTTTCATTGACCCTAGTGTCCGCTTTGTCAAAGGTACATTAATTACTTGAAACTTGCATCATATAAGTCAACATGAACATGCAGGTCAAGATAAAGCCTTGAGAATGTTATAATTCTTTCATGTTGCAATGTACTTCCATTCTTGGGAATTACTCTACAAAGCATGGTGAGGTAAAAAGCTAAGCTGCAGAAATGTACAATGCCAATAGTAGACCATTTAACGAGAAGGCAAGCCAAGGATCTTAGACATAAATAACTCCATAATGCTATTGTCCAAATAGATCTTCAAGAAAGCAACAAAAGTGGTATTTTAGATGAAGTCTGTGAAACAGTAACCAATTTAAGCACTGGTTAGAAATTGATTTGAAACATTTCTGTCAAAAAAAATTGTCCAGATTTCATGCTTGATCTTATATTTCAGACATAGGTAAGGAAGAGCATGTCTGATGTAACAGCTTCTTAACACAGAGTCCAGAGTTCACTCTGCTGGAGGAAACAACCAAATGTACCTTCATTCATAAGAGCATGATAATGCCAGCGTAACCAAGTAATGTGACATAAGTTGATCTCACTTTATTAGTATGTTGTATGTAACTGTCACTGAAAAACTCTAGGAAACGGTTTCCTGCACTGAAGCTCAGAGATCTGTTAGCCTCTAATCATTCGCATAGACTGTAACATACATATTGAATAGCCTACCATTAGTCTGGACATGGTTTAAATGAGAAATCTCAGCTCCGGTGGCACGTCCCGCAGCGGCGCGGTGGAGGATGGCGGCGTACAGGGGGGTTTCCTGAACCGAGGAGGCGCCAGGGACGCGGAGAGAGCCGCCACCAGCCGGCAGCAGTCGGGAGAGCGGCTGACGAGAACTAGGCGGGGCCAGGAGCAACGGCGGGAGATTTAAACGCCGTGTAACTGCCACTGGCAGAGAAGGCTCGGGGGAGACCTTACAGCAGCCTTCCGGTGCTTAAAGGGAGCCTACAGGAAAGATGGGGAGGGGCTCTTTATCAGGGAGTGTAGTGATAGGACGAGGGGTAACGGTTTTAAACTGAAAGAGGGTAGATTTAGATTAGATATTAGGAAGAAACTCTTTACTGTGAGGGTGGTGAAACACCTCCTTAGTTTTACAGGCCTTCCCCCTCAATTTGAAGCTAGATGGTTACAGGCCATGCTAGCCCATAAAGTATGAGAAACATAAGACACTCCCTTAGCCATACATTTAATTTATAGTGCTGAGTGCATGGTGAGAAAGAAGGCTGTATCATCTCCAGATGTGGCCAAGCTCCCCTGCAATGTCCCAGGAGAGCTGCAATGCAACAGGCTTATCTCCAGCACAATTTACTTCCTACCAGAAAAGGAGGAACCTGAGAGACAGATAATTCAAGCCCAAAGTTACTACTCTCTGAAGTCCCTGGTCACCAAATCTCTTTATTGCCTTTTGCTTAAGGAAGATCACATACTCATTACGGTGCCCTAAAACATTATTAAAGTGAATTATTTTGCGTAGCAGGAAGATGACCTCAGCCTGGCATTGTTGTAGGCAAGAGCTACTTTGGGAGGCAGAAAAGAGGCCGCAGTGGGTCATTACTGTGCTATACAGACATGCCAAAGATAGACACCAAGAACAGAAAGAAATATTTAAACTAAAGGAATAAACTAGTAGGGAGAAAGAAAAGGGGAATACAAACTATCCAGCAATAAAACTGAGGTTGAGAACTCAAAGAAGCTGGCTAACCACAACAGCAATCACAACCTGAGGTGTAACAGGGGCCAAAACAGTGATAATTTTACAGATGGAGCCAGATCAGTTCAGGAGAAGGTATATATCACATAGTTGCCTATGACAGAGGGACTGAACTTGATGGCCAGGGAGAATTTCTTCCAGCCCCCTGTTCCTATGCAGTATCCCTGGTATAAAAAAACATACAAATGCCCATTTGTAAAGGTATCCTCTACTTGCAGGATGCTGCACAGTAAAAGAATGTTCTGCGTGTGGGCTTTAGTCACGGTTGTTAAATACCATTAGAGTGAATGTGACCCTTTAATATCAAGGCTTACTGGAACCCAGCTTCTGGATTTTTTCCCTTCAAGCCACTTCCTACCAAGTTCTTCTTGGAAGTGCTCGCATATGTATTCGGGTACCTGTCAGTAATCATAACCTGATTTCCAATCTCAAAAATAAAATTTTGTGATTATCGAAGGCTTTTTGATAAGCTGCAGCATAAGAGGGCAATGTGACAAGCAAAGTAAATTGCAACAGAGCCAGAACAAGCACTTGTTGTGAGTCACCTGCACTGCTACTGCTAACATGACAACAATTGCTACTAGCACATTACTGAAACCAGTCCAAGTTCCGCAGTTGTTCTGAGGGCAATTTGTTTAAGTAGGAAAGCAGTACATTAGGAATACTGTGGAGAAGGAAAATGCTACACCCTTAAGCTTACAGTGTGAGAAGTGGACCAGTCTTTTGAGAGTTGACAGCACATGCTGTCTATCTGAAGGGCATAAAACTGCAAGGTAGTACAACTTACTCACAGGGAGGAGAGAAAGCCTGAAAAATTCAAACAGATCATGCACGATCAGTTGAAATCATGCCACTGTTTTCTGATGGCCCATGAATCCAATACAAAGTACAACCAGATGTTTCTTGAAGAATCAAGCCATAAGAAACAGTGTCCTCTCCCCACTCAATGCAGTTATCTTTGTCATTTTAAGGCTGACATTGCTCAGTCAAAACTTTCTTTATTATCCCTTTTCTTATTTTGACCTAAACCAAGCCTGACTTCTGGCTACAAGGCTGTGCATCATTTTCCACATCTTTAGAAAGGAGGGACACCTTATTTGCTTAACACAGTTTGAAAACTTCAATTATTGGGGAATCCTGAAGAATTACCAGAACTGCACGTAAGCCAGCTTTCCCAGTAGCCAACATTGCCCATCCCCCAGGCCCTGGACCTCAACTTGTATGGACATTTTTCCTTTGCAAAACTTCTGTGAAGTTTAGCACATAAGTGCTTGCAAATTGCACCAAGAATAACCATCTCTCTTCCTCTGCAAGGTTGTATCACATACCAAAGCTAAAAAATGTATCATTGTGATCACTGAACAAGAATATTTTAAAGATATGAGGCTACCAATGCATTGTTTCAAACTCCCATTACAAGTTACCAAGCTCAAAGAGAAGATGCTAGGCCATGTCAGAAAGGGTAGGATGTTATTGCTAAAGAATGAATAAGAAAAGGTTCAAAGAACCACAGAACCACAGAATGGTTGAGGTTGGAAGGGGCATCTGGAGGTCACATTGTCAAATGTTCATGCTCAAGCAGGGCCACAAATAGCTGTTTGCAGTGGACGACATCCAGGCAACTTTGAAGATCTCCAAGAATGGAGACTCCAGCAGCTCTCTGGGCAGCCTGCGCCAGCGCTCTTTCAACCTCACAATAAACAAGTGTTTCCTGATGTTGAGGAGGAACCTCCCTCCCATGTTTCAATTTGTGCCCATTGCCCCTGGTCCTGTCACCGAGTGCCACCGGAAAGAGCCTGGCTCCATTGTCTTCACACCCTCCCTTCAGATATCTGTATACTTTGGGAGATCTACCTGGAGCCTTCTCTTGTCCAGGCTAAGCAGTCTGAGCTCTCTCCACTTTTCCTCCCATGGGAGGTGCTCCAGTCCCTTCATCATCTTAATGCAGCCCTTGGCTGCACTCTCTCCAGCAGCTCCATCTCTCTCTTGTAGCGGGGAGCCCAGGACTGGGCACAGTACTCCAACGGTGGCCTTACCACTGCTGAGCAGAGGGGAAGGATCACCTCCCTTGACCTGCTGGCAACACTCCTCCTAATGCAGCCCCAGACAGCGCTGGCCACCTTTGCCACCAGGGCACAGTGCTGGCTCATGTTCAACTTGCCGTCCACCAGGCCTCCCGAGTCCTTTTCCACAAAGCTACTTCCTGGACAGACAGACCCCGGCACGTAGTGGTGGCCACTAGTTAGCAGCCTCCAACTAGGCTTTGTGCCGTGGATCACAACTCTCTGAGATCTGCCATGCAGCCAGTTTTCAATCCACCACACTATCTGCTCATCCAGCCCATACTTCAACAGTTTCTCTATGAGGACCTTAAGGGAGACAATGTCAAAAGCCTTACTGAAGTCAATGTAGACCATACCCACTTCTTTTCCCTCTCCTACCAAGTCAGTCATTTCATGGTAGAAAGTTACCGGTTTTCTCAAGCATGACTTTCCCTTAGTGAATCCATGCTGACTAGTCCCGATCCCTCTCTTGGCCTTCATGTGCCTGGAAATAGTTTCCAGCACTGGTTGTTCAAGTACCTTCTCAGGGATCCAGGAGATGCTGACCAGCTTGTAGTTCCCTAGGTCCTCCTTCTTGCCCCTTTGGAAGATAGGAGAGGTGTTTGCTTTCCTCCAGTCATAGAATTGCAGAATCACAGAGTGGTTTCGTTTGGAAGGGAGCTTAAAGATCATGTAGTCCAATCCCCTTGCCATGGGCAGAGACATCATTCACTAGATCAGGTTGCTCAATGCCCCGTCCAACTTCACCTTGAATGTTTCCAGGGATAGGGCATCCGCAACTTCTCTGGGCAACCTGTTCCAGTGTCTCAGCACCCTCATTGGAAAAATTTCATCCTTATGTTCAATCTAAAACTACCCTCTTTCCTTTTAAAACCATTGCCCCTTGTCCTGCCACTACAGGCCTTGGTAAAAAGTCTTTCTCTCTTTCTTACAAGTCTTTCTCATAATCCCCTATATATGTATTAGAAGGCCACAATAAGGTCTCTCCACAGCCTTCCTTCTCCAGGCTGAACAACCCCAACTCTCTCAGCCTTTCCTCATAGGAGAGGTGTTCCAGCCCTCTGATCATTTTTGTGGCCCTCCTCTGGACCTGCTCTAACAGGTCCATGTCTTTCTTATACTGGGGACCCCAGAACTGGATGCAGGACTCCAGGTGGAGACGCACGAGAGTGGAGTAGAGGTGGACAATCACCTCCCTCAACCTGATGGCCATGCTTCTTTTTACGCAGCCCAGGATATGATTGGCTTTCTGGGCTGCAAGCACACATTGCCAGCTTGTGCCCAATTTTTCATCCACCAGCATCCCCAAGTCCTTCTCCACAAGGCTGCTCACAATCTACTAATACCCTAGTCTGCATTGATATTGTGGATTGCCCCAACTGGCGCACTTCGGGCACCTCTCCCAGCGGCCATGATTATTTAAAGATTATGAAGAGTGGCCTCACAGTGACATCAGCCATCTCCCTCAGCACTTGTGGGTGCATCCCCTCTGGGCCCATGGACTTATGTATGTCCGGTTTGCTCAAGTAGTCTCTGAGCCAATCCTCTTCCACTAAGGGTGCATCTTCCTTGCTCCAGACTTTCCCCATTGTCCCTGGGATCTGGGATTTCTCACAGCTGGTCTTGCTTGTAAAGACCAAGACAAACAAGGCATTCAGTACTTAAGCCTTTTCCATGTACTGCATCACTAGGTCTCCTGCCTCATTCAGCAATGGGCCCACATTTTCTCTAGTCTTCTCTTTGCCACTTATGGATTTAGGAAAGCCCTTCTTGTTGCCTTTGGCATCCCTTGGCAGACTCAGTTCCAGGTGGGCTTGCAAGCCTTGCTGGCAAGAATCCTCCTGCAGCCCAGCACACCACTCGCCCCCTTTGCCACAAGGGCACAGTGCTGGCTGATGTTCAACTCACAGTCCACCAGGACCCCCATATCCTTTTCTGCAGAGCTGAGATGGGTCACCCCCAGAAACACTGCGCAGGGGCCTTGCAGGCTGAAGAGGGTCACTGCCTCCAGCACTGGAGGAATCCTTGCAGGATGCAGGTCAAGAGCACTTGGGCATGCCCAAACTTTCTGGGGGCATGTTGTTCAGGGGCTTGAGGAAACTAGTGAGGCTCATCCTGGGATGTCTCCAGGAAGGTCCAAAGGCAGGGGAAGTGGATGGGTCGAGCTGGAAAGGGGAGGAAGCAACATGGAATGAGAGATGGCAAATGGTAGGCTCACAGGAAAATTCAGGTTGGAAAGGATGCCAGGAGGTCCCCTGTGCAACCTCTTGCTCAAGGCACCATCAGCAAGGAGGTCAGAGCCTGTGGCTCAGGGCTTTCTCCAGCCTGGTCTAGAAAAGAGACACCTTTGTACCCCACAGTCATTAAGCATTCGCACCATGTTGCAGGACACAGCTCTGGGGAGCTCAGTACTTTGGCACATGCCTGGCTCTGAGAGTGAGACAAGCTGGGCTGTTTCTAGACCACACCAAAGCATGGGAACAGCTTGCTCTGGACTCTGGAGTGGCCAGGTCAGCTACAATGTGGAGCCACTCAGAAAGCCTTGTAGGTACAGTCCAAGGAGAACTATGTCTTGCCCCTCCCTAGTTGCTTCCACTTACACTTCTGGGTCAGTGCCTGCACATTTACATCCATAGCCAATAGGATGTTACAACAGAAAAGAATAGGATAGGATAGGATAGGATAGGATAGGATAGGGTAGGATATGATGGAATAGAATAGAATAGAATAGAATAGAATAGAATAGAATAGAATAGAATAGAATAGAATAGAATAGAATAGAATAGCTCATTTGGAAGGGTCCTACGACGATCATCTAGTCCAACTGCCTGATCACTCCACAGCTGACCAAAAGTGAAAGCCCATCATGAAGGACATTGTCCAAATGCCTCTTTTTAAGGCACTGACAGGCATGTGGCATCGACCGCCCTTCTAGGAAGCCTGTTCCAGTGTCCAGCCATCCTCTTGGTAAAGCAGTGGTTCCTAATATCTAGTCTGAACCTCCCTTGATGCAGCTTTGAACCTTTTCCATGCGTCCTATCACTGGATCCCAGGGAAAAGAGATCAGCACCTCCGTCTCCCCTTCCCCTCCTCAGGAAGCTGTAGAGAGCAATGAGGTCACCCCTCAGCCTCCTTTTCTCCAAACTAGACAAACCCAGAGTCCTCAGCCGCTTGGCATCCATCTGCCGAGCATGTGCCAGAGATGGGTGCTTTCCAAGCAGAGGAGAAAAAAAGCCAGCGCCAAGGCAGGATCTGGAAGAGCGGGAAGAAAGCCTGTGCTCGAGGGCAGCAGCATGGGGTCCCCTTTCCCTGGCTGCTTTCCAGCCGGGCAGCCCGCCGCGTGTGCTGGTGCCTGGGGTTGTCCCTCCCCAGGTGCAGGACTTGGCGCTTCCCCTTGTTGAACTTCTTGGGGCTCCTGCCTCGGCAGGGTACGACCCGAGGGTGATGCAGAGAGCAGCACCAAGTCACGGCTCCGCGCGGGAGGAGGGACTTGGGCGCCGTCGTAGCGAGGCTGCACCGGGCAGTGCAGGCTGGTAGGAGAGCAGAGCCCCGGGACGTGGGGGCAGAGGGTGCGGTGAGGAGGAGGCCAGGCCTGGGGTGACGAGCGACTGGGGCACGGGCTGGCCCTGGAGAGCCCCCGGCTGGAAACATCTGCCCCGGGACCAGCGGCAGAGGTGCAGGCCTGGAGCTGGGCAGCACTTGCCTTCGCGGGGGACAACGAAATAGTAGCTGGCACGTGTCGAAGGACCTGTCAGCTTTAACATCCCACCCCTCCCGGCAAAAAAGCACAAAAGGCGAGGGTAGCAACGCCACCTGCACTGTTAGTAACACTGAGACTTCTTCTGCAGTTTTCATGCATTTGTTTTATTTGGATAATTGGATTTGGGGGGCTGGGAGCCCTAGAGGGCTGGCGTGTGCCCCAGCTGATGGCCCGGTCCTGGTTTGGCCATCCCCCGAGGCACCCTCCAGGGTCAGCGACGCGGTGCTGGCCTCTTGTTGGCTGGAGAGGCCTCGGGGCTGCCGGTCCTCCTCTTTGGGGGTCGCCGTGGCCCCCCAGGGGAGCGCTCGCAGCCCCGGCTGGAAGTGGAGGGCCCGGGCGCAGCCTCCCCTGGCTCCTCGTGGGGCTCTTGGTGCTCCGCAGGGATGGCAACAGGAGCAGAGGGGTGGCTGCGGGGACCCCCACCAGTGGCAGCGGATGAGGTGCCGGGGAGCTCATGCGTGCTGGCTCTCGCAGGGCTGCCGGAAGGGGCTGAGCCAGGGGCGAGAGACCCTCCTCGGGAGGCAGAGGGGCCGGGGGCACCCGCGGGGCTGCCCTCCCGCCCCCCGGCAGCACGGGCGTCCTGCCGGCCCAGCAGATGGTGGGCGTCTCTGCTGTGCCGTTGCACAGCGACACGTGCACGCTGTTGCACTAATGTCGTCGTGCGGTTTTGGAGGGAGGCCCCCAGCATCCGGCCCGGCAGCTCTGCATCCATCCGGTGGTTGGGCAGGATGCCCGTGGCGGTGTCCTCCACCATGGCTGCCTCCAGCACCCTGTTGCCAAAGATGTCCTCCAGCTCCTGGTGGACCCAAGACTGCAGGATCGGGAGGAGCGTTGCGTGGTTCCGGAAGAGGTTCATCCAGTTTGGGGGCTGGAAGCCGCCCACAGGACGCCTGGGCACCCCTTCTGCAGCCCGCCGTTGGGGTGCTGCAGGGCGACGGAGGTCCTGGGCGGCTGGGTGTCTGGGAGCTCCTGCCGCCTGGCGGACGTTTACTGATGGTGTCAGGGATGGTGTGATGACATGCTCCACATAGTCATCGTCTGCCCGCACGGAGTGCAAGATGGAGAGGATTCTCCTCTTGCACAGGGGGCACTCGGGCTTGCTTTCAGCCCACCGCAGGATGCATGGGTAGCAGAACCGGTGGAGGCATGGCATCGCAAAGCTGGCCTCCTCCCAGCTGTCCAGGCATATTGGACAGCGGTTGTCCAGCTCCGTGGCCATGCTCTCCACTCGCTGCGGTGGGCTGGGGGGAGCTGGGGATGACGAGCCGCTCCCTCTCACCGGCGCTGCAGCAGCGGGTGTCACGCTAGAAAAGGAAGAGGGGCCACGGTCATGGGCTGGCCCGGGGAAGGGTGGAAGGAATGCCCAGGTGCCTCAAGGAGGAAACCCTCCCAGCTCCCCAGGGTGAGGTTTCCCCGCACAGCTCACCTCTGCTGCTGCGAGCGCGCCTCCTGGGTGCCCCGGCTGCCTGAACGTGGCAGGGCCGGGGAAAATCCTTCGACGGCTCTGGGGTCAGGCACAGAGAGCTGCAAGGAACAACTCCCCGAGCACGACACCAGCACCAAGGCCTCGCTCAACACTCCAAACCTCGCAAACTGCTCAGCTGGAGTTCTGGCACGAGCCGGCCGGGTGAGATGCGGCGCCCGCATATAGGCAGCGAGGGATGCCTGGTCACAATCCATCGCTCGGGGACGTCACAATCCATCGCTAGGTGACATCACAGTCCATCGCTTGGAGACGTCTCAGTCCATCCCTCGGTGACATAGAACCCATCGCTCGGGGACTCAGTGGCTTCAGAACCCATCGCTTGGTGACATCACAATCCATTGCTCAGGGACATCACAACGACCATCCTCACCCATGGCGCTCGCCCCGGCAGCGCTGCGGCCTCAGCACACGTTACCGTGTGTTAGCGGGTTACCGCAGCGCCACTGCCCCCGCATGCCCCATCTCCGGTCTGGTGCTCGGCATCGGTGTTTCACGGCAGTCCCCGAGGCCTCGGCCGTGCCTTCCCAGGGCCCCGTCAGGTCGCTCCGGCCGTGGCAGATGTCTCCAGGCACGTATGGCAAAAGAGTTCACTCGGTAACACCTCGTGCCTCCCCGGGAGGCTGCAGGACAAAGTCCCACAGGCTCTCCCCACACCCCAGCACTGCCGGCCAGCCCTCTGGGCTCCCCGGCTTCCTCCCACGGGGGGTCACAGGCAGCACTTGGCTCGCTCTGGGGGGTTTTCTCCCGTCTTTCTCCCCTAGCCAGAGGGCACAAGGGTGATCCCCTCTGCTCAGCACCCATCAGGCCTCATCTGGGCACTACGTCCTCTTTGGGGTCCCGGAGACAGGTCGACAAAGCAGAGGGGCTCAGGGGAGGCAAGGAGGGTCTGTGGGGCTGTGGCTGGTTCAGCACGGAGCAGAGGAGGTGTCGGGGCACCTCACAGCACACCCCGGTGCCTATGGGGAAGGCATCAAGGGGGTGGGGACAGGCTCTTCCCAGCACTGCCTGGTGGGAGGGCGAGAGACGGTGGCACCTCCTGACACTAGAGAGGTTCAGGCTGGAGATAAGGAAGAGAAACCAAAATCCCTGCGAGGATCATGAAGCACTGGAGTGGGTTGCCCAGAGAGGTTGTGGGACCCCTGAGGCTGGAGGTCTTCAAGACCTGAGTGGCCACAACCCAGAGCACAACTGTCACACGCCCGGGAAGGGATGCTTGCTGAAGTCCTGGAAGAGGAAACACAGTGCCAGTGGGAAACACAGCAGAGGTTTCCAAAGCTGCAACAGCTTCCAGAAGGTTTCGACTTTCTGGTTTCAGTTGGTTCAGCACCTTTCACAAACATTTATTTAGGATAGCATAGCATAGCATAGCATAGCATAGCATAGGATAGGGTAGTTCTAGCTGGCAGGGACCTAGAACGATCATCTAGTCCAACTGCCTGATCACTCCACAGCTGACCAAAAGTGAAAGCCCATCATGAAGGACATTGTCCAAATGCCTCTTTTTAAGGCACTGACAGGCATGTGGCATCGACCGCCCTTCTAGGAAGCCTGTTCCAGTGTCCAGCCATCCTCTTGGTAAAGCAGTGGTTCCTAATATCTAGTCTGAACCTCCCTTGATGCAGCTTTGAACCTTTTCCATGCGTCCTATCACTGGATCCCAGGGAAAAGAGATCAGCACCTCCGTCTCCCCTTCCCCTCCTCAGGAAGCTGTAGAGAGCAATGAGGTCACCCCTCAGCCTCCTTTTCTCCAAACTAGACAAACCCAGAGTCCTCAGCCGCTTGGCATCCATCTGCCGAGCATGTGCCAGAGATGGGTGCTTTCCAAGCAGAGGAGAAAAAAAGCCAGCGCCAAGGCAGGATCTGGAAGAGCGGGAAGAAAGCCTGTGCTCGAGGGCAGCAGCATGGGGTCCCCTTTCCCTGGCTGCTTTCCAGCCGGGCAGCCCGCCGCGTGTGCTGGTGCCTGGGGTTGTCCCTCCCCAGGTGCAGGACTTGGCGCTTCCCCTTGTTGAACTTCTTGGGGCTCCTGCCTCGGCAGGGTACGACCCGAGGGTGATGCAGAGAGCAGCACCAAGTCACGGCTCCGCGCGGGAGGAGGGACTTGGGCGCCGTCGTAGCGAGGCTGCACCGGGCAGTGCAGGCTGGTAGGAGAGCAGAGCCCCGGGACGTGGGGGCAGAGGGTGCGGTGAGGAGGAGGCCAGGCCTGGGGTGACGAGCGACTGGGGCACGGGCTGGCCCTGGAGAGCCCCCGGCTGGAAACATCTGCCCCGGGACCAGCGGCAGAGGTGCAGGCCTGGAGCTGGGCAGCACTTGCCTTCGCGGGGGACAACGAAATAGTAGCTGGCACGTGTCGAAGGACCTGTCAGCTTTAACATCCCACCCCTCCCGGCAAAAAAGCACAAAAGGCGAGGGTAGCAACGCCACCTGCACTGTTAGTAACACTGAGACTTCTTCTGCAGTTTTCATGCATTTGTTTTATTTGGATAATTGGATTTGGGGGGCTGGGAGCCCTAGAGGGCTGGCGTGTGCCCCAGCTGATGGCCCGGTCCTGGTTTGGCCATCCCCCGAGGCACCCTCCAGGGTCAGCGACGCGGTGCTGGCCTCTTGTTGGCTGGAGAGGCCTCGGGGCTGCCGGTCCTCCTCTTTGGGGGTCGCCGTGGCCCCCCAGGGGAGCGCTCGCAGCCCCGGCTGGAAGTGGAGGGCCCGGGCGCAGCCTCCCCTGGCTCCTCGTGGGGCTCTTGGTGCTCCGCAGGGATGGCAACAGGAGCAGAGGGGTGGCTGCGGGGACCCCCACCAGTGGCAGCGGATGAGGTGCCGGGGAGCTCATGCGTGCTGGCTCTCGCAGGGCTGCCGGAAGGGGCTGAGCCAGGGGCGAGAGACCCTCCTCGGGAGGCAGAGGGGCCGGGGGCACCCGCGGGGCTGCCCTCCCGCCCCCCGGCAGCACGGGCGTCCTGCCGGCCCAGCAGATGGTGGGCGTCTCTGCTGTGCCGTTGCACAGCGACACGTGCACGCTGTTGCACTAATGTCGTCGTGCGGTTTTGGAGGGAGGCCCCCAGCATCCGGCCCGGCAGCTCTGCATCCATCCGGTGGTTGGGCAGGATGCCCGTGGCGGTGTCCTCCACCATGGCTGCCTCCAGCACCCTGTTGCCAAAGATGTCCTCCAGCTCCTGGTGGACCCAAGACTGCAGGATCGGGAGGAGCGTTGCGTGGTTCCGGAAGAGGTTCATCCAGTTTGGGGGCTGGAAGCCGCCCACAGGACGCCTGGGCACCCCTTCTGCAGCCCGCCGTTGGGGTGCTGCAGGGCGACGGAGGTCCTGGGCGGCTGGGTGTCTGGGAGCTCCTGCCGCCTGGCGGACGTTTACTGATGGTGTCAGGGATGGTGTGATGACATGCTCCACATAGTCATCGTCTGCCCGCACGGAGTGCAAGATGGAGAGGATTCTCCTCTTGCACAGGGGGCACTCGGGCTTGCTTTCAGCCCACCGCAGGATGCATGGGTAGCAGAACCGGTGGAGGCATGGCATCGCAAAGCTGGCCTCCTCCCAGCTGTCCAGGCATATTGGACAGCGGTTGTCCAGCTCCGTGGCCATGCTCTCCACTCGCTGCGGTGGGCTGGGGGGAGCTGGGGATGACGAGCCGCTCCCTCTCACCAGCGCTGCAGCAGCGGGTGTCACGCTAGAAAAGGAAGAGGGGCCACGGTCATGGGCTGGCCCGGGGAAGGGTGGAAGGAATGCCCAGGTGCCTCAAGGAGGAAACCCTCCCAGCTCCCCAGGGTGAGGTTTCCCCGCACAGCTCACCTCTGCTGCTGCGAGCGCGCCTCCTGGGTGCCCCGGCTGCCTGAACGTGGCAGGGCCGGGGAAAATCCTTCGACGGCTCTGGGGTCAGGCACAGAGAGCTGCAAGGAACAACTCCCCGAGCACGACACCAGCACCAAGGCCTCGCTCAACACTCCAAACCTCGCAAACTGCTCAGCTGGAGTTCTGGCACGAGCCGGCCGGGTGAGATGCGGCGCCCGCATATAGGCAGCGAGGGATGCCTGGTCACAATCCATCGCTCGGGGACGTCACAATCCATCGCTAGGTGACATCACAGTCCATCGCTTGGAGACGTCTCAGTCCATCCCTCGGTGACATAGAACCCATCGCTCGGGGACTCAGTGGCTTCAGAACCCATCGCTTGGTGACATCACAATCCATTGCTCAGGGACATCACAACGACCATCCTCACCCATGGCGCTCGCCCCGGCAGCGCTGCGGCCTCAGCACACGTTACCGTGTGTTAGCGGGTTACCGCAGCGCCACTGCCCCCGCATGCCCCATCTCCGGTCTGGTGCTCGGCATCGGTGTTTCACGGCAGTCCCCGAGGCCTCGGCCGTGCCTTCCCAGGGCCCCGTCAGGTCGCTCCGGCCGTGGCAGATGTCTCCAGGCACATATGGCAAAAGGGTTCACTCGGTAACACCTCGTGCCTCCCCGGGAGGCTGCAGGACAAAGTCCCACAGGCTCTCCCCACACCCCAGCACTGCCGGCCAGCCCTCTGGGCTCCCCGGCTTCCTCCCACGGGGGGTCACAGGCAGCACTTGGCTCGCTCTGGGGGGTTTTCTCCCGTCTTTCTCCCCTAGCCAGAGGGCACAAGGGTGATCCCCTCTGCTCAGCACCCATCAGGCCTCATCTGGGCACTACGTCCTCTTTGGGGTCCCGGAGACAGGTCGACAAAGCAGAGGGGCTCAGGGGAGGCAAGGAGGGTCTGTGGGGCTGTGGCTGGTTCAGCACGGAGCAGAGGAGGTGTCGGGGCACCTCACAGCACACCCCGGTGCCTATGGGGAAGGCATCAAGGGGGTGGGGACAGGCTCTTCCCAGCACTGCCTGGTGGGAGGGCGAGAGACGGTGGCACCTCCTGACACTAGAGAGGTTCAGGCTGGAGATAAGGAAGAGAAACCAAAATCCCTGCGAGGATCATGAAGCACTGGAGTGGGTTGCCCAGAGAGGTTGTGGGACCCCTGAGGCTGGAGGTCTTCAAGACCTGAGTGGCCACAACCCAGAGCACAACTGTCACACGCCCGGGAAGGGATGCTTGCTGAAGTCCTGGAAGAGGAAACACAGTGCCAGTGGGAAACACAGCAGAGGTTTCCAAAGCTGCAACAGCTTCCAGAAGGTTTCGACTTTCTGGTTTCAGTTGGTTCAGCACCTTTCACAAACATTTATTTAGGATAGCATAGCATAGCATAGCATAGCATAGCATAGGATAGGGTAGTTCTAGCTGGCAGGGACCTAGAACGATCATCTAGTCCAACTGCCTGATCACTCCACAGCTGACCAAAAGTGAAAGCCCATCATGAAGGACATTGTCCAAATGCCTCTTTTTAAGGCACTGACAGGCATGTGGCATCGACCGCCCTTCTAGGAAGCCTGTTCCAGTGTCCAGCCATCCTCTTGGTAAAGCAGTGGTTCCTAATATCTAGTCTGAACCTCCCTTGATGCAGCTTTGAACCTTTTCCATGCGTCCTATCACTGGATCCCAGGGAAAAGAGATCAGCACCTCCGTCTCCCCTTCCCCTCCTCAGGAAGCTGTAGAGAGCAATGAGGTCACCCCTCAGCCTCCTTTTCTCCAAACTAGACAAACCCAGAGTCCTCAGCCGCTTGGCATCCATCTGCCGAGCATGTGCCAGAGATGGGTGCTTTCCAAGCAGAGGAGAAAAAAAGCCAGCGCCAAGGCAGGATCTGGAAGAGCGGGAAGAAAGCCTGTGCTCGAGGGCAGCAGCATGGGGTCCCCTTTCCCTGGCTGCTTTCCAGCCGGGCAGCCCGCCGCGTGTGCTGGTGCCTGGGGTTGTCCCTCCCCAGGTGCAGGACTTGGCGCTTCCCCTTGTTGAACTTCTTGGGGCTCCTGCCTCGGCAGGGTACGACCCGAGGGTGATGCAGAGAGCAGCACCAAGTCACGGCTCCGCGCGGGAGGAGGGACTTGGGCGCCGTCGTAGCGAGGCTGCACCGGGCAGTGCAGGCTGGTAGGAGAGCAGAGCCCCGGGACGTGGGGGCAGAGGGTGCGGTGAGGAGGAGGCCAGGCCTGGGGTGACGAGCGACTGGGGCACGGGCTGGCCCTGGAGAGCCCCCGGCTGGAAACATCTGCCCCGGGACCAGCGGCAGAGGTGCAGGCCTGGAGCTGGGCAGCACTTGCCTTCGCGGGGGACAACGAAATAGTAGCTGGCACGTGTCGAAGGACCTGTCAGCTTTAACATCCCACCCCTCCCGGCAAAAAAGCACAAAAGGCGAGGGTAGCAACGCCACCTGCACTGTTAGTAACACTGAGACTTCTTCTGCAGTTTTCATGCATTTGTTTTATTTGGATAATTGGATTTGGGGGGCTGGGAGCCCTAGAGGGCTGGCGTGTGCCCCAGCTGATGGCCCGGTCCTGGTTTGGCCATCCCCCGAGGCACCCTCCAGGGTCAGCGACGCGGTGCTGGCCTCTTGTTGGCTGGAGAGGCCTCGGGGCTGCCGGTCCTCCTCTTTGGGGGTCGCCGTGGCCCCCCAGGGGAGCGCTCGCAGCCCCGGCTGGAAGTGGAGGGCCCGGGCGCAGCCTCCCCTGGCTCCTCGTGGGGCTCTTGGTGCTCCGCAGGGATGGCAACAGGAGCAGAGGGGTGGCTGCGGGGACCCCCACCAGTGGCAGCGGATGAGGTGCCGGGGAGCTCATGCGTGCTGGCTCTCGCAGGGCTGCCGGAAGGGGCTGAGCCAGGGGCGAGAGACCCTCCTCGGGAGGCAGAGGGGCCGGGGGCACCCGCGGGGCTGCCCTCCCGCCCCCCGGCAGCACGGGCGTCCTGCCGGCCCAGCAGATGGTGGGCGTCTCTGCTGTGCCGTTGCACAGCGACACGTGCACGCTGTTGCACTAATGTCGTCGTGCGGTTTTGGAGGGAGGCCCCCAGCATCCGGCCCGGCAGCTCTGCATCCATCCGGTGGTTGGGCAGGATGCCCGTGGCGGTGTCCTCCACCATGGCTGCCTCCAGCACCCTGTTGCCAAAGATGTCCTCCAGCTCCTGGTGGACCCAAGACTGCAGGATCGGGAGGAGCGTTGCGTGGTTCCGGAAGAGGTTCATCCAGTTTGGGGGCTGGAAGCCGCCCACAGGACGCCTGGGCACCCCTTCTGCAGCCCGCCGTTGGGGTGCTGCAGGGCGACGGAGGTCCTGGGCGGCTGGGTGTCTGGGAGCTCCTGCCGCCTGGCGGACGTTTACTGATGGTGTCAGGGATGGTGTGATGACATGCTCCACATAGTCATCGTCTGCCCGCACGGAGTGCAAGATGGAGAGGATTCTCCTCTTGCACAGGGGGCACTCGGGCTTGCTTTCAGCCCACCGCAGGATGCACGGGTAGCAGAACCGGTGGAGGCATGGCATCGCAAAGCTGGCCTCCTCCCAGCTGTCCAGGCATATTGGACAGCGGTTGTCCAGCTCCGTGGCCATGCTCTCCACTCGCTGCGGTGGGCTGGGGGGAGCTGGGGATGACGAGCCGCTCCCTCTCACCGGCGCTGCAGCAGCGGGTGTCACGCTAGAAAAGGAAGAGGGGCCACGGTCATGGGCTGGCCCGGGGAAGGGTGGAAGGAATGCCCAGGTGCCTCAAGGAGGAAACCCTCCCAGCTCCCCAGGGTGAGGTTTCCCCGCACAGCTCACCTCTGCTGCTGCGAGCGTGCCTCCTGGGTGCCCCGGCTGCCTGAACGTGGCAGGGCCGGGGAAAATCCTTCGACGGCTCTGGGGTCAGGCACAGAGAGCTGCAAGGAACAACTCCCCGAGCACGACACCAGCACCAAGGCCTCGCTCAACACTCCAAACCTCGCAAACTGCTCAGCTGGAGTTCTGGCACGAGCCGGCCGGGTGAGATGCGGCGCCCGCATATAGGCAGCGAGGGATGCCTGGTCACAATCCATCGCTCGGGGACGTCACAATCCATCGCTAGGTGACATCACAGTCCATCGCTTGGAGACGTCTCAGTCCATCCCTCGGTGACATAGAACCCATCGCTCGGGGACTCAGTGGCTTCAGAACCCATCGCTTGGTGACATCACAATCCATTGCTCAGGGACATCACAACGACCATCCTCACCCATGGCGCTCGCCCCGGCAGCGCTGCGGCCTCAGCACACGTTACCGTGTGTTAGCGGGTTACCGCAGCGCCACTGCCCCCGCATGCCCCATCTCCGGTCTGGTGCTCGGCATCGGTGTTTCACGGCAGTCCCCGAGGCCTCGGCCGTGCCTTCCCAGGGCCCCGTCAGGTCGCTCCGGCCGTGGCAGATGTCTCCAGGCACATATGGCAAAAGGGTTCACTCGGTAACACCTCGTGCCTCCCCGGGAGGCTGCAGGACAAAGTCCCACAGGCTCTCCCCACACCCCAGCACTGCCGGCCAGCCCTCTGGGCTCCCCGGCTTCCTCCCACGGGGGGTCACAGGCAGCACTTGGCTCGCTCTGGGGGGTTTTCTCCCGTCTTTCTCCCCTAGCCAGAGGGCACAAGGGTGATCCCCTCTGCTCAGCACCCATCAGGCCTCATCTGGGCACTACGTCCTCTTTGGGGTCCCGGAGACAGGTCGACAAAGCAGAGGGGCTCAGGGGAGGCAAGGAGGGTCTGTGGGGCTGTGGCTGGTTCAGCACGGAGCAGAGGAGGTGTCGGGGCACCTCACAGCACACCCCGGTGCCTATGGGGAAGGCATCAAGGGGGTGGGGACAGGCTCTTCCCAGCACTGCCTGGTGGGAGGGCGAGAGACGGTGGCACCTCCTGACACTAGAGAGGTTCAGGCTGGAGATAAGGAAGAGAAACCAAAATCCCTGCGAGGATCATGAAGCACTGGAGTGGGTTGCCCAGAGAGGTTGTGGGACCCCTGAGGCTGGAGGTCTTCAAGACCTGAGTGGCCACAACCCAGAGCACAACTGTCACACGCCCGGGAAGGGATGCTTGCTGAAGTCCTGGAAGAGGAAACACAGTGCCAGTGGGAAACACAGCAGAGGTTTCCAAAGCTGCAACAGCTTCCAGAAGGTTTCGACTTTCTGGTTTCAGTTGGTTCAGCACCTTTCACAAACATTTATTTAGGATAGCATAGCATAGCATAGCATAGCATAGCATAGCATAGCATAGGATAGGGTAGTTCTAGCTGGCAGGGACCTAGAACGATCATCTAGTCCAACTGCCTGATCACTCCACAGCTGACCAAAAGTGAAAGCCCATCATGAAGGACATTGTCCAAATGCCTCTTTTTAAGGCACTGACAGGCATGTGGCATCGACCGCCCTTCTAGGAAGCCTGTTCCAGTGTCCAGCCATCCTCTTGGTAAAGCAGTGGTTCCTAACATCTAGTCTGAACCTCCCTTGATGCAGCTTTGAACTTTTTCCATGCGTCCTATCACTGGATCCCAGGGAAAAGAGATCAGCACCTCCGTCTCCCCTTCCCCTCCTCAGGAAGCTGTAGAGAGCAATGAGGTCACCCCTCAGCCTCCTTTTCTCCAAACTAGACAAACCCAGAGTCCTCAGCCGCTTGGCATCCATCTGCCGAGCATGTGCCAGAGATGGGTGCTTTCCAAGCAGAGGAGAAAAAAAGCCAGCGCCAAGGCAGGATCTGGAAGAGCGGGAAGAAAGCCTGTGCTCGAGGGCAGCAGCATGGGGTCCCCTTTCCCTGGCTGCTTTCCAGCCGGGCAGCCCGCCGCGTGTGCTGGTGCCTGGGGTTGTCCCTCCCCAGGTGCAGGACTTGGCGCTTCCCCTTGTTGAACTTCTTGGGGCTCCTGCCTCGGCAGGGTACGACCCGAGGGTGATACAGAGAGCAGCACCAAGTCACGGCTCCGCGCGGGAGGAGGGACTTGGGCGCCGTCGTAGCGAGGCTGCACCGGGCAGTGCAGGCTGGTAGGAGAGCAGAGCCCCAGGACGTGGGGGCAGAGGGTGCGGTGAGGAGGAGGCCAGGCCTGGGGTGACGAGCGACTGGGGCACGGGCTGGCCCTGGAGAGCCCCCGGCTGGAAACATCTGCCCCGGGACCAGTGGCAGAGGTGCAGGCCTGGAGCTGGGCAGCACTTGCCTTCGCGGGGGACAACGAAATAGTAGCTGGCACGTGTCGAAGGACCTGTCAGCTTTAACATCCCACCCCTCCCGGCAAAAAAGCACAAAAGGCGAGGGTAGCAACGCCACCTGCACTGTTAGTAACACTGAGACTTCTTCTGCAGTTTTCATGCATTTGTTTTATTTGGATAATTGGATTTGGGGGGCTGGGAGCCCTAGAGGGCTGGCGTGTGCCCCAGCTGATGGCCCGGTCCTGGTTTGGCCATCCCCCGAGGCACCCTCCAGGGTCAGCGACGCGGTGCTGGCCTCTTGTTGGCTGGAGAGGCCTCGGGGCTGCCGGTCCTCCTCTTTGGGGGTCGCCGTGGCCCCCCAGGGGAGCGCTCGCAGCCCCGGCTGGAAGTGGAGGGCCCGGGCGCAGCCTCCCCTGGCTCCTCGTGGGGCTCTTGGTGCTCCGCAGGGATGGCAACAGGAGCAGAGGGGTGGCTGCGGGGACCCCCACCAGTGGCAGCGGATGAGGTGCCGGGGAGCTCATGCGTGCTGGCTCTCGCAGGGCTGCCGGAAGGGGCTGAGCCAGGGGCGAGAGACCCTCCTCGGGAGGCAGAGGGGCCGGGGGCACCCGCGGGGCTGCCCTCCTGCCCCCCGGCAGCACGGGCGTCCTGCCGGCCCAGCAGATGGTGGGCGTCTCTGCTGTGCCGTTGCACAGCGACACGTGCACGCTGTTGCACTAATGTCGTCGTGCGGTTTTGGAGGGAGGCCCCCAGCATCCGGCCCGGCAGCTCTGCATCCATCCGGTGGTTGGGCAGGATGCCCGTGGCGGTGTCCTCCACCATGGCTGCCTCCAGCACCCTGTTGCCAAAGATGTCCTCCAGCTCCTGGTGGACCCAAGACTGCAGGATCGGGAGGAGCGTTGCGTGGTTCCGGAAGAGGTTCATCCAGTTTGGGGGCTGGAAGCCGCCCACAGGACGCCTGGGCACCCCTTCTGCAGCCCGCCGTTGGGGTGCTGCAGGGCGACGGAGGTCCTGGGCGGCTGGGTGTCTGGGAGCTCCTGCCGCCTGGCGGACGTTTACTGATGGTGTCAGGGATGGTGTGATGACATGCTCCACATAGTCATCGTCTGCCCGCACGGAGTGCAAGATGGAGAGGATTCTCCTCTTGCACAGGGGGCACTCGGGCTTGCTTTCAGCCCACCGCAGGATGCATGGGTAGCAGAACCGGTGGAGGCATGGCATCGCAAAGCTGGCCTCCTCCCAGCTGTCCAGGCATATTGGACAGCGGTTGTCCAGCTCCGTGGCCATGCTCTCCACTCGCTGCGGTGGGCTGGGGGGAGCTGGGGATGACGAGCCGCTCCCTCTCACCGGCGCTGCAGCAGCGGGTGTCACGCTAGAAAAGGAAGAGGGGCCACGGTCATGGGCTGGCCCGGGGAAGGGTGGAAGGAATGCCCAGGTGCCTCAAGGAGGAAACCCTCCCAGCTCCCCAGGGTGAGGTTTCCCCGCACAGCTCACCTCTGCTGCTGCGAGCGCGCCTCCTGGGTGCCCCGGCTGCCTGAACGTGGCAGGGCCGGGGAAAATCCTTCGACGGCTCTGGGGTCGGGCACGGAGAGCTGCAAGGAACAACTCCCCGAGCACGACACCAGCACCAAGGCCTCGCTCAACACTCCAAACCTCGCAAACTGCTCAGCTGGAGTTCTGGCACGAGCCGGCCGGGTGAGATGCGGCGCCCGCATATAGGCAGCGAGGGATGCCTGGTCACAATCCATCGCTCGGGGACGTCACAATCCATCGCTAGGTGACATCACAGTCCATCGCTTGGAGACGTCTCAGTCCATCCCTCGGTGACATAGAACCCATCGCTCGGGGACTCAGTGGCTTCAGAACCCATCGCTTGGTGACATCACAATCCATTGCTCAGGGACATCACAACGACCATCCTCACCCATGGCGCTCGCCCCGGCAGCGCTGCGGCCTCAGCACACGTTACCGTGTGTTAGCGGGTTACCGCAGCGCCACTGCCCCCGCATGCCCCATCTCCGGTCTGGTGCTCGGCATCGGTGTTTCACGGCAGTCCCCGAGGCCTCGGCCGTGCCTTCCCAGGGCCCCGTCAGGTCGCTCCGGCCGTGGCAGATGTCTCCAGGCACGTATGGCAAAAGGGTTCACTCGGTAACACCTCGTGCCTCCCCGGGAGGCTGCAGGACAAAGTCCCACAGGCTCTCCCCACACCCCAGCACTGCCGGCCAGCCCTCTGGGCTCCCCGGCTTCCTCCCACGGGGGGTCACAGGCAGCACTTGGCTCGCTCTGGGGGGTTTTCTCCCGTCTTTCTCCCCTAGCCAGAGGGCACAAGGGTGATCCCCTCTGCTCAGCACCCATCAGGCCTCATCTGGGCACTACGTCCTCTTTGGGGTCCCGGAGACAGGTCGACAAAGCAGAGGGGCTCAGGGGAGGCAAGGAGGGTCTGTGGGGCTGTGGCTGGTTCAGCACGGAGCAGAGGAGGTGTCGGGGCACCTCACAGCACACCCCGGTGCCTATGGGGAAGGCATCAAGGGGGTGGGGACAGGCTCTTCCCAGCACTGCCTGGTGGGAGGGCGAGAGACGGTGGCACCTCCTGACACTAGAGAGGTTCAGGCTGGAGATAAGGAAGAGAAACCAAAATCCCTGCGAGGATCATGAAGCACTGGAGTGGGTTGCCCAGAGAGGTTGTGGGACCCCTGAGGCTGGAGGTCTTCAAGACCTGAGTGGCCACAACCCAGAGCACAACTGTCACACGCCCGGGAAGGGATGCTTGCTGAAGTCCTGGAAGAGGAAACACAGTGCCAGTGGGAAACACAGCAGAGGTTTCCAAAGCTGCAACAGCTTCCAGAAGGTTTCGACTTTCTGGTTTCAGTTGGTTCAGCACCTTTCACAAACATTTATTTAGGATAGCATAGCATAGCATAGCATAGCATAGCATAGCATAGCATAGGATAGGGTAGTTCTAGCTGGCAGGGACCTAGAACGATCATCTAGTCCAACTGCCTGATCACTCCACAGCTGACCAAAAGTGAAAGCCCATCATGAAGGACATTGTCCAAATGCCTCTTTTTAAGGCACTGACAGGCATGTGGCATCGACCGCCCTTCTAGGAAGCCTGTTCCAGTGTCCAGCCATCCTCTTGGTAAAGCAGTGGTTCCTAATATCTAGTCTGAACCTCCCTTGATGCAGCTTTGAACCTTTTCCATGCGTCCTATCACTGGATCCCAGGGAAAAGAGATCAGCACCTCCGTCTCCCCTTCCCCTCCTCAGGAAGCTGTAGAGAGCAATGAGGTCACCCCTCAGCCTCCTTTTCTCCAAACTAGACAAACCCAGAGTCCTCAGCCGCTTGGCATCCATCTGCCGAGCATGTGCCAGAGATGGGTGCTTTCCAAGCAGAGGAGAAAAAAAGCCAGCGCCAAGGCAGGATCTGGAAGAGCGGGAAGAAAGCCTGTGCTCGAGGGCAGCAGCATGGGGTCCCCTTTCCCTGGCTGCTTTCCAGCCGGGCAGCCCGCCGCGTGTGCTGGTGCCTGGGGTTGTCCCTCCCCAGGTGCAGGACTTGGCGCTTCCCCTTGTTGAACTTCTTGGGGCTCCTGCCTCGGCAGGGTACGACCCGAGGGTGATGCAGAGAGCAGCACCAAGTCACGGCTCCGCGCGGGAGGAGGGACTTGGGCGCCGTCGTAGCGAGGCTGCACCGGGCAGTGCAGGCTGGTAGGAGAGCAGAGCCCCGGGACGTGGGGGCAGAGGGTGCGGTGAGGAGGAGGCCAGGCCTGGGGTGACGAGCGACTGGGGCACGGGCTGGCCCTGGAGAGCCCCCGGCTGGAAACATCTGCCCCGGGACCAGCGGCAGAGGTGCAGGCCTGGAGCTGGGCAGCACTTGCCTTCGCGGGGGACAACGAAATAGTAGCTGGCACGTGTCGAAGGACCTGTCAGCTTTAACATCCCACCCCTCCCGGCAAAAAAGCACAAAAGGCGAGGGTAGCAACGCCACCTGCACTGTTAGTAACACTGAGACTTCTTCTGCAGTTTTCATGCATTTGTTTTATTTGGATAATTGGATTTGGGGGGCTGGGAGCCCTAGAGGGCTGGCGTGTGCCCCAGCTGATGGCCCGGTCCTGGTTTGGCCATCCCCCGAGGCACCCTCCAGGGTCAGCGACGCGGTGCTGGCCTCTTGTTGGCTGGAGAGGCCTCGGGGCTGCCGGTCCTCCTCTTTGGGGGTCGCCGTGGCCCCCCAGGGGAGCGCTCGCAGCCCCGGCTGGAAGTGGAGGGCCCGGGCGCAGCCTCCCCTGGCT
This sequence comes from Aptenodytes patagonicus, assembly GCF_965638725.1. Taxonomy (NCBI): domain Eukaryota; kingdom Metazoa; phylum Chordata; class Aves; order Sphenisciformes; family Spheniscidae; genus Aptenodytes; species Aptenodytes patagonicus. Next base: position 50,635,028 of record NC_134982.1, on the reverse strand, counting down.
CCTCGTGGGGCTCTTGGTGCTCCGCAGGGATGGCAACAGGAGCAGAGGGGTGGCTGCGGGGACCCCCACCAGTGGCAGCGGATGAGGTGCCGGGGAGCTCATGCGTGCTGGCTCTCGCAGGGCTGCCGGAAGGGGCTGAGCCAGGGGCGAGAGACCCTCCTCGGGAGGCAGAGGGGCCGGGGGCACCCGCGGGGCTGCCCTCCCGCCCCCCGGCAGCACGGGCGTCCTGCCGGCCCAGCAGATGGTGGGCGTCTCTGCTGTGCCGTTGCACAGCGACACGTGCACGCTGTTGCACTAATGTCGTCGTGCGGTTTTGGAGGGAGGCCCCCAGCATCCGGCCCGGCAGCTCTGCATCCATCCGGTGGTTGGGCAGGATGCCCGTGGCGGTGTCCTCCACCATGGCTGCCTCCAGCACCCTGTTGCCAAAGATGTCCTCCAGCTCCTGGTGGACCCAAGACTGCAGGATCGGGAGGAGCGTTGCGTGGTTCCGGAAGAGGTTCATCCAGTTTGGGGGCTGGAAGCCGCCCACAGGACGCCTGGGCACCCCTTCTGCAGCCCGCCGTTGGGGTGCTGCAGGGCGACGGAGGTCCTGGGCGGCTGGGTGTCTGGGAGCTCCTGCCGCCTGGCGGACGTTTACTGATGGTGTCAGGGATGGTGTGATGACATGCTCCACATAGTCATCGTCTGCCCGCACGGAGTGCAAGATGGAGAGGATTCTCCTCTTGCACAGGGGGCACTCGGGCTTGCTTTCAGCCCACCGCAGGATGCACGGGTAGCAGAACCGGTGGAGGCATGGCATCGCAAAGCTGGCCTCCTCCCAGCTGTCCAGGCATATTGGACAGCGGTTGTCCAGCTCCGTGGCCATGCTCTCCACTCGCTGCGGTGGGCTGGGGGGAGCTGGGGATGACGAGCCGCTCCCTCTCACCGGCGCTGCAGCAGCGGGTGTCACGCTAGAAAAGGAAGAGGGGCCACGGTCATGGGCTGGCCCGGGGAAGGGTGGAAGGAATGCCCAGGTGCCTCAAGGAGGAAACCCTCCCAGCTCCCCAGGGTGAGGTTTCCCCGCACAGCTCACCTCTGCTGCTGCGAGCGCGCCTCCTGGGTGCCCCGGCTGCCTGAACGTGGCAGGGCCGGGGAAAATCCTTCGACGGCTCTGGGGTCGGGCACGGAGAGCTGCAAGGAACAACTCCCCGAGCACGACACCAGCACCAAGGCCTCGCTCAACACTCCAAACCTCGCAAACTGCTCAGCTGGAGTTCTGGCACGAGCCGGCCGGGTGAGATGCGGCGCCCGCATATAGGCAGCGAGGGATGCCTGGTCACAATCCATCGCTCGGGGACGTCACAATCCATCGCTAGGTGACATCACAGTCCATCGCTTGGAGACGTCTCAGTCCATCCCTCGGTGACATAGAACCCATCGCTCGGGGACTCAGTGGCTTCAGAACCCATCGCTTGGTGACATCACAATCCATTGCTCAGGGACATCACAACGACCATCCTCACCCATGGCGCTCGCCCCGGCAGCGCTGCGGCCTCAGCACACGTTACCGTGTGTTAGCGGGTTACCGCAGCGCCACTGCCCCCGCATGCCCCATCTCCGGTCTGGTGCTCGGCATCGGTGTTTCACGGCAGTCCCCGAGGCCTCGGCCGTGCCTTCCCAGGGCCCCGTCAGGTCGCTCCGGCCGTGGCAGATGTCTCCAGGCACGTATGGCAAAAGGGTTCACTCGGTAACACCTCGTGCCTCCCCGGGAGGCTGCAGGACAAAGTCCCACAGGCTCTCCCCACACCCCAGCACTGCCGGCCAGCCCTCTGGGCTCCCCGGCTTCCTCCCACGGGGGGTCACAGGCAGCACTTGGCTCGCTCTGGGGGGTTTTCTCCCGTCTTTCTCCCCTAGCCAGAGGGCACAAGGGTGATCCCCTCTGCTCAGCACCCATCAGGCCTCATCTGGGCACTACGTCCTCTTTGGGGTCCCGGAGACAGGTCGACAAAGCAGAGGGGCTCAGGGGAGGCAAGGAGGGTCTGTGGGGCTGTGGCTGGTTCAGCACGGAGCAGAGGAGGTGTCGGGGCACCTCACAGCACACCCCGGTGCCTATGGGGAAGGCATCAAGGGGGTGGGGACAGGCTCTTCCCAGCACTGCCTGGTGGGAGGGCGAGAGACGGTGGCACCTCCTGACACTAGAGAGGTTCAGGCTGGAGATAAGGAAGAGAAACCAAAATCCCTGCGAGGATCATGAAGCACTGGAGTGGGTTGCCCAGAGAGGTTGTGGGACCCCTGAGGCTGGAGGTCTTCAAGACCTGAGTGGCCACAACCCAGAGCACAACTGTCACACGCCCGGGAAGGGATGCTTGCTGAAGTCCTGGAAGAGGAAACACAGTGCCAGTGGGAAACACAGCAGAGGTTTCCAAAGCTGCAACAGCTTCCAGAAGGTTTCGACTTTCTGGTTTCAGTTGGTTCAGCACCTTTCACAAACATTTATTTAGGATAGCATAGCATAGCATAGCATAGCATAGCATAGGATAGGGTAGTTCTAGCTGGCAGGGACCTAGAACGATCATCTAGTCCAACTGCCTGATCACTCCACAGCTGACCAAAAGTGAAAGCCCATCATGAAGGACATTGTCCAAATGCCTCTTTTTAAGGCACTGACAGGCATGTGGCATCGACCGCCCTTCTAGGAAGCCTGTTCCAGTGTCCAGCCATCCTCTTGGTAAAGCAGTGGTTCCTAACATCTAGTCTGAACCTCCCTTGATGCAGCTTTGAACTTTTTCCATGCGTCCTATCACTGGATCCCAGGGAAAAGAGATCAGCACCTCCGTCTCCCCTTCCCCTCCTCAGGAAGCTGTAGAGAGCAATGAGGTCACCCCTCAGCCTCCTTTTCTCCAAACTAGACAAACCCAGAGTCCTCAGCCGCTTGGCATCCATCTGCCGAGCATGTGCCAGAGATGGGTGCTTTCCAAGCAGAGGAGAAAAAAAGCCAGCGCCAAGGCAGGATCTGGAAGAGCGGGAAGAAAGCCTGTGCTCGAGGGCAGCAGCATGGGGTCCCCTTTCCCTGGCTGCTTTCCAGCCGGGCAGCCCGCCGCGTGTGCTGGTGCCTGGGGTTGTCCCTCCCCAGGTGCAGGACTTGGCGCTTCCCCTTGTTGAACTTCTTGGGGCTCCTGCCTCGGCAGGGTACGACCCGAGGGTGATGCAGAGAGCAGCACCAAGTCACGGCTCCGCGCGGGAGGAGGGACTTGGGCGCCGTCGTAGCGAGGCTGCACCGGGCAGTGCAGGCTGGTAGGAGAGCAGAGCCCCGGGACGTGGGGGCAGAGGGTGCGGTGAGGAGGAGGCCAGGCCTGGGGTGACGAGCGACTGGGGCACGGGCTGGCCCTGGAGAGCCCCCGGCTGGAAACATCTGCCCCGGGACCAGCGGCAGAGGTGCAGGCCTGGAGCTGGGCAGCACTTGCCTTCGCGGGGGACAACGAAATAGTAGCTGGCACGTGTCGAAGGACCTGTCAGCTTTAACATCCCACCCCTCCCGGCAAAAAGCACAAAAGGCGAGGGTAGCAACGCCACCTGCACTGTTAGTAACACTGAGACTTCTTCTGCAGTTTTCATGCATTTGTTTTATTTGGATAATTGGATTTGGGGGGCTGGGAGCCCTAGAGGGCTGGCGTGTGCCCCAGCTGATGGCCCGGTCCTGGTTTGGCCATCCCCCGAGGCACCCTCCAGGGTCAGCGACGCGGTGCTGGCCTCTTGTTGGCTGGAGAGGCCTCGGGGCTGCCGGTCCTCCTCTTTGGGGGTCGCCGTGGCCCCCCAGGGGAGCGCTCGCAGCCCCGGCTGGAAGTGGAGGGCCCGGGCGCAGCCTCCCCTGGCTCCTCGTGGGGCTCTTGGTGCTCCGCAGGGATGGCAACAGGAGCAGAGGGGTGGCTGCGGGGACCCCCACCAGTGGCAGCGGATGAGGTGCCGGGGAGCTCATGCGTGCTGGCTCTCGCAGGGCTGCCGGAAGGGGCTGAGCCAGGGGCGAGAGACCCTCCTCGGGAGGCAGAGGGGCCGGGGGCACCCGCGGGGCTGCCCTCCGCCCCCCGGCAGCACGGGCGTCCTGCCGGCCCAGCAGATGGTGGGCCGTCTCTGCTGTGCCGTTGCACAGCGACACGTGCACGCTGTTGCACTAATGTCGTCGTGCGGTTTTGGAGGGAGGCCCCCAGCATCCGGCCCGGCAGCTCTGCATCCATCCGGTGGTTGGGCAGGATGCCCGTGGCGGTGTCCTCCACCATGGCTGCCTCCAGCACCCTGTTGCCAAAGATGTCCTCCAGCTCCTGGTGGACCCAAGACTGCAGGATCGGGAGGAGCGTTGCGTGGTTCCGGAAGAGGTTCATCCAGTTTGGGGGCTGGAAGCCGCCCACAGGACGCCTGGGCACCCCTTCTGCAGCCCGCCGTTGGGGTGCTGCAGGGCGACGGAGGTCCTGGGCGGCTGGGTGTCTGGAGCTCCTGCCGCCTGGCGGACGTTTACTGATGGTGTCAGGGATGGTGTGATGACATGCTCCACATAGTCATCGTCTGCCCGCACGGAGTGCAAGATGGAGAGGATTCTCCTCTTGCACAGGGGCACTCGGGCTTGCTTTCAGCCACCGCAGGATGCACGGGTAGCAGAACCGGTGGAGGCATGGCATCGCAAAGCTGGCCTCCTCCCAGCTGTCCAGGCATATTGGACAGCGGTTGTCCAGCTCCGTGGCCATGCTCTCCACTCGCTGCGGTGGGCTGGGGGGAGCTGGGGATGACGAGCCGCTCCCTCTCACCGGCGCTGCAGCAGCGGGTGTCACGCTAGAAAAGGAAGAGGGGCCACGGTCATGGGCTGGCCCGGGGAAGGGTGGAAGGAATGCCCAGGTGCCTCAAGGAGGAAACCCTCCCAGCTCCCCAGGGTGAGGTTTCCCCGCACAGCTCACCTCTGCTGCTGCGAGCGTGCCTCCTGGGTGCCCGGCTGCCTGAACGTGGCAGGGCCGGGGAAAATCCTTCGACGGCTCTGGGGTCAGGCACAGAGAGCTGCAAGGAACAACTCCCCGAGCACGACACCAGCACCAAGGCCTCGCTCAACACTCCAAACCTCGCAAACTGCTCAGCTGGAGTTCTGGCACGAGCCGGCCGGGTGAGATGCGGCGCCCGCATATAGGCAGCGAGGGATGCCTGGTCACAATCCATCGCTCGGGGACGTCACAATCCATCGCTAGGTGACATCACAGTCCATCGCTTGGAGACGTCTCAGTCCATCCCTCGGTGACATAGAACCATCGCTCGGGGACTCAGTGGCTTCAGAACCCATCGCTTGGTGACATCACAATCCATTGCTCAGGGACATCACAACGACCATCCTCACCCATGGCGCTCGCCCCGGCAGCGCTGCGGCCTCAGCACACGTTACCGTGTGTTAGCGGGTTACCGCAGCGCCACTGCCCCCGCATGCCCCATCTCCGGTCTGGTGCTCGGCATCGGTGTTTCACGGCAGTCCCCGAGGCCTCGGCCGTGCCTTCCCAGGGCCCCGTCAGGTCGCTCCGGCCGTGGCAGATGTCTCCAGGCACATAT